>NW_006436298.1:9381249-9394339 GCF_000325575.1 Pteropus alecto | reverse complement strand
AAGCTATTTTAAAAATGAGCAAAGAGTAGAGAAAGGCAATTCAAACAAGAGTAAATCTAAATTGCTAAAAAGCATGTAATAAACCCTTCCATCTTACTAGTAATCAGCAGAGTACAAACAAAGGCAAGGAGATACCATTAAACACCCAACAAATTGGCAAAATTAAAACGTTTGAAAATATAAAATATTGATGAAGAATGTGAGTTTATATTAGCTTATTAGTATACTGACTTTCAAGAGCAATCAGTAGTTTTAGTAAAACCTTTGTTGAGTATAATCTGTGACTCAGCATTTCTATTTTTAGATTCCTTTGTTTATAAAGCTAAAGAATTGGAACCAACTCAAGCGTCCAAGCAATATAGGATAGGAGCGATTTTCAAAATATCTAGCCATAAAGTATGGTACATGCATCAACCAATCAAAACAGATGTTGGCCACAGACCCAGGCAGAGTCCTACCAGGTGGGGGCAAAGTGTTGGGGGCAATATTTTCACAACAGGTATGGCTGTACTGATAAGGATGTCTGAGCATTAGGCCTGGGTAATGTAGATTAGAAATCAAGGGTAGAGGTTCTGGATTCAGCTCCTCTAGGAATGAATTCTGGCTCTGTTGCTTATTGGCTATGCAGCCTTGGGCAAATTCCTGCCTCTCTCTTTGCTTTTCTTTCCTCCTCATGTGTGACAGGATTATAACAATCCCTACCTCATAGATTTGTTATGAAGGTTAAGGGAGCTAATGCATAACAAGCTGTTAGAATACTTCCTCATATGCTTATTGAGTAAGCACTCAATATATGAAGTAGGAAAATGGAAATGAATAAATTAATTGTACTGCATATTTATATATAGAACATCACACAGCAATTAAAATAAATCAACTATGTGCATTAACTTGGATACATTAAAAAAACATTTAAGTAAAAAAAAGTGCAAAAACAACAACATATCTATGGATGCACATGAGAGATTAAAAGAGAGATATGGACCTGAAGGATACCCATCAAATGAGTGATATTGATTATCCCTGGGAAATGAGAACAATGTGATTGAGGAAGGGTACAAAATGGATTTCAACTTTCTTTCTCAGTAACTTTTGTTTTAATCTAAAAGAAAAAATTCTGAAGCAAAAATGACAAAAATAACCATCATTTGTTAATTCTGAGTTGTGTCTAGACATTTGGAATATTCTTCGAAATTTTCAATATCTTTAATTTCTTTTTAAAAGTAAATTTTAAAAAATGTGAGGCCAGATGTCAGGAGATCTGCATACGAGTGCTAGTTGTACCTCTAATTAGCTGTGTGACTTTGAATCAGTCACTTGAGTCTTTCTAGATCTCATTTTCCTCTTCTGGAAAATCAAGAACACTATTTACCTCAAGGGGAGTGTTTCGAGAATTAAATTGTTATTTGGGGGAATTTCTATAAATTCTAAAGCTCTATTCAAATGCGAGTTTAAATAAAATTGGCTAGTCGGACTGACAATCCCTAAGACTTCTCTTGTTCTATGGCATAAGGCTGGTAGAGATGCTTTGAGGAAGAAACAAGGTGTAATGTATATGAAGTCCTAAGCTCTGGGGCTGGCATCTAGCCTGTAGCAGAGACTGTGGATACCTACTCAGTATTGAGTCTCCCCTTTTCCCCATTAACAGAGCTCTGATTTTATTCTGGGTGGTGAAGTGCCTAGGTAAAGAGATAAGTTTCCTGGTCTCCTGTAAGTAGAAGCTATTGGTTGGGTGTCTAGGAATCTTCAAGAATGCCGCCTCAGCTGGGAGAAGTCCCTTTTTGCTATTCCTCTACCTCTTTTTCTCTCTCAGAAAGCAAAAATGATGGTTGGCATTCCAACAGCCATCTTGGATCATGAGGTGACCTTGAAGATATAAGCCGTGTGCTGTGCTAAGTCCGATGGAACAGAAAGATTAAAAAGTGTCTAGGTTCCTGATGACTGTGACCTGCCATTACAGTCTTGAGTTCCCCACTTCAGGAATTCTTTTATGTGGGAGAAAATAAACTTTTATATTATCAGATCTCTTATTTGGGCTACCGTTATATGCAGCTGAACGTAATCCTAACATTTTTACATTTACAAAGATACATTTTTGTTTTTCTGAAGACACTTATTCTATGTTTTGAATAGGTAAACTAATAAAGAGGAAAATGACAGTAGTGGTGATGTCTGTCCCTCTGCTAGCTATGGATGGAGAGGAAGCACTCAGTTGCTCTCCCTCTTCCTCACTCACGTTGCTATGAAGGCTCTCAAGGGCATACCTCCAGAGGAGACAAAGCTCTGGGAAGGCTGTGCTGTGTACTGGGGTCCTGTGTCCCTTAGCTGTGTGCCTCAGCTCCCACTAGGTCATCCATGCCCCGTTGAGTGGAGAGGGTCTTCGCCCAGTAGTCAGAGATGGCCAGCATTGTATTTGTTGTCCCTGGTCATACGCAAGGGCAAGACAACAGATGGAGACAACACAGCTCCTCTCAGAAGTGGAGAGAACAGGGACCATGATTAAAGGTTCATTTTTGCCAAATCTTACACTTACATGGTCCAAAGCTTTCTGTGGCCTGATTCTGGAAATTGCAATATGTACCCTGTAGTGAAAATATTATACCAGTTATAAATGAATACTAATTGATACTAACCAATAAGTAAGACCCCAGCCAAACTCTGGACATATGAGAACTAGGTAATTATTTTTTTAATGTAGCGGGAAGAAGAGAGACACAAGATGGTCCCCTTAAGAGTTAGTTATAAAGAGGACATAAAAAGGATCCATCAGCCCTTTAGAGCTATGTGTAATATGTAAAGTCCCAAATGAGAAATTCTCTAGAACTTAATGTGATAGCTCCAGCAATTTCACCCAAGACACAGATGTTGGTGAGGAAGTAGGTTAAAAAAGTAATTAAAAAAGGAGGAAAGAGAAAGGCAGAGGGAGAGAGGAAGAGAGAGAGAAATCAGAAGGAAGAAAGGAAGAAGGAGAGGCAGGAAAGGAAAAGGAAAAGAAGGAAAAAAGAAAGTCTAGAAATCGTCTGCCGAACTTTCTCTACGTCCTTGATGGAAGCCCTTTGTTGGCATAAGTTTAGTGGGCTGATGATGTTGAAGGCGCAGCTTACACTGAATTCAGGAAAGAGCCCTGGAGAGGTGAGTTTGTACTAATTAGAGCAGAGGGACCCTCAGCATTTATACACAGATAGGGTATTCTATGCCATCCCTGGGGATGTCTCAGAATCTTCGGGTGATCAACTTCAGGAGGTAACCTGAGACTCTTTTCTACCCTTATCTGGATATTAATCCGGATTCTGCCACTTATAAGCAGAGGGCCATTAGGTAAGCCATTTAATGTCTTGTGGCCTGCTTTTCCTCCTTTCCAAATATTGGGATTATAACCCCTCCCGTGAAGAGTTGTTGGGAAGAATGAAAGCCATTGTGAGAGAAAATGCTTGGTCAGAGGGCTTGCCCCAGAGCAGCACCTCAACAAATGTTGCTTCTGTTCATTACTTTTCCTCTTTCTCACGCTGGGCAGGTGTAATTGGAGATGCCCTGGGCTGCCCTGTTGAGATTATCCAGGGGCCATGGTTATGGGCAGCAAATAACAGGCAGAGGCATAGTAAGATGCCCCCAATAAAGAGTACAAATCTGTAAAGAATTTCAAAACAGTTATAAAACTGACTAAAATGGATTTGTTTTTCATTACTATCATGTGCCCTGATTCTAAATAATGACATGATAAAATATCTTCCCTGAAAAAAAGTTTGAATAATCCAAATTTTAAATAGCTCTGGTTATTGAGATTTAATACTATATGAAAGCTTAGAATCAGCACATTTTTATTAATTATTCTTTAATAAATATTTTATTTTATATAGAAATTAATTCAGAGGATTCCATTTGTGTGAGAATAAGGTACATGCTTTTATTTCAGGAATTGGCTCATAATAATTTGGATTCGTTTGAGAGTGCAGCATGTGTAGTTTATTTCTCCAGCTCCATCCTACTGCATATTCTTGCATTTAAACACTGAATATGAGGTAAACAATGACTGCAGAAGCTAAAGAAACAAAATTTGAATTACCTCATTTCTGTCATTTATGTGAACATTTTTAGTGTTGATAATTTCAAACACTTGTAAACCTGTGGGGTATGATATTTTTGTTAAGCGTAAATTTTGGTTCATACATGCAATATTTCACTGAAAGTGAAAAATAACTTTAAAATTAAAATGTACTCTTCTTTTAAAATTATTTATTTTAAAACTAAAGAATAAATCATAAGTGAACTATTACCATGCTTATATCATTTAATAGTTATCTGACATACTTTTTGCAGATATTTTGACTTTATTAAAATTTACTTATAAGTTACTGGACAATTCTTTACATAAAATAATATAGCATATTTTTAAAAAAGTGTCAAAGTTTACACTGTAAGGTGGATATAAGACTTTTGAATACATAGTGGTTTTTCCTTTTATGTAGATAAAATTAACTTCTTTCTCCTTTCTTTCTTCCTTCCTTCCTTCCTTCCTTCCTTCCTTCCTTCCTTCTCCTTCCTTCGCCTTCTAAATAATCAATTCTGTATTTTCCCTCCCTCCCTCCCTCCCTCTCTCTCTCTCTTTCTTTCTTTCTTTCTTTCTTTCAAGATTATACATACAAAATATAATAAAGGAACTTTTTCACTGCCTGTGAAATTTATTTTATTTTTATTTCGAGATTTTGATGAAAATAATTTTGTTGATGAGAGGAGGCGATACTAAAAATGATCTGCTCTGAGTGTCGAATATGTGAGAGAGGACACTGATCAAGCCTTTCTGTCTTGTGAATGGACATGTAAGGTGGCAGGTGAGGGCCAAAAGCACAGGGCTTCCCAGTTGTTTGAAGAGAACGCTTTTTTCGGTTCAGGGCACTGGGTTTTCACAGCCCTGTGGGCTCTAACCTTTAGGAAAAGAGCAGCGGCAGTAGTCAAAAGAAATAGCTTCTCTAAGCATCAGGCAGATATTTCCATCATTTTCTTTCTCAGATGGCCCAGACTCAGACTTCCTTTAGTCTAGTTCAGACAATTTAACAGTCGTACCTTAAAATCCGCCCATCCGCCCACTGGGTGAACTGTGCAGGAAGGGGTGGCCACCCTTTCTCATGAAGATTATTGATTTCTCTCTCTTGTCCTGTGCAGGGCTTTCTAATACCCTTTTGAATTAATCTTTAATTCTAGCTGGGGAGGAAGCTCTAGGTCGGGTTGGCCAGCCCTGCTGTACCATTTATGAGGCCAGCTGGGAGTTACTTGTACTGTAACTCTTTTGCTTCTTGGAGCTCATTAATTCCACCCCCTTCTTCGACTCCTTCCCTTTAAAGCTGTTTAGTTATTTCCAGCTGAAGTTGCTCATCACATGGAAGAGTCCCCTAGGACCCAACCGCTCACCAAATAACAACCCGAGCTCTTTCTGTTTTTGCTATAAATGCTCTCCTTCGCTGGGGATGTTAGTCTGGATGATAAAAGCCTAGATTTGCATACAGTCAGGGCAGTGTCTCTGTCCTGTTAGACTGGGCCAGGCCAGGTCAGTGCAGTGACTCACTGGCAGACAGCAGCTAATCTATCTCCCCACATTCCATTGAGATAGAAGAACACACATCCACATCAAACCTGGTTCCTTTTTTAAAAGGCCATATTTACAGCCCATTAGCTGTTAGGGCGAGTGAGAACAAGGCTATTGGTGGCAAGTATGCAATTCATCACCGTAATTAAGTGGGTTTAAGTACAGCACACATCTTAGGAAATAAACACAGGTAAGGAAAATTTCTGTCCGCTGTCTAACTCTTAAAGTCTCTGCTTTCGTCTCTCTTTTTCTTTGTGTTTTGTCTTTTCGACTTTCTCTTTTTCTGTGTATCCCTCTGTATCTCTGCTTTTTCCACCACATTCCTTTCTTTTTTATTTTATTTTTTACAAAATCCTTCTTCATCAATTTAACATTACAACATCTAGTAGCATAAGTGAATTCTTCCAGAAATTAAAATAAAACAAAATCTTCACCCCATTTCCCCTACTTTTAGCCCTTCTCCCTTTATTATAGGCAGCCTGCCAGCTCCAGCCAGAGTAATGCACTTGGCTTTGTGGTTATATTTTTCATAAAGTTTTTGGAGTGGTCCTGGTACTGCCTCACATCTCCTCTGCTACTTGCTATGGTTCAGGTTCTTTGGTTCATGGGAAAATTTCAAGCCACTCCTTCCATCCCACCTCTGAGAACTTGATCTTCTCCGTAAAATGCCGATCTCTGGTGCTTATAAAAGTGGCCAAAAGCAAATCTCGAGTGCAGAGCATGTCATTTCTACCTGTACACTGGAATGTGGCATAGACCCTAGACCCGAGGTGCCGAGATGCCAGGGATATCAGACTCATTTCGTACAACCTCGAGAAGCAGCTGCCTGCAGAGGGCCTGGCAGCTGTTTAATACACATAGCAGCAGTACACACCAGTTTAGGGTGGAAAACAAAGAAAGGGACCATATTCAATTGTAGCCACAGTGGGAACTGGAGTAGGCAGGAAGTAATTACCTTTGATGCACCTCTCTGCCTCCCAATTTTTAGGAAGCTTAAAAATTCCTCCTTATTTATTTATTTTTTTTTAATTATATATGGCCATCATGCCAGTCAAGGCTGGCTTTCAGGAACAGCTTTAAAAATTGCCTTTGTGGAAGAAATGACCCCAGGAGGGAGAATGGAAACACTATGAAGGCTCTTCTCCAGGCAGACAAGATTAAGCAAGAATTTAGGGTCCTCCAAAGAAAAATACTGAATCAGTTTATTTTCCATAAATAACATGTCTTATGCTCCAGTAGTCACAGTATACAAGATTAAGCAAGAATTTAGGGTCCTCCAAAAAAAAATACCTAATCAATTTATTTTCCATAAATACATGTCTTATGCTCCAGTAGTCACAGTAAACCAGAGAAAGGGTGTATTTTTTCCACTCTTCTACTAAAGCAGCAGGTTTTACACTGATGCAGGGGGCTTCTCTGCTTATGAGTGACTGCATAGGGGTGGTCTTTCTTTCATTAAAATGGACCCTCTCATTGGGAAGATGATGTCTGCATTTTTTATGACATTTCTTAATTTTGAGTTTCTGTTTCGACAGTTTCTGTACTCATTTTTTCTCTTATCTCTTTAAAAGTAATTAGAAATAGCATAAGTACAGCAAAGTGCATAATATATAAATGTTCAGTATATAATAAAGAATAGACAGCAAGTCACCACTATCCATGTGAAGGAGTGGATCATCATTAGTACCCTGAAAACCCTCAGGTTTCTTTCACCTCAACAACTTCTCCTCTCTCAGAGGAGACCACTCTGTTCTGGGTTTTCTGGTGATCACAGCTGTTCTTTTCTTTATAGTTCAACCACTTAAATATCCATAAACACTATAGGTTAGTTTTGCCTGCTTTGGAATTTGATATAACAAAAATCAGAGAGTATATATTATTTTGTTTCTTTGCTTCATTCACTCTCCACTGTTTATAAGCTTCATCTCTGGTTTATTTGTTTTCATTGTCATGCAGCATCCCACTGCATGAATATACCAGAATTTATTCATTCCCACTGGTTCTTTACCCTCTGCTGTGAACATTTATGTATGTTTCCTGGTGTGCATGTTTCTCTAGGGTTTTTATCTAGAGGTGAGTTATGATGGCTTGATGATAATATTTTATCTTGAAGTGTTGAAGGATCAGGAGGAATTTATAAGTCATCTGAAAGAGAAAGGACGTTCCAGGCAGAGGGAACAGAGTGTGTGAAAGCACAGAGGTGCGAAACCACATTATATGTTGAGGAAATCACAGTTCTGTATTATTGGAGTGTGACACTTGAATAACATTATATGGAGTTCCCAATATGAACAAGGCAGTAAATGTTATAGTGCACATTTATCCTATATGATAATGGACACATTTTGAGTTCTCCCCTTCACAGTGCTGGCCATGGAGTCCAATTATAGTGGCACCATGTAGTCGGACCCAGCTGTTGTAGGACCAAGATAAATCCTGAGAAGTTTTGTTTGCTAGGAATAATCTAAATTTTAAATGGCAAGTAGGGTTCATCTTGTACTTAGGTCTGATTTTTGCTAAGTAGGTGCCTAGAATATTATGTTTTGAAGAATCCGAGGCTATGTCTGCTATTAGCAAGAAAGCCTTGATCGATAGTGTGGAGCCCATATACATGGATTCGCTGACTTTTATCTAAATGCAGTAGTTCACACACTGCGGAGGAGTCTTCTGGAGTCTAGCTCATGCTGTTTCACATATTGTTTACTTTATTACATGTACAATGCTGCTCTAATTACCAGACCTACAATTACAAACTGTAATAGCCGTTTGTGTGCCCGGGAAGAACGGCTACTGGGACAAACAAAATTTAAATTCCTTTGGCTTTCAAATGACAGGAAGATGGGTACTGAATTCAGGGAATTCAAGGTCTTACTTAAGAAATGATAAAACAAAAAATTTCATGCACTATCATTAGAGCAACAACCTTTATTATAGATAAAAATGAACAACAATTTATATCTTGAGTTTGTCTCTTAAACCAAAATGATCTCAACATTCTGTCCCATGAGCTGAAATGGTACAATATATATATAGAAGGGTGGTTTGATTTGTCACTCTGAAAATATCGGTTTCCTGGTATTTAAAAATAAAAAAGAAGAAGCCCTTTGTGTTAGGGTAAGGTTTTGCCTCAGGTAGCCTGGGTTATGAGATACATACATACCAAGTCAAGCGACCAGGAAGAAACAGGCCTGTGTGCTAAATTAATACTATCAGTGAATTATTTGTTCACCTGTGGAAAACAAAGGTGAGTTTTCTCATTAAGTGGCCATCTTTCGATTGTTGCTGCAACTGTGGCAGCCAGACCATTTGGGAAGATTATAGTCATGTGGGATGGTGCCTAGGAAACCTGAGGGACCTTTGACTTAATAAATAGAGACAAGAAACTAGGTACTCCCAATGCTGTGTGAGCACATCTAAGAGCAGCTCCTGAATGTCTGTGGTGGAAATAAAAGACCACAAAGCATTTTAACTCTGATATCGAGGCCCTGAATCCCCGTAGAAACCCTTCTGTGTTGTGCGAACTTGGATGGGTTCTTCATCGTCCCTGAATCTCAGTTTCCTCACCTGTAAAATGAGAAAATTATACTCACAATGTTTTTAAATGGGTCTAATAAAATAAGATTACATATGTGCAAGTGATCCTTTAAATTATATAGCACCGTATGAATATTAGATATTATTATTTTACCTCATAGGGTTATTGCAAGTTTCAAAAGAGATAATGTACTTGAAATCACTTGGAAAAAATCTGTCTGAGGAAGTACGAAGTACGAGTGTAAGGTGGTAGCTGAAGTAATATTATCAGTGCTTTTAGTTGTGAGTGGCTTGAGACAGTGTAAGAAGTATATTAAAGAGGGTAGAAGGGCATTATGGAAATAAAAGATTTGGAGCATTTTAAAAACAGGCAAGTGGTCAATCCAATAAAAATGGAAAATGAACCTTGGAATTTTTCAGAACAGAAGCATCAGTGTCAGTGAAGCTGTGAACAGGTTAGAAATTGTTCAGCCAATGAGTCCATTTAGCGTTTTATATTTTATAGGCATTTTTGATACTAAGAAAGAGAGGCAGACTCAGGTTACAATGAAGAAATGGAGATTCATTGATGGATGCATATAGGCAGGAATCTGTGCCACACCTCATGGGAAATTACAAAGAGCCAAGTCCTAATGGAGAATGAATGGCAGGTATGGGGAAATTATGTAGGATCAAAAGCAACTCTAGGAAGTGAGTGAATACATTGCCCTAGAGTGGCAGGAGTTTTCTAATTTTCTACTGTTCATGCCACTACACGACCAAGTGGCTCATCTTCTCTTCTGTATGTCACTCGGTTTCTACTTTCTGGTATTCCAGGCTTGTCTTAGCTCTTGCTGACCCATCGTTTGTCTTGCCTGTGGCTTCTGCAGCTTCAGATTGCTGCTCGATGTCTCTCAACTTCCATTTCCTTCCTGCTTCCAACCCATGACTCTCTCTCCCTCTCTCATTTTCATTTAGTCTTAGGGAGAGAGAATCTAAGTGGTTCTGTTTATCCCCATTGCCTTTGCTGGACCTGACTTTCATGCTAAGCCAAGGTCAGAGACTGGCTGCTCTTAGGTGATGCTTCTATACCTGTGGTCAGGGAGGCAGAGTCATCTGATATGAGCATAACAATTTATGCTTCAAGAATCCCTTAGCTCGGAGCTGTTGGTGGGCTCCTCCTGGAGTTGTGTGGGGCAGGGTCAGTTGGTGAGCATGTATTCTGAAGCTTCAGTCCATGTGTGAGAGTGCTAGGAGTTCTGTGACACATGGTTTACTTCCCATTACTAACTAGGTCAGTGGGAGCAGTGGCTTGTGTAAGTCACTCTGTAAAAACAAACAAACTAAACAAACACCCTCCCTAAGTACACAGATGGTGGCGATGGTGGCAAAGAAGATGAAGAAGGACTAGCAGAAGGAGAACAGGAAGAAGAAAAATGTAGAGATTTTGAAATGTCTCTTTTCCAGCCACTATGGAAAGATAGAAAGTGCATGCTCTAAAGTGTCAAATATTGTGCTTAGTCAAAACTGAGCACTGTTTTGGGTTCTGGTTATTTTACCTAAAGTAGATTTAAAGTAGTTTCTTCCAAAAGGTTGAGAGCACTTTTTAAAACAGGCAAGCAGTCGATTCAATAAAAATGGAAGATGAACCCTGGAATTTCCCAGGATTTTCTGGTTAAGAATCTCAGGATTTTGGATCAGAAAAAAACCTCGGGGTAACTCCATCTTCATTTTGCACAGTCTCACCCGCTTCCTTCATCTTGGAGAGAGAAGTGAGGCTCTCTGAGGCTGAGCGGCTGAGCGAGCTTAGACGGCCTCTGCTCTGGGACTGCAGAACCGAGGAGCGAGTTCAACTGAGGAGATTCTCCACCACAGAACTGGTAACTCGGATCGCTGGCTTCCACTTGGGTACTTGTGGAGATGGAAACCTTACTGGCTTGAGGAGTTCCTCTTTCCATTTCGGGCAGCTGGCCTGGAATTCTTGCCAATCTTCCCTTTATAAAACAGAAACCTGCTTTTTTTTTTTTTTTTTTTTTGTAAAGGGGTGATGTGTTTTCTCAGATTTGTCTCCAGCCCTTGGGCATTTACATGCCACCTCTCTGTGTCCCATTCTCACTTCCAATTTACTCGGCCTCAAAGCCGTTACCAAGTGGCTGCAGAAGGAAGCCATCTTGGCTTCTAGGTGCTTGTGAAGGCTGTGCCACTAACAGCAAAAACAAAACAAACAGCAGCAGCAAAGTGCCCAAAGTGCCAGCTTAATCAGTCTCTCGACTTTATTACTACAGTGGCTATCCTGGGTGAACCTTTTTATAAGTTTTGTGTTCTGCTAACAAACGACAAAAAATATTGCCACTGGATTAAAAAAAAATTCATGTATTGTGGTAGTAGCCGAGATTCTCATAGTTCTAAAATTGTAAACAAAATATGTATTAGGTATCTGCCGTTTTAACTATATGGCCTTGGGCAATTTACTTCATCCCAGTGCTTCACTTTGCTTCTCATCTGAGATATCTATTTTCTTAGCACTGTACCTGGCTTATAGGAAGTGCTTAATAAACATTAGCTATTAATATTTCACACCTTTTTATTAAGTCATCATGAGAACTTTACAAAGAATGAAGCTCAGCGAAGCCAAGCAATTTGCTCATATTCTAGAAGGTAATAAGTGATGGAGTTAGAATAGGGAACTAATTTCGACTTTGATTTCTGCTCCACCAGAGCTACCCACAGTAACCCTGGTAGTTGGGAGAATATTCTGGAGAAGTTCCCAGTGCAGGCAACTTTATTCTTTCTTTTCTTTCTGATGAGGACTGGACAGGGAGAAAGAAGCCCGATGCACACTGGGTTTTTTCCACACAGGAGTCAGGAAATCCAGTGCAGTTCCTGCCTCAAGGTCCCTTTCCTATTGGGCATCTGTGGGCCTCGTTGATGCCCACAGGTGGCAGGATCCTGGACTCTGGAGGTGTCTGAGGAGAGCTGTGTTCCTTCACCACTCCTGCCTATGGTTTGGACTGTTTGCCAGTCTCTAAGGGGCCTCAGGAACTTCTTGCACAGAATCTGACCTCCTTACTTTGGCATCTCAACATAATGCTCGCCAGGTTTTGCTTTCATCAAGTTAGAATGGCTAATGTGCATAGAATTACTCAATAAGACTTATTGAGGACCCCACGTAAAACCTGACCGGTTTTATTACTTAGGTGATGAAAAAGGTGGCCCTTACCTGTGAAAGGCCATACTGTTGGCCACCCCTGCTGAAACAGTCTTGTTGACTAAAGTTCTGAAAAGTCCAGGGAGTGATGAGGGCAGGATTTTATTGACACCTAAAAACAGGCAAATTGGTGGCTCCTCATTTTTTTCTTCATTGACAGAGGTGGCAGTGGAGCCTGTTCTCAGATGCCAGCCTGAGGCTAATCTGACTGCATTTGGTGCCCCCGGAGAGAGCCGTGAAAACCTGAGGGAAAGGGAAGTTAGAATTCAGTTGAACCAGGAAGAATCTTTGAAAAAGGACTTTCGTATAGTCATCTGGAAAGTGTGTACCCTTAGGAGTTATGCATAATAATTGCCTTAAGAAGAAAGTAGGAGTGGGATGGGGTGGGGAAGTGTCTGTGTGCCCAGAAATCCTCCCAAATGCATCCACTGCCACATGTAAACACCTAAAACAAATGAGTCTCCTAAGACATAGCCTCCAGCTTCTTATGCAATCACTGAATCTGTCGCCTTTCTTGTCCTGTTCAAGAGAAGATTTAGACAATTTCTTCTATCCTTCCACAGACTATTGCTAAATGACCAGATGGGAAAAATGTCTATGGCCTGACCTTACTGCCAGCAGCCTGTGAGCATTCCAGACAGTGAAGGATTTGTAGCAAAGAAATTATTATTATTTTTCCTTCCTCACAAAGAAGAACAGGCCTTCATCCTTGACCTTGGCATTCCCTTGTTACCTTCTTCTCTTTCATGACACCTAGGCTTGGTGTTATTTACCTTGGGTATTCTCAT
>NW_006436298.1:9355755-9381224 GCF_000325575.1 Pteropus alecto | reverse complement strand
ATTTAGAAGACTGAGGCTCTCTAAGTTTCAGACGTCCTGAGATGTGTGTGTGTGTGTGTGTGTGTGTGTAAGAAAAGCTCTCAGCTTGTCTCATGTCTGAAAGGCCTCCTGAATCTCTGTGCTCAATCTGGGAATAAAGTAGATTGGTTACTTGCTGTCTGATGGGTTTTATCAAAATGTGATAAAGAAAAATGGTGAGCTGAGTTCTTATAGTTCTGTCAGGGGCTCTGTTACAGGTAAACCAGGCTGTAACTCACTTGCCTTGTGACAGTTTTTATTACTCTTTTTTAGTGTAGTTTTGAGGAGTGAGGGGAATTGCCCTAGACAACAGATGTGGGAGACTTTTTTTCTTTCTCCCTGTCCTGTGGAGAGGCCTAAGGCTCCAGCCCGGTGACTCATTGTTGTGGTATTATATGCCTCAAGATTAAGTGTGTGCTGTGGAAAGTGTGGGGCAGGATTTATCAGTGCGAGTTCTTCCTTTGAAGTATCAGGGCAGGCTACTTTGCTGATGGTTTCTGGACCCTAGCCAAGCCCCAATATGCTGTGAAAATAGCCGTCTTAGGTTTTCTTGGCACATGAGTACATTTGCACTTGATTCTCAGACCTCCACTGCTTTCTGATGTTTCTGAGGCAAGTGTTCTTGGGAATTAGGGCCCAGGGCCAAATTGTAACCCTGCCTGTTTGTGCCCCTTCAAATGTGCCATCCAAACATGGTTTTGATGGCTCTAGATATGGACTGCAACACCAACTTGAATGAGAATATCCCTGAGTTCCAAAGTGCGGGCTGGCTCTGAGTTGCTTTTAAGCCTTTATGTAAATTTCTCTGTAACCCACATTTCCTGCTGCCCCGCCCCCACCAACAAAATGTTGATGCTTAAGGCTTTTTTACTGCAACAATGCTTTCTACAACAATGAATCTTTGCATTTTCAGCCTGAAACTAAAGCAGTATATATGGGAGGAAAAAAACCTCAGTGATGCCATTATAACCAGTAAATAAACAAAAGAAAACAAAAAGCCATCTTTCTCTAGTGAAAAATCCATCATCTATTTGTCTGCATCTCCCTCCTCCCACCTCCACTCAGAGTCATACTGTTATTAATTTTGAGAACAAAGGACATAAAAAGTTAATTACGTTACATTCCCAGACACCCTTCCAAAGGTTAATATATCAGACGTATTTCTCATCACCCAGCTATGTGTAATAAATAGCTTCCTTGTAAATGCAGATTTCCCAATAGACTACCCATTTCAGGATTCTCTCCAGCCTGGGAACCAGACTCTGTCCTTCCTGATTTAAATCTTGCCAACCTGTGTTGGGGAACCCATATGCAGCCTTGCTGAGCATCTTTCTTTCTCTCAACTTCCTGAGTGGGCAGACCCTTTCAGAAAGGCAACTTCATATGACTACGCTTAAATTTTGGAGAGGGCTCGGAAAGCCATCAGGTCCGTGTCCATTGACCTCCTGGTTGAAAACGTAATTGAATGTTGGTCGCACGTAGGTTTCTGTTATGAGTTGAATTGTGTTCCCCTCCTCCAAGTGTGTATGTTAAAATCTTAATCCCAGTAACCTCAGAATGTGCAGAAGTGACCTTATTTGGAGATGGGAGTCTTTGCAGATATAATCAACTTAAAATGAAGTCACTAGGGTGGGACCCACACACAGGGAGAATACCATATGAACATCAAGACAGAAATCTACAAGTCAAAAGAAAGGCACGGGACAGATTCTTCCTTCACTTCCTGCCCTCAGAAGGAACAAGCCCTGCTGACACCTCAATTTTGGACTTCTAAACTCTAGAACTGTGAGACAATAAATTTCTGTTTTTTAATCCACTAAGTACATCAGTGGTACTTTGTTATGGAAGCCCTAGCAAACTAATACAAGTCCTTTGGACAGCAGACTCTGAGGCAGAGATTATTAGCATTAGGGATAGTTGAGGGAAGAACTCTTGGGATAAATTTCCATGGATGAGAAAGGAAAGAAGCAGACTGAGAAGAAGGAGTCACGGAACTGCGATGCGACCTCAGCAAAGGCCTTGGCTGACTCCGTGGGAAGCTCTGTGTCTTGGATAGCCCTTCACAGTTGGAATGTGGATCTGGGTCTTTATACCCTCCTGTCTATCCATCATCAGGTGTGGGCTGCTGCTGGAAGAAGGTATACCCTTGGGTGAGGCGGATTTCTCTAGCCTAGACAATTCCTAAAGAGGACAGACAGTTGGGGACAGTGTTTTGGCAACAAACTCAGCAGCTGGGGGCATAAGTCCTTCATTCCTCAGAGGGCATTTGGGTGGTACATCATAGTGTATACCACAAATACATGTCATAACGGGTTGTCAAATTTTATGATTTTCACAATGAAGCTGAGCTTTGTAAGGCAGGGTGCTTCAGTTCAGTTCACTTTCCTCATCTAACTTCTAGATGAAACAGGCTGTGGTTCCCATGCTTTTGAACCTGCTCTGGGAGGAGGTGGGCCGTTGGAGGTGTATCAGTCAGTGTTTAGACAGGAAGACAGAAACTACTCTGGATACCTCAAACAGAGAAGATTAATAGAGTCAGAAGGTTACAAAAGTGCTGGAAAGGCTAGGGGGTGATGCACAAGGAGAGGTGGCTGTTCCCCAGAGATCAGGAAGCTGGCTTTGACCTGAGGCCAGGACCTATAAGCCTACACCCTCTGCTGAGCTGCTAAAGGTACTGCTGCCGTGGCTGTTGGATCTATGCTGTTCTCTTTGAATGGGAACTCAGGATGCCATACTTTGATGCTGGTGAAACCAGGAACAATGCTACTAGAACTCATAGTCACTGGGGAGCTGCTGGAGCCCAAGATATAGTTGTTGGTCCCAGTTCTACTGCCATTGGTGGCAGCACCAGTAGCAGACAAAAAAGTCTCTTCTTTCTTCTATCTTCTAGTTTCCCTACTGGAAGGGAGATGGGAGTGTAATAGACAGGAGAAAATGGAAGAATGAACACGGATTTGGGACAGAAGATAACAGTCCATTCTCTCTCAGACTTGTCCATGCTGTGTCTCTGGTGAGCAGACGGTCCTGAGGGGGAGGACCCATGGCCAGGAATGGAGCATCACAGAACAATGGCCTGGAAGGCCCCCCCGCCGCCCCACTCCCCCATCTGAAGAGGGGACCCATTCTCAGAGCAGTGCACGACTCTGGAATTTGGCTGATCTTCTACTGCCATCTGCTCCCTGCTCCACATCCCTCTGGGAACAGAACTTTCCCAAACAATTTCATACCAAGGCCAAGTTGGTGAAAAGGAGCTTTGTTTCTAGAGGAGATGTTGTTATATTCTTGTTGTAGAAACCAGGTCTACCAGCTTTCAGCCAGTTTTCTCTTGACTACACCATGGCACAGCTGCAGCCAGCCTCCCTTTTCCTTTCCTTCCAGTTCCCAACAGGAGTGCTGGGTCACCACTAAGGTATAATGAGACATGGCCCACAAAAGGGCCACTTGGATCAAAACTACTTGGGCCACTGCAGTCAAATACCTGGGCAAGGTATTTGAATTTCTGGTTATTTGCATTCACAAAAATAAGTGTTGTTTGGACACATTTATTTTTCTGGGGCATTAATAAAATAATAGCATCTTCTTTATCATGAATAAAACTTCTTGTGTTTATTGTCTATTAACTTTACAAAGTAATTTTACACTATTTTCCTTGTTCTTTTGGGCAGGCATATGACCCATCCTAAACTGTCCTTCTTTATTCATCCATTTGTTTTTTCAGGAAATATATATTGAGTGCCAACTATGGACAAATGCTTGTGTTATGGATAGTGGAGGGAATACAAAGAAGCAAAAGAAATATCCCTACGAGGAAGTTTAACACCACGAAGTAGTCCATTTTCACAAATAAAGTAACTGAATTGCAGAAAGAAAACTAGTCAGTAATACCAAAACTTCAGATTGGCAAACCCAAGCCATTCCAATAAAGAACTCCCTTTTTATTGAATACATTCAGTAGCCTTCAACCTAACATTCAAGATAATGTTCCTTAGTATCTCATGTCATGTGATTATAGACTATGTGTTTGGTCTAAGGTTACTTTGACTCTCTTCCTTTGCCCTTAGGGAAGGTGACTGAGCAGGCATTCTACAGTGCTTAGCTTTGTAGATACAAAATAAGCAATGTGTTGTATCCCTTCTGCCTAAGCATGTGGTTGGTATAATTTTCCAAAGACAGCTGAATTGAACAGCCTGGGTGTGGTGGTTCAACATGAGTGAGGACCAAATGGTAGATGATAAAGATTGTCAGAAAAGACCTCTGAGACTTCTAGGCACTGCTACCGGAGCCAGACAATCAAATTACGTAGCGGACCCAAAGCAAAGGTGCTGCCAGATTCTTCACACCTGGGATTTTTATTCACCAACCAGACCCCATATTGCTCCTAAATTTAACTAAGAGACTTGGTGAAAATTTTATCAAAGCAACACTGCATTTGGTAACTATCTAGCAAATTATTCTAGCCACCTAGCAATTTCTTCAAATCACAGACTATTTCAGAATATTTCCTAAATCATACTTCCAGTTTCAAACAATAAGCTGAACCCATTCCTTTGTCTTTGGAGCTGTCACTATGCTCAACGGAAGTACTAGTGTTACCATGGTTTCCTTAGTGATGCATATGTTACACAGGGGAGAGTGTGGTTGGAGGAAGCAAAGAATAGAAAGGAAGAGACATTGATATTCCTTGTCTGCGGGTGCCAGCAATATTTTACTGCTTCACATTGGAGAAGAAGGTCCACCTGGTGGAAGGTTGCCCTCCCGTGAGAGAATCTTCATTCGACTCACTTAAAAATCGTGGTTTATTCTGTGCGCCAGTCATTTTAACTCCCAGAAAAGACAGCTAATTTATCCTGATACATTTGGTATGTTTCCCTAAGACAACAAAGAAGGGAAGGCAGTTTTGTGGTGCCACAGTTGTATATGGGCTTAATTTGAAACTATTAATTTCATTAGCTTTAATATTCTAATTGTATCTCTGCATTTCACCCTGAAACACATTATTGCTCAAACGAGTTGGCTCAGAAAATAATTGCCATGTTCTTGCATAGAGAATATTCAAAACAAAGGGCTTTTGTAGCAGGGCTGGAAGGAGTGTTTTTTGATTGTTTCTCACTCCCCTCCCCTCTGTTTTCTCAATAGACGCCAACCCCAGTGTTCAGTAAGGCCTCCACGCAATTGGGAGCTATGGAATATGGCCCTGCCAGGGTGTGGGCTAACCTGGACAGGTTCCTGACTAATCATCTGCTTCTGTGAAGACTTAAGGCCAATGTTTATTAAGGTTCTCTTAGGCTGCTAGGGAATCTGTTGTCTACTTCTCAGAGGTTCTTTCCTGGATAGAGGCAGCGAAATGTTGCCACAAGTTCCACAGGAGTGTGAGAGCCACCAGGAGATCTGGCTTTCATACTAGTCCTCTTTCATCTCGTAAGTCAGAGTGACTGGGCAACTGAGTAACACTTCGTGCTTGCAAGGTGTTGGGATTTTATGGGATAATTAATCTTTATAGAGCCCTGGGCTGCTAGGGGACTTCCATTAGTCCCACTTTGAAAAGAGAAAAAAAGTAATTTTTTTGGAATTTCCCCATTCATGATTCAGTGTTGATAAAGAATTCCAGAAAGATTGATTTTCTTGTCCATGCCAGTCATTTCTCAAGGTTAAAAAGAGAAATCCTGGGAAAGTATTTGACACTAAAAGAGAACTGAGGGGGCCCACTAGAGCGGATCATGTCTCGTGGGAGACACCGCCTTCTCCAGGAGGATCAACATAGGGCATCTTCTCTCCATAGCCATCAGGTGCTCTTTTGAAACCTTGGCATTCTGCTCCCGATCAACAATCCACGGCATTTACTGAGCATCTATAATGTGTCCAACTTTGTTCCTGGTGATGTGGAGAAAGCAGCAGGCACAGACCACATGGCTCCTAATCTTTAAAAACATCTAAAGTCTGGAGGGAGAGGTAAGGTTCATACAAATGAATTCATTAAGGAACAATGTCAGGTAGAATATCAACCTCTGCTAAGTGTTTACAGGTCAGAATTTTTCTCTTGCCATCGGAACAGAGAAAGGGAAGAGAATACCAAGACACAGGGTAACCAGAGAAGGCTTCCTTAAGGAGGAGAAGCTTAAACTGTAGAGAAGAGAAAGAAAATCTAATAGGTCCTTCACTTTTGTGAGCTCCCAGTTCCACCAATACCACGATGCTGCTTCATTTCTCATAAACCACAGTCAAACACAAATAGAGTTTTTGCCCTGCAACGACAAGCAGAGAATGCAAGACCATGTTGAGTTGCGTATGACGGCAAGTGAGTCCTGCCTGAGTGACTCACGCTTCCACCCCAGTATTCAGAGCTCAGATTGATGGCAAAAAAGGACAGGCCATTGGTCTTCCGGTTTGCTTTTGAATAGATGAAATCAGGGCTCTACTCTATTTCAAAATGAGGAGATTTAGCAGAAGGCACAGAGACTGGTAGAGAGTCTGATCTGGCTAGATATGAAAGCTTGTATAAAAAAACAACAGAAAACCTGGTTTGCTGCTATGGGTGGTAGCCTAGTGCTAAAGAGTCTTGAGGTTAGACGTGATGTAGTAATTAAAGGGTAATTATTAGATTTCATTGGGCAGGCTAGTGACATGGGAAAAGAGGGTTTTTTTTTTTGAAATACTTGAAGTGACATACTGAAAAGATTGGAGGGGAAGAGAAAACTAGCATGAGGGAAATGAATTAGAATGCATATTTTTTTAAGAGGATAGTGATAATAGGCAGAAAAGAAAGGGCAAATCACTAAGATTTTGCAAATAATAGGCTTGGTGACAATGTACATAGATTATGAGGAAGATAATGAAGAAAAAAGAGGGTGAGAAGCTGGTGGTCTGAGCAGTCCCCTGAAGCTTTCCAATGCTCCGTTGTCTAAAGTGGTTTTTCCACTTTGTACACGTGCTGGGTGATATTTCATGTGCAACACACTTCCATTGTCTCATAGTAGTATCTTTAAAAAAATCTTTAAAAACTGTGGTAAGATACACATAAAATGTGTCACCTTAATTTTTTTTGAGTGTGTGGTTCAGTCGTGTTAAGTCCGTTCACACTGACAGGCTGCCTCACCAGCCTTTCCACACTCGGCTCTTGTTCAGATTGCTTTCTGAAACCCGCTTGAAATTTCTCTACCCAATTAAAAAAAAAAAAAAAAAGGCAAAAACTAACTTGCAGTTTTGCTTTTTAGAAATGATTCCTGAGAGTAACAGTGAACACACACTCAAGAACCACTATCCTGGAGTAAAGTAGTAGTAGTGAAGAGGGTGGGCTCTGGGTCAGGCCATATGTGGTCAAGTCCTGGGTCCCTCCCATACTAGCTGTGTGACCTTGGGCAAGCCACTTGACCCTTCTGAGCCACAGGTTTCACATCTACAAAATGGAAGAGTGACAGTAGTCCCCCTACCGCAGGGCTGTTATGAGCATTAAAGCATAGGAAGCACCGGGAAGAGCATCTGCACATAGTATGCGCCATATAAATATTAGTTATCATTGCCCTCCTGACCCCTTGGTTCTATTTCTTCTCCCAGCTCACACAGGGGAAAATGCTAAATCCAACTACGTGATCTATACTTAACTCATGATTTTAAGCTCTTCAGGTTCTGTTAGAGTGAAGGCTTAGGGATTATTTTTGCTCTTAAAGCCCTCAAAATATTGACTGCTTGCTTGACTATGAAATGATCTCTCTTCCGTCTACTCTGGAGTTATTCTTCTCTTTCTCTTTTTTCTTTTTCCTCCTTTCTTTTTCTTTCCTTTCTTTTTTGGACTTTATCCACAAACCAGAAGATAGTGCCACTTTCCCCACCCCCCCAACCCGGTATTCTGGAGGAAACAGAAGTTTAGCTCCCATGTATACACGTTCCTTTTCTTGAAAACTATAAAAATTATTTTAGTTTTATTTTTGTTAGATTTGCTGTTTTGCTTTTATTCTTTCCTTTCTAGGAAAGGAAAGAAGAAAAATTGTGGCTTTAAAATTAGGGCAAATACATATACCGACTTTACCTTTGTACAGAGTTGGCTTAATCTAAGAGCCAGGGCAGCTGTGGTAGCCCAGGAAGATCTGGCAAGAGGAGACTGATGGCTCCTTCTGAGGGGGCTTTAGGGAGCTTTGCTTCCTCTGTTATAACTGCTCAGAACATCTAGAAATTTTCCTGCCCCTCTCTGCACTGTCTCATCCTCCCCCACCTTCCAGGGTCATTCAGGCTCTGACCACCGCCTCCCCCCTCCCCCGCCCCCAGCACCTTTCAGGATTTCTTTGACGTCCCAACCACTCTATGTGTCCCACATGAGTATCTGTCCTGTGAGGAGCCCTGCTTGGCCTGCACTACCTCACTCACTGCCCACAGATTTGGTGCCATGGCAACCGTTCTCACAAATATACACAGATAGGGCCTGGTGACAATAGACCAAAGTGCTGTAATAGGACCTCACCACGTGGAGGCCACTCTTACACACCCTAGCACCCATTCCATGTGGGGGCCTCGATCAGGAGGAGGACCCATCTGTTGCGCTGAGAGCACCCCAGGCGCGGTTCTAGAGAACAGCTGTGGGACGCTCACCTTCCCAGCTCGCTGCCTAGGAAGGAGAGAAGGACTGAGAAGCGTCTCTGGGGGTTTCCAGCTGGGTCAGTGCAGAAGCATTCCCATGAGTCAGCTTTCTGGTTGCAGACCAGGCGCCCTGCCTGGAAATAAGCTCTTCAATAACTGTATGACAATCGTTTCTTTCTGTGAACTGGTGGCTGCGTTGCCAGCACAACTGAGACTCAAAGCTTATGCACATTTGCACAGTGTCTTTTAAAATAGGGCAGGCTGAGATTTGTTCTTGTTATTGGTTTACAATAAATTTAATTTAACTCTGAACCTCAGTTGGCCAGACAGCTTCCCTTTTTACATTTCTCCTCATTCCTTCCCTTTATCCTGATTTTTAAGGAACCAAGGCCATTAGATCTTGTATTTGTACCCTCAGAATGCAAGGTGGCATTTGAAACACTGGATGCATATAATGCATCTTCCTGAAGTTTCAGCTCTAAGTACATAAGTGATATAAAATATTATTTTTATATCAAAGTGTAGACTTATAGAAAAACTATAAAAGATTTCCACAAGTTTTAAGATAAAACATGAGACTTCATATTATGTGCTGCTGAAGTGAGCGCTAACACATGAGACTTTGAAGAAGGCATTCACTCACTGAAGACCTTTGGGCTAACCCTTCAGGTAACATGCTGACTCTGCCAGTCTTTGAGAGGTTTTGGTATGAAAGTTTGGGAAGTGCCCTTTGTGACATGGTGACCTTGACTGTCTCTGTGGCTATTTTTGGAAAAGAAGTGATTTCTTGTGGACCACATACTAAGCAAAATTAGTACACAGAGATTTGAGAAAAGCTGAACAGATTCCAATCTGATAAAATTTCAGATACATAGTTATGCCAATCATAGTGCTGATTTGAGGCAATAAGAGACAACACAGCGATGACGATAAGGTCAGCTTGTCTTTACAATGAAAACCGGTATTTTTCAATATGGTTCTCTCCAGATTTTAATTTTCTGCACTAACCTGAGCATATTAGTTCAGAAATTATCCAAAAATGTGTGTTAATTTATGATTATATTCCTTCTGAATGAAACTATGCTCTACCTAGAACCTTTTATCATATGATAAAACTGATTACTTTCATCTTTATCTCTTTCCCAAGAGGCCAAGTGGGAATATTGGCACTGGGTACCAGGGAGCTGAGAACACTGAGTGGCTCACTTCCCACCAGACTGTTTCTTAGTAAACTCTGGATACTTCTTTTGGTCACCCATTCTAGCCAGTCAGACAACAAGGCTCAGTTGTGGGCTTTTACAGGCAGAGGAAGGAAAGAACACCCCTGCTGTCCTTCGGTTCTCAGTGACTGGAATAGTGACGGACACTTTATTGAGAAGCTGGATGAATGCTGACACATTCACATTTTGTATACATAGGAATATTGCAAACAGATAGATTGCTACAGACCACATGACAGTGGCAGCTCCTTCCTGGCTCTGATGTGTTGCGCAAAACTGTAGTTCTGGGAAGGTGGCTCTGGTACAGCGAAAGGATGCATATCAAGCTTCCAGTTTTGTAATCATTGACTATTACATTTGACTTTGGGCAAGAAACTTAACTTCTTGGAGTATCAGTTTGTATAATGAGGAAACATGGCATCTATCTCAAGAGATGATTGTCTTTAAATGAGATCATGTATATACCTGGATTAAATACAGTGCCTGGCATATAGTAGGGGTCCAACAAGCAATAGGTAACTCAGAAGTGATAAGACCTCCATAGCAGGTAGCTATATAGGTGATGACATTATTCTCTCCCTCTCAAAACAAACATACAAAAGTCCCCAAACTCGAAAATCCAGCCAAGCAGAAGGTTGAATTCCAGCACATTCTGAAGACAAGAGAGGGCATCATCTACCCAGATGCCCCAAGACTGGTCACCTTTCTGTGCTGTACTTTTGAGACATGAGGAGGAAGCATTAGCATGACCTCACTTCGAAATTTCTGCTCACAGAGAAGACCACCATTTTTCAGTTGGTAAACAAGCTCAAAGGAATTTAATTTACCCTGTGAAAGTTGGACAAGACTATTTCATCTTTTAGAGAAGACATGCTGTCGCCTCTGTAATGTCAATAATGAGGCCATTACCATCTGAGGGCAAGTCCCTCCTGGGCTCCGGTGGGGCCGTGGGCTGTACAGCCATGATTTATCTTCTGTTTAGTAATCTCGGTGACTCCCTTGCTTGCACATTGCTGTCGCGGCAGAAGGAAGAGGCAGAGAAGAAGGGGACTGAGGGAAGGGTAGTGGGAGCCTGGGTTCACTGCTGTATTTTGTAAAACCATTATCCTTCTTTATTACCATGAGAGTACCCCCATTTCTGCATGCTATGTGATCCTCAATTAATTCCTGGAGACATCACCAGAGACTGATGTGTGTATACTGATTAAGCTTAGTATGTTTTTTATGTTGTTATTTGTTTAGATCATATTTTTGCAGATAGCAGTCATATATCAATTGTCCATTTGGGGCATCCTAATGGCTATCCTGAAACAATTGTTTTTTTGTTTGTTTTTGTTTTTCTGATCTGGTTCATCTGTTCTTATCACAAGTGTCATTGGTAATTGGGATCAAGTGCTGAGGATCTCACTTGGACATATATTTATGTGTTAGGCATCGAGTTGGTTAGCTATATTCAAGTTTCAAATTCTTTAGAGAAAAAATAAGAATGAGAAATGACCATTGGAGAGCTGGAAATCTGAGATTCCCTGACGTGGAGGTTGTGTGGCACATGGCAATGGGTACCCAAGTCCCCAGGCCCTGCTTGGTTCAAGTGGCATCTGGCCATTTAAGTCCTTACTTGGTTTTGCTGCCTAGTAATGCAGGATTTTATATGTTTGATAAATTCTTATTAGACAGCTGTCAATTCTTGATATGGAATCCGTATCTACATGTGCCAAAGAGGCAGACCAGGCCCCAGATGTGGGGTTCATGTTCTCCATGGAGGGTCAGAGAGACTAAGGGTGTAGATGGGCCATTCATTCACCTGACAGGACTTGGCGAGAGCTGTTGGAAAGATCAGATTGACAGACATCATTTCCACAGTTTCTTTGTAATAGATTTTTGCTTTTTTGTTTCTGGCTCACTTGCTAAAGTCAAGTTTTGTTTTGTTTTGTTTTTTACGGTTCTTAAAGGATTCATCAGTGCCTGAAAAGTCTCAGTCAGTGTATTCTTTTATGTCACCCTATTCTTAGAGGGTATACTTTCCTCTTTTCCAGGAGGAGTTAAAAAGCAGGCAGGTTTTCTCTCTGAGATTCAATCAGTGCCACTCTGGGTTCTATTAAGGTACTGGGTTAGATTTCAGAGGAATTGTTTCATCCTTTGAGCAAGTAGTACCTTCTTAAAATTCAGATGTCTTTCAGACCCTGTCCCGCAGATCCCTCTGAAGTGCTTTTGTCAGGACGGTTTATCAGTCCTAGATCATGTTTTGCCAGCTGCTCAGGCCAGCAGTGTAGAGAAAACACTTAGGCATATGGTTCAGATGCTTGCAGTTTTATCTGAGTAAAATCTATGTGAAAAGACCTCAGAATTTAAAAATCCAATCAGTGCACATGATGTCAGAATGTTTACTGTTTCTCTCCTGGGGACATTTTCTTGGCATTTAGGTCTGATCTTGTAGGTGTGTCTAATTGTTCTTAAGGCACAGCTGTGTGAGTTCAATTTGCCTGTAGGAAAAAAAGCCCAAACTTCCAACATCAGGAACAATCTTGAACTTCCCTCTTAGCTCTCACCTTTGAATTTCTATGAAGCTGCAGACTTTAAACTCTTTTGGTGGCAAAGTAGAAAGCTTCATTTTCCCATCAGCTTTGGAGACTGACTTTTGATATCTTGAACTTGTCCTAAAGATCAAGGACCATTCAGAATTGGCCTCATCACTTGGACTTTTAAGCCCCTTCATAGCTCAGAGCTAAAAAGGAGAAAAGAAGAGAGAGAAGAAAGAGAATCTTTGCTGATTTTTCCCTTTGTGAATGCTATGTGACCCTTTCCTGCAGGCTTTTGTGGGGGAGTTGCAGCAAAAGATAGTTTTGCCTCAGCAATGCTGTTGAGACACAACAGACTCATTTTCCTGGAGCCAAAATAAGCATTTCAACATTGATGTTTAAGGCTCCCTCCGAGCCTGATCTCAGGGAAGCAGGAAGCTACTATTTTTAGTTGGGAAAAATATCAACATAAGATAAAGAGAATCGGATCGTGGCCAAGACTCTACTGTTAATTCAAGTTACTCAAGGTTAATAATGTCAAAGATACTCCCTAAGCAATGGGCACAGCCCTCTGGGTAATGTTCTGACATGATCTAGTACTCAAGTAATGAAACCACGCCGCCAAGATCCAGCAAGGATAGGTAGACAATTTCATAAAGAATCTTCCTCTTGAGAACTGACTTCTTAAATTAGTAGGCTACAGCCCCTCCTCCTCCCTCCTCATCTTCTGTGGAAAACATTCAAGGTGTATGAGCCTGGGGGGCTCTGATCTCATTCTTGGAACTGCCTTTGGCTGGCATCTTTTCCCACAGCTGTCTGGCCCAGTCCTACTGCTTCTAGAGAAGGCTTCTCTTCTTCCTTTGGCAATAGCCCCCACGGCACTTCTTGGACAGTGGCTTGGCCACCAATCTTCCCTTCCTGGCCCAATCAAACTGCTGTTAATCCTTTTCCCATTTAGAAAAAAATAGTGCAGCTCGCTGCCTGCATTAATTTAATGTCACGCGTAGGAATGTTACATATTCTAGGATTTGACATTTTCAGCAGTCGAGAATTACTATATTTTGTAAATGGAAATACCACTACTAAAAACAGAATGCTACAAATGGAGTGATGTCATTTGTTTCCCAAAACTATTGATATCCCAGAGTGATGTAAAAATAATAAAAGCAAGGTATTTCGTGGCAAACTTTGGGGGTAAGATTAGGACTGTAATCCATGAGTTATCTTGGGGTAAGGGCTGCAGCCACAAGCACCCCCAGTGAATATTCTCAGGGCAAATGGGAAATGGGTTAAAGCCCTTATAAATAGCTCATTCTCATTTATCTGTACTTGCAAAAGAAAGCAGTGGCATAAAACAAAAAACACCCAACTAGCAGTCAATTCCCCAAACTTTTGCTTTTGCATTATGTTTTCTATTGGTAGGGTATGATCAGCATAAATACCACCCAAGCAGCCTTTTCTCATACTTTTTACTAGATATTATTACCATTTCTGCAGTCGTTAGGAGTCAGAGAAGGCACTTATAAAGGCTAATCTTAGGGGTATTGCGTCAGTTACAGGTAACAGAAAACTTGTAAAGGGTTAAGCAGAAAAGGGAATTTATAGATGAGAGGTAGTCAGGGCTTCAGGACAGATAGACTTTGGGGCTCCATTGATGTAATCATAGCTATTGTTGTCATAATCATATTTTGACTTAGTCTTTCTTTTTATCAGCTTAAAGCTCCCAATTCCATGTGACAATATGGAGTTAGCTTCAAATCCAGCAAGCAAGAAGTGCTTTTCTGACAAACACCTCAGCAAAAATCTCAAGGAGTCTCATTGTCCCTGGTAGGGTCATATGCCCTTCCTGAGCCAAGTGATCTCTTTTGGTGGCCTGAATTGCATGGCATGATGGGATTGGGGTAGAATCATCTCCCCTAGAACCGCATGGACTGAAAATAGGAGATGAGTGGGTTTCCAAATGAGAATGAGAATTGTTGCCACAAGAAGGGGAAGTGGAAACTGAGTGTGACAGAGCACACATGGCCACTATAGACACAGATACATCCAAGCAACCATGCCTTCTCAAATGGTGCTGACTTCATGGCAGACACTGGATTAAGTCTGGGCGAATGGGAAAGGAAAGTTAAAGAATTGCAAAGATGAATAAAGCAGAATCTGTGCCATTGAGGAACTCAAGGTCTTAAGTTTTGCTTAGGCCAGAGATAGCACATTCATGGTTCAGGTGCCAACAACACATCTGTCTCTTACACCCATGGCAGGCATCACTGATGGGCCCTTCAGATTGAGCCTGAATATGGCTTTAGAATTTTTTCCATCACTGTGCTCCAGGCAGCTACTACAAATCAAAAGATGTTGGCACATGAGAAAATACTTATTTTTTAGCCTTAGACTGATAGCGAATTAGACCAAATGAACATTCACTTTCAGTGGTTAGTAAAGTGGGATGAGTGTGAGCTGGAGGTAAAAGATGGCTGGCCAGCAATTTACTAATTGTCTGGAAAACCCTACAGCTATGTGAGGATAATAGCTAGTTGACTGTATTTCACGGTTTGCAGATATCTAGCTTCTTTCAAATAGGTCATTGAGCATATCCCACTCATTTGTTTTCAAAGCGTTTTAAATAATACTAAATGAAAATAACAGTGGGTAATTAAGCTCACTTTTTTTTTCTTTTTAAATAGTTTTGTTGAGTGAGATCTGTATGGAGCGGGAAGGGGGAAATTCTTGTTCCATATAATCAGCAAAATTAATCTAGCCCTCTACTTTCAGTGTTTAAAAATCACATTCAGTTAGTTTACTGGTAGTGTAAAAGGCCAAATCTAGCATATAGTACGGTACATGAAGCCAAGAAAGAGGATACAGGGTATAAAGTAATGACAGATGCACAAATATTTTGGAAATGCATACTTTCTCAGAACTCTGAGGATGACTATGAAGGCAAGTTAACTGAAAGAGTATAAAGTAATAACCTTAAATGTGTCTTAAATGTTAGAAGCAAGCACTTCTTAATGCATCTAGACAAGAAAC
This sequence comes from Pteropus alecto, assembly GCF_000325575.1. Taxonomy (NCBI): domain Eukaryota; kingdom Metazoa; phylum Chordata; class Mammalia; order Chiroptera; family Pteropodidae; genus Pteropus; species Pteropus alecto. The sequence continues at coordinate 9,365,869 of NW_006436298.1, read as the reverse complement.
TGAATCAACAAACATTCTACCATGTACATGTTACTTGTAAATGCTTTGTGAGATACAAAAAGAATAAGATTGTCTCTTTCTAAAGAAGAGGCAAACGATCAAAGATACAAGATTTACAAATATGAAAACCTAAATAACAATAAAGCACTTAACAATTGAAAGCAATAGTTGAAGAGATGTCAGTACACAGTAAGTGATCAATTACCAAATAGATAAAAATTATGGGAAGTTTTTAGGAAAGAGAGATTAGTTCAAGCTAGACAGTGAAGAACCTCATTACTGAGGAAGTGAGAACTGATCCTTGTCTCGGGAGTTAGGATTGGGTTTGGAAGGCAGTCCTGGTGGGGAAGGCAGCCTATGAAAAAGCAAGATGGGTGGAAGGAGAAAACTGTATTTGGGAGAGAATGTGTAAATAAATTTGTCTGGAGTTGATGTTTTATGTGCAAGAATGAAAGAAAGGGGAGGTTGTAAAAATATATTGGGATCAATTGTGGAGGCCAAGGTGAAGGTTTTAGATGTAATCCAGTAAACAATGGGGAGTCACAAAAGGTTTCTGAGTGGCAGAGTGGTATGATCTAACTGTTTATGGGGAGAATAAACTGGACCTAAAGGCGAGTGATAGAATGGAAGTAATAGACATTTGAGTTGGGGAAACCATTAAAGAGCTTTTTCAATAATCCCAGGAAAGGTAAAAAGGACCAGTTCAGTTTGTTGGCAGTGGAACTACAATCAGTACTGTAAAATATAAACAAGATGTGGTCACTAATTTGATACTTTCCATAGAGGGCAGAGGAAATCATTTATGTATGCAGAGGTAAAAAAGATATAAAGCAGTATACAGTGGTTATTTTTGGTGCTGGGATGTCAGACAATCTATTATTTTTTATATTTCTCTTTCAAAGAATCTAAATTACCTCTAAAATCAGGGGGAAACATTTCTTTATGAAAGGGAATCATGTAGTCTTGGTGCCAGTGTTTAAGGTTTCCCCATGTGTGCAGAGTAACATATCAGTATGTGATATTCTCATCTTAAATGCTTTTAGGTGGTGTGAACTCTCTGGAAAACGGATACCAGCTGAAATCTGGTTTGCTCAAGCTAGAGATACCCACAAATGTCTTACTGCAGAGAATGAAGCATTTGAAGCTTCTTTTTCTTTAAATCGTAAATTAGAATTAAGATTATCCATATGGCGATGCATCTAATTTTCCCCCAGTGCTCTTTTTAACCCAAATAAGAGATGATTTCTATTTCTGAATTCTTTAATGATGTAATTTCTCACAGTTATAAGTATACGTAATGCTTTATTTTTCTATCAATAGCACAGATAGATGTATCTGATCACTCAAATGGCCATATGGTGTGATGAGACACAAATCTACTTTTCAAAGTTTTATTTTCCCAGAATATATTTTGCCTTCAGCTATATGTACATCATCACTCAACTTTTTAGAGGGTGGCTCTCAGGACTTTGACTAAAGCTAGACTAGAGAGAGCTAGACTAGATGGCCCCATAAAGACAATGATCTTCAGCACGCAGCACTGTGCCTGACTCATAGCAGTCCCCAGAAGATGCCTGTTGAGAAAATGTGCTAGAGAAGAACATGACTGCTCATTTAAGAACCAGGGACATGTTTATACTTTTGTGCTCAAAAAAAAAAAAAAAAAAAAAAATTGTGACTCCAGAGGTCCTTACTTAACATCTTTTATGATGTCAAAATACTTAGAATCTTTGGCATTATCTTATTTACCACATAATAAACCTTGTTTTTCCTTTTTTTTTTTTTTTAATGTGAGGAAATTGACACCTGGGTAGAAAGTATCAGACTAGACCCATCTCAGGTCTTCTGTTCCAAGCCTCGTGCACACATTTGCCTCCTCCTTTTCCCTGCTACTCTAAAGCCCCAGGCATTGCTTATCTCTCACTCCAAACTTACTGTAAGGAAATAGCCAAGAAGCCTGTTAGGGAGTACAAGAGAAACTGTATCTGGGCCAACAGAATGTGAATAAAACATTTAATTCATGTGCTAGGCCTGGTTTGTCCGTTATTTTTTATAAAATGTGTAGAAAGACCACAGACCTAAGGCAAGTAACCTGGCCACTGAGTAACTATAGACATATCAGAAAAAACTTATAGTACTAACCAATTAACTAACTTAATGAAGATTTATTGCATATCTACCATGTATCAGGCGCATGGTAAATTACATCACATTCTTACTGATACTTAGTACACAGAAATTTGGTGGTGGTGAGAAACTAATTGGTACAAACACATACTAAGTTATTTGATGTCAAGAAACTTTTATATGTAGATAAGAAAACTCAGAGTTATTCCATATAAAATACATGCATAATAAACAATATATTTATATGTCTTTAATAATTTTCAAATAATGTATTCATCTGACTGGATTCACAAAATGCCTAGGATGAGAGAAGCAAGTATCACCCCATTTTTCAGACAAGGAAACTGAGGCTCAGAGGGCCAAGGATGGACTATCTCTAATGAATAAGCACATGATCTTACATTTTCTGTCTTAAGTGTTCCTGTAATTTATTTTAAGGCTCTGTTTAGACAAGCTCATTTTTTCATTTTAAGAAAGGTAGAACTATATCTGTTTGCCAACATAGACAAGCAAATTATTGACTAGCCTGGCAGAATCTCCCTTGCTTAGAATAGCTGTAGCAAGCTATAACACATAATGTTTGAGGGCCACGGCAAAGCAGCTACCTTGTGATCACCCCTGATCAACACTATAGCAAAGAGGCAGTTACTGGCACAAAACATGAGATATTCTTTCTTAATATAAAAACCATATAAAATAAACCAAAGAGTCATGTCCAGTCTGATCCTTGCAAATGCATGCTCGGCTTATTAAGAAAGAGAATGCAGACACATCGGCCTCATTTGAGAATGCCCTTGGGAAAGTATGAGGGTACTGTAATGCTTTGAGCCCAAACAGTGGGTGACTTCCAGGAGTGATCGACCACTCAGAATATATTCCACAGTGCACATCATCCACCTGACTCCATGGTACTTATGTTCTGTAATGGATGTCACAGTGAAGGGAAAAAAGTGGGGTTAGGGGATAATTTAGGAACCAGAAAGGTCAGAAAAAATGTGCCAGTGGAAGTGCTTCTTACAGAGTCGAACAGTGTGGTGTGAAGATAGCTCTCTAGGAGCCATTAATAAGCATGAAAATTGTTCCCAGAGAAATGTTAAAGTCAAGATACGATGACTGGGTATTAATGACATCACAATTGGACCCTCTACCTCTTTTTTTTTTTAATCAAGTTTATTGGGGTAACATTGGTTAATACAATTATATAATTTTCAGATGTACATTATAATTTAACATCTGTATATTCTATTGTGTGATTACCACCCAAAGTCCAGTTTCTTTCAGCTACCATATATTTGATTCCCTTTACCCACTTCACCCTCCCCCTACCACCCTATATTTGACCCCCTTTACCCCACCTACCACCCCCCTTTTCCCCCACCCTCTACCCTCTATAGTCCATGTCCATGAGTCTCTATTTGTTTGTTTTGTTCCTTTGTTGCTTTTAGGTTTATATTCCACATATAAGTGATATCATGTGATTTTGAACTTTTTCTGTCTGGTTTATTTCGCTTAGCATGATTATCTCGAGTTCCATCCATGTCGTTGCAAATGGCTGTATTTCATCTCTTCTTACGGCTGAGTAATATTCCATTGTATATATGTGCCACAGCTTCTTTAGCCAGTCATCTATCATAGGACACTGGTTGCTTCCATGTCTTGGCCACTGTGAATAATGCTGCTCTAAACATTGGTGTGCAAATATCTTTATGGATATGATTTTTTTTAAGTCTTTGGAGTAAATACCCAGTAGAGGGATTGCTGGATCATATGGTAGATCAATTCTTAGTTTTTTTGAGGAAACTCCATACTGTTTTCCATAGTGGCTGTACCAGTTTGCAGTCCCACCAGCAGTGTATGTGGACCCTCTACCTCTTACCACCACTTTCTTTTTAAACATTTTTGGTTACTTGCCTCTTCTCTGTGCTTAAACTTCAAAATATAACATAGGCTAGTGATTCACTTTGGTTAGTTGATTCACCCAGTTTACTTGAGTGAGATAGGGAATAGCAGTTCTTTTTTGTGAATGGCTTTTTGAGGATATCAAGACCTGTGTGTCTTCATGGCCTATGTTACCCATATCCTTCATTTGCTCATCATTCAACACTGTGGAAGAGATATGCACCAGGTACTGTGCTGGCACGGGGAATAAAAGGTGAATGAGAGCCAGCCAACTGGCCCTCAGTATATTTGCAGTTGAGCAGGACAACACACTAATGACATAGACTGTCATGATGAGCCCTGTCAGGGGCTGAACCCAATGCAAAGACTCTTCCTATAGAGAATAAAGGAAGAAAGACTTTGTGGTATGGAATTTGAGCTGAAACTGAAGGAATGGGAAAATATGACAGCCTGAGACATGGGGAGGCATGTTAGTTCAGGGAGTGGTCAAAAAGGATGGAGCCCTTTTTCAATTTTCCTGTTTGACTACAGCAAAGGTCTAGGGAAGGAAATAGCAAGACACAAGAGCGATGGGTAAGTTGGAGCCAAATTGTGGATGTCAGGTGTCAGGCTGAGGAACCTTTACCAGGCAATGGGGAGCTAGTGAAGGACTCTCTGCTGAAGGCTGATGCGAACAAGACTGTGCTATACCATGATTAATCTAACTGGTATACTGGATGGATTGAGATAGAGAAGTGATGTGGTGAGAGAGACCAATTAAGTGGGAGACTATTGCAATAGACTAGATGAAAGATCATGTGGGCCTGAGCTAAGAAAGGTAATGCATAGATTGTGAGTTATTCAGAAATTAAAGTCAGCAGGCCTCTGAGACCAATTAGGGAGAAGGAAGAGTCATGGATCAGCCAAAAGAGGAATGCAAGAGGTGGAGCATGTTTTAGGAAAGACACAGCAATTTCAGCTTGAGACATGTAGTAGTGTTTGCCAGGGCCGCCGTAACAAAGTACCACAGGCTGGGTGGCTTAAACAACGAAAATTTATTTTCTCACAATTCTGGAATCTAGAAGTCCAACAAACTAGAAGTCAAGGTGTTGGGCAGATTCGGTTTCTCCTGAGGCCTCTCTCCTTGGCTTTCAGATGGCTGCTTTCCCACCGTGCACTCACATGCTCTTTCCTTTGTGATTTCATCCCTGTTATCTCTCTTTGTGTATCCAAATTTCTTCACCTTAGCGGGACACCAGTCAGGTTGGATTAGGGCCCAGCCTCATTTGAACTTAATCACCTTTTAAAAGGCTCTGCTTCCAAGACAATCACATTCTGAGGTAGGGCTCCAACATATGAATTTTGGGAGGACAGAATTCAGCCCTGAGCGGGACATGCCAAGTTCGTGGTGATTTTGGACATCCCAGAGCAGGTGTCTAATAGATGGTTTGCTGCATTGGTTGGAGCTCAGGGGAGAGGCCAGGACTGGGAATGTAGAAGTGAGCAGCACGAATCGAGTGCATGAGCTGAAGTCGGGGGGAAGTCGAGAAGAACGGCTCGCTCTGCCATGTATTGAGTTTTCTATATGCCAGCACTGGGCTAGGTACGTTGCATGGAACAACTCTATGAAAGAGTGATCATTATTATTGTTGTAATTTTCCTTTATTTTCTAGAAGAGAAAGCTGAAGCCTGGAAAGGTTACGTGATTTTTCTAAGGTCTGAGAGCTCATAAGAAGCAAAATCAGAATACAAAATTCAAGTATTTCTGAATTTAAAGATTCGTGCCTGACCGTCTCCAGGCAGAGCAAGTAGAAGAAAAAGAGAAGTCAGGGGCAGAATCAATCTTTGCTTAGGAGAAGGCAGAGGAGGAAGAGCAGGGTAGAGGGACAGTGAGAAGACGGTCAGAAGATGGAAAAGCCAGGAAGAAATGCTGGGCTGGCAGCCAGAGGTTGTTATGGGGACATAGCCAGCAAGGCCAAGTGCAGCGGCGAGATGAGGGAGAAGAGTGTGCCAGTAGGCTGGGGAGTAGGGAGCTACTGCTAAGCTTTGTAAGAGCTTGTTTTCTGATGATTTGGAGGCAGATGACAGATGGCAGTATGCTGAGGAGAGAATGGGAAGTGAGAAGAGGAGGTGGCAAGCCTCGTCATCATGGGAGGGAGCACTAGAGAAAAAGGGACATGGAATCAAAGGAATTTTATTTTTAGAATGGGACAGAAAGATTTTTAAATGTTGGTAGGTTGAGGGTGGGGATGCACATTTTGAAGATAGGAGAAAGGAAATAATTTAACGGTTAAGGCTTTGGAAGAAGTGGGGGTGGCAGGGTGAGGCTTCAGGTTGCAAATGGCTTTGAAAAAGAACAAAGATTCTTCCTTTGAGGCAAGAGGGATTCATTAAGGATGGGTTGAGGACATGGGGGAGCCAGGAAGTTGGCTGGCTTTGGACCAGAGATGAATCAAAGTACAATAGATGAAGGTTTCTGAAGAAAGTTACCAGCAAGAATGATTAGTTCCTGAAACACAAGCTGTCTCAATCCAGAGGTGATTCTCTTTTATCAATTTAAGACTTGGGCTGGTCTTAAAATTAGGGGAAAGCTGAGCCTGAGAGAGAACCCCAGTTGCTTTAGTTGGAGGAATTATTGGACAGTCTCAAGGCCAGCACTGAGAAATATTTCCAATCAGCTAATATTTATTTATGGAATGACCTCTATGTGTAAGTCACAAATAATTCTTGGGAGACTGATTTTACACAGATCTTCCAACTTGTCTTCATGTGTAAATTAATCCCATCCCTAGCCTCTGACATACAAAAGAGCAAATGTAGAACCCAGAATAAAAATAGTTCCATGCTGGTCCCTGGACATCTCAGTGTTGTTCATATAGATGTTTATGATTTGTTAGGGTTGGCCTGAGTAATAAGCAAATCATATAATAAAGGGACTAGCCTCTAGCGATTGGACTTGGAACACGAGAGCCAATTAATTAGAAGGTAATTTAATAAGACTGCTTTTAAATTGTCCATGTGATGTAACAAAGGATTGGGCTTTTCTAAGTGATGGCATTGTCTGGGGAAAATGCAGGTATAAGTGTATTTAACAGTGTGGGGGTAAGAATGATGCAGACTCTGTTCTATAAACCCAGGCTGCCAGCAGTTGGAGTGTTATTCTGGTCGGGTCTGGCCACTGCCCTGTGGGCAGTGAGAAAGGCCAGTTTCCTCCCAGGGAGTCTCCTTTTGGTGGGAGGAGAGCTTGGCTTAACTGCCTTAATCCAGTATGACATGGACATTGAGATGGTAAAAAGCATGGGAAGGTTTGTACGCACACTACAAAGCCACGTGGCCCACATCTAAAAGCAAAAGAGAATAGAGCTGAGGCTGTCATCATTTCCTCAGAGGCTGGCAATAGCTCACTGGCATTTGCCTCCTTGAGGGCATCTGAGAGTTGGCTTCTTAAGTATTTAGAGTTAAATTAGTTCTGTATATCTTGGCTCAAGGATTCCTGGATCTGGTGTTCCCGCCTGGACCGTGAGGTATGCAGGGAAGCCTTTGCGGCCAAGCCCTGAACTTCCAGAGACAGCAGTCAAACATAATTCCCTCATCTTCAGTCTCTACACAACTTTGGCGTTTTAAAGTAGACATTCGTTTTAAAATGTCAAATGATAGAGCATGAATTTCAAGAAAATTCAGTGTGGTTCCTCTGGGAGGCAGAGTGGGGAATGCAGGTGTCTGGGGAAAATGTGCTCCAAGATTCTCCAACGCCACTTATGGAAAATAGAATACATAGTTTAAAAGTAAAGTGCTATTTTTTAGAAAAAGAAAAACATAGAAACATTGGACTAGAGAGATATTTAGAGGTCATTTACTTTCTCCCCAGTGAAAAGAAAAAAGAAACACAGTGTACCCCATTATCACCCCTCATTTTAAACTTACCTGGGGCCTGGACACAGGAGGAGTTCTTGAAGGGTTTGTTGAATGAATGAATGAATGAATGAATGAACCTCTCTCTTCTTCTCTTTCATACATGCGAACTCATGGAGTTGGAATGAATGAATGAATGAATGAATGAACGAACGAACCTCTCTCTATTTCTCTTTCACACATGCAAACTCATGGAGTTGTCTGCATTGATTACTTAGCAAATATTTTTGAAATGGCTTATATTAAGAAATATAGATTCATGTATCTGAAAGACATTTAAATGAAAAGGAAAACCCTAAGGTGATTAATACAGGGTGGATAGGGTGGTGACATTGGAGGGATAATTATACCAGAAACTAGACCAAGAAAAGCTGCTAAATTGAATGCGAAACACATCTCTGAGTTTCCTATTATTATTCAAAGCAAAAAAAGATGTAGTCATAAATTATTATTTTTTTAAAAAGCATGCCCATCATGTAGGTTATTATAATAACCCATCATCTGGGTTATTATAAAAAAACAGCTATAAATATGGCTGTTGTTTATATTGATTCTTTAAAAAAATGGTAAGCATGATCTGAAGTCTGTGAAAGAATTCTAAAAGGAACTTGGTGATATAGTCTGGCTGTAGAAATTTTTTGATGGCCTGATGTGAAGGAATTACTGCCTGCTTTTAGTTGTTATTTCTTCGCAGGTACTAACCCGGGAAGCCAGGGAGGACTCAAAGCCCCATGATAAATAGAGCACAATCAAAGATGCCCACTGCATCCAAATATGGGTCTGGGGAGGACAGAAAATTGAGCCAGTTTCACCAGTATTTTGAAATACTTACTACCTGTTAAAACAAACATGGATATATTGTGATGTATAGTATACAACCAAAAAATCACAACAATATTTTATGATGAAATCTCTAAAGATATTTCTTTTCTAAGCACACACTACTATAGGCTATACCCGCAGACCTTCTGATAAATATATTCTCTGCTGACACTGAGAATAAGTTGATGGTAAAATCTGAAAAACTTCTTAAGTATGTTATTTTACCTGAGCTTTTACTAGAAGCTTTATGGTTGACAATTCAAAACTGAGGTCCCCAATGAGTATTTGAAAGGCTGACATTATAGATTGAGAAAGGATGCCTGTGCCTTTGTCCCAAGCAGATCAGTAGGAAAAATGAGATTGCATTATTAAATGGATGCATCCCCCACCATTGCAAAAAAGCTTTATTCCAGCCAACATATAAATGCTGGCACACTTAGACATGCCTAGACTGAGAAACAGATAAGCCATAAGTTATAGGTGCTATTAAAATTTAAAATCTATGTGATTCAGTCATGGGCTTTGCATTTGTCTGTAATTCTCTTTGCTGTCATTTTAATCTTCACATTAAAAATGAGTCTTTACATTTGATTACTTTGAGCTATTGCCAGGGTTGGAGAGCAGCACTAGGGTTTCAAGCAGGGCAGAGAGGCCCTCTGTTAAGTAGGGGGAAAGACTTCATTCAAATCCAGGGCCACGGGGACAGCAGACTCTACTGCTTTTTATTACTGTGACATTCCCACATTTTCAGGGCTATTTGGCTCAGAATGTTACTGGTGTCCCTGCCCCAGGCTTGCGGTTGGTGAGATCTTTGGAAATGTCCCTTCCATATTCAAAACTCTCCAATGGTTTCCCCTGACACACTTGGAATAAAATTCAGTCTTGACCATGGTCCACCAGGCCCCACAGGGTTTGGCTCATGGCCACCTCTCTGCTCCCTTTGCCACACAGTCCTAGTTGGCTCCTCCCCAGCCGCAGTGGCCAGAGTTTCCTCAGATGTGCCAAGTTCACTTCCCCTCTGGCTCTACTCTCTACCTGGAACCCTCTTTCCCAGCTATCAACACATCTATCCTTCACCCTCAAGTATTTACTCCGTTTTCACCTTCTCACCCTACCTTTCCCTGACTGCCTTATCTCTCCAACCTTCCCAAGCCCTTTTCTCTTCTTCAAGGCAGTTATCACTAACATTATCTGTTTGATGATTTGATTTATTGTCTGTCTTTCCCCACTAGAATGTAAACTCCATAAGGCCAGGGAATTGTTCTGTTTTGTTCACTGTTATGTTCCCATTACCTAGACAATACCTGTCCCAGAGTATGTGCCCCCCGCCCTTTTCGTTGGAAAAAATAAGTCAATACTTTAATGCTTGTATGTC
>NW_006436298.1:9350225-9355705 GCF_000325575.1 Pteropus alecto | reverse complement strand
TTATGTGACTAGAAACATTTGTGTGGTGAGGGGAGGAAAGGGAAAATGAATCAAAATCACTTTTACTCTCTTCCTATAGGAGAAAATTTTGGAGAACCAGGAAGGAGAATAATAGAAATGTAATATGGTAGAGGTAAAAGTACCTTAGGAAATGTTTCCTGGACTTTTAATCAACAAATTTCTTTCTTATATTTAGTTAGATCTTCCTACTAAAACCCTTTTTTAATAATTCATTGATTTTCTCAATTATATTAATTAATATCATATGTAATGTCAATTAGAGTATCAGATCAAAATTAAAATAATCAAGGTAATTATGTGACTGAGGTAATACTTTCTGAAAGCAAAGGCGGAGCTTATGCAGCCTCAGCTCCAACAATTAGTTGCTTTCCACTGGACTCTCTGGAATTTTGAAAATAGCTCAAGGACCCCCATTAGCATGTAAAATACCATGACTTGGCCAAGGTCATAGCAAGTTATTGGCTATGTTATTAGAATGGACTCCTGGTGTCATGGCTCCCATGATGGCGATCTGGGGTCGTTATCTAAATAATTTCCCATGGAGTCTACTCACGTGTTAGCTCTGCTCAAATTATTTACTTAGAGACCAATAGTAACACTTACTATTATTTATTAAACATAGGCTATGTCTGTGCTAGATGGTTTTCTAAATTTGATATAATTCTAAACATGACCTATAAATAGGTATCATTATCCTCATTTACTGAAAAGGGGTAGGAAGAGGTTGCATAACTTGCTCAAGAGTTTACAGCTGGTGAGTGGCAGAGTCAGGATTTGAACCTAGGTGTTTCTGAGCTATGTTCTTTGTTCTGTCTTGTATATCCAGTGCCAGGTTCTTATACAAGATTTATCTACTGAGAGATTGTGCCCTGGAGAGGTGGTCATTTAACATTATTTAACATTATTTAACATTATTTCATTGATGGCACCCTTCCCCCAAATAGATAAGTTGCAAAAAGCACTGCCTCTTTAATTCATCGTTTTCTGAACCCCAGGGAGGACAGGAGACAACTATAGGAAAAATATCTGGGAAGGTGGGCCAAGGTCCTTCAGAGCACAATGACCTCTTAAACCCGTTATTTCTGTAGTCACCCAAATCCCCTCACTTTCCCAAGCTTTTCTACCTCCTTCCTTAGTTCGCTCTCATCTTCTACACTCTCTCTATATTATTTGTGTCACACTGACCTGGGCGTCTTTCTGAGTGAGAATCACATTTCTTGGCTATTTTCGAGGACTGTACAATCTTCTCTTTCCTCTAAGTAGCCTCCCTGAGCATTGGCAGATGGAGAGCATCTCAAGCAGTGGTCACAAATGTTTAGAAGCTATAGAGGTCATATCTATTGCCTAATGAATATTTGGTTTCTGATAATGGACTTGTGACAAACACCTATCATTTGAATACTAATTACTGTGATTTATATTGAATTCTCATTGGCTGCCTGACGAGTTGTTCCAGAAAGTCCCTGCTGGGTTAAAGACATAGAGTCATGTCTGGCATTGAGATGTTAAAAGGAAAACAGTACACTTTGTTCTTTTGGCGAGCTCCCATTCAACTGACAAATCCGTTGAGCTGGAGAAGCTTTGTTTAAGTAAAGAATAAGGAATGATTTAATTCATGTGACAGTCTAAATATGATATTTCCAAGATGGGCTGAGAGGGAGATGTCTGACCTCTTCTCTCTAAAGAAGAGAATAAGTGTAGCTTGGTGGGAAAAGCATGACCTTTACGAGCGGAAAGACCTGAATTTTTAATTCCAGTGTCACTGTTATTATTATTGCTGTTAAGTAATGACAAAAATAGTATAGTTTACTTTGCATGTAAAGGCATTGTTTTAGGTGCTTGCTGAATTATCTTATTTAATCGCCGCAACAATCCTATGATGTATTATCATGAGGTATTACCAGTCATCGTTTTTTCATGAGTGAGAAGATTGAGGCTTAGTGAGTCAGGGTCTTAGCAGGAAGCAGAATTAAATTCAGTTGGTTCCAATAAGGAACCTCCAATGAAAAGACTCCTTACAGGGGTGAGGCAGGGATAAGGAAACCAACAAAGGATGTTGAAGCACTGGAGACTGCATCTTGATAAACTATTACCTCCTCCCTCCCCCCCTCCCCCTCCCCCACCCCAGTGCTGGAAGAGCAAGGGGAAGAAATAGAATGGTAGCACGTGAGGAGGGCCTGCCTGGTAGGAGCCGCTGTAGGGGGATGCTGCAACAGCCAGAAATGTGGCATCAAGTCAGGGAGGAAGGGGAGAAGAGCATCCCAACCTCTCTCTCTACTTCCCTCTGATCTCCTGTCTATGCCTCTTGCTGACTAAACCCAGTGGGAAGCCAGAGGGCAAAGAGGACTGCTTGATGCTTTGCAAATCAACTTTCCAGGGCACAAGCAGATTAGGGGATGAGGAGAATGGATTGGATACTCCAAAGAAACAGGATGGATCTTCCCAGAATACGGTTTGGGTGTTGAGACTGATGATACCATGCAGACACTAAGAGGGTATGAAAAGGTTTAATGTACATAATGAGGCTTTCTGGGAGAGCATGGCAGCTCTCAAGCCGGTCTGAAATGGCTTGAAAGAGCAGGGGAAGGAGAGCGACTTGGCATTTTTATGGTCGTTAGGGGATAGGGCCAGAGTGAAGATTGCTATGCTTGGTTTAAATTTCCAGTCAGCACCAAAGTGGGGAGCACCCAGGCTCTGTAATCAGTTTGCTCAGATGTAGAGCAGAAGGAGAGGAGGAAGGGGTGAGTCTTAAAAGCTCAGACTCTTTATTATAAGGTGTCAAATAGAGATTAACCAGCAGAGAGAGTTTCAGTGTTATACTCTAAATCATAAACCACTTAAATATTAAGTGATGGAGCTGGGTTTTCAACCTGTCAGTCTTTGGCCAAAACTCATTCTTTTAATGACTACATTAACTGGCTTTGTTACCTCGAGCAAATTACTTAACCTCTCTGAGCCTTGGTTTTCTCATTTATAACTTGGAAATCATATCTCTGTGTCGGGAATATAGCAGGTATTCGATTGATGGCAGTTATAACTGTTGCCCTTTTGTTTCTGTTGAGGTTGTTGTTGGCACTGTTTTCTTCTCCCATCTTGCCCATCTCCATCGGAGCTTGATACCCTGGTATCCTAGTGTCTCTTTGTAAAAGTCTGGCATGTATTTGCTCCCATTTCCCCAAGGAGCATATCCTTGGGTACCAAACTATTACCTCTTTCTTGAGATAAGGTTGAGAAGACTAATCTTGTCAAATGAGTCAACAGACATTTTTAATATCTATCTTCCTGGTGTGCTTCAGAAAGGAAACTGCAAAGCTTTTAATCATTCAAATGCCATAGCAATGTTTTTGAAGAGCTGAGAAGTGAAAAGAGCCTCTCTCATTCTATCTTTGGCTATCAACTTTGGAATATTATCTTTCTAACATGCTAGGTAAGAAAATGTGTGAAATGAGCAGTTTTTCCCTGGTGATCCTTTTTAATGTTATGTGGTTCCAGAATCTTTTATTTTTCTAATACTACTTCAGTTCATCCACCCATGGCCTAAAAGGCGTTTTACACTTGATCTCATCTTAATTTATCTTTACTGAATTAAAGACTGATTTTTGAATCAATGGCATACCAACTAAGACACCAGTGGCTGATGTGTGTTTCTTTTAAAAATGAGCCAATGAGATTGATTACAAAAATAAGAGTGTTTTAGGAAGCATTTTGCTAGCAGCCATCTTTTCACATGTGGAACCTGAAATCAGTTCTGAAAAGTTCCAGGTTCCTAGACTATATGTATGTGAACAATTGATGGCCAGGGCCTGGGTAGGTACTGGGCCTGCAAATGCCCATTCTCTCTGTCAAGGGGTTGAGGATATAAGGCAAAGATACTTTTCAAAAAGCTATGACAGGAACTATTCTGTGAATTTAAAAAAATCACTATTAAAAAAAATCCTGGCATATGTTCTTCAGCCAGCAGTCCTATTGTGGAAGAGAACAGATGCTGCCCTGGCTAAGTAAAAAGCACAACATGAGTCTTTTTCTTTCTGCTTTTTAAACCAGAAAACACCATCCATTGCAGGTCAAAACAAGACAGGTGGCATCTATTTGAATTGGAAATGAGGTGCTGAGATAATAGCCTGTAGGATCCACCATGGCCAGCCTCAAGGGAGTGGCTCCTGGTCAGAAGGCTCATTGTTTCTCTTTTAATGAGCAGACTCTATAAAGTGTACAGCTCCTGATGCCACTTTGATTCCCTAAATTTTATTAATTGTTCTTTTGTGTGCTCTCCTTTGCACAATTTGCTTTTGATGAACCACAAGTGTTCATCATGAGTGAACAGGGCTGCCTCTCACAGGGTCCCTGGGCTGTCTGTGAAGTCATAAGGGAAGGAGTGGCTCTACATGAGATGATTCCCAAAGAGTCTGGGAAATTCTGAAAGTGCCTGTGTCACCTCCTTGGCACAGCCTCTCAGTGTATAGGAATCTGTAGAGCCAGGGGGAGTAGAGTTGGAGTTTAGAGGTGATGAAAGCCAGAGAATCTTCCACCATCTCCTGACTGGAGAAGCAGAATGGTATGGCAGGATGAGTGAGTGATGGGCCTTTCTGATTCTCTGTCAGTGTCCACGGTTCTGCTTTCCCACATCATAGGATGACATCCATAGCAGTCCCTTGCTGCTCCATCCTTGCAGCCCCTTGCTTTATGCAAAGTTGGGTGAAGAGTTGGAATTTGGGGAACGAGATCCATGTTTTGGATTTCTGCCCTTTCATGTGGTTTCTCATTTTTATATACGTACCCCCAACAACAATGCACCCAAACTTACTGGCACTCTGGGCTCAGTGAGGGGTCCCTCCATTGGAGGAAAGCTCTAAGTTAAAGCATCAGTGCCTCCTAACAGTATGGTCTACTTTCTAGCCTAGCTAATGGTCATTTTGGTATTTTCATGGCATCTTCTGTCCTCATAACTGAAGCAGGGGTGGGGTGGGTTTTGGTCATCATAAAAGAGCTGGTTTTAGAAATATTTAGGAGCAGGGAACATCTTTCTATTTTTCAAAGCCCCCTAGAATTAAGCCACAAAGACCTAATGTTAGGCAGTGTGGCCCCATGAAAGAAGAATGGGAGCTGATATGTATAAAGGAGCCTAAAGTTTTCCTATTTTTTGGTCTAGTAGTTTCAAATCTAGCAGTCTATCTTAAAGAAGAAATATTAAGAAACACAGACAAAGTTGTATGTGTTTATTGCAGTAGTGTTTTTTTTTTTTTTTTTTGGGGGGAAAATAATTATTATAGGAGCTGGTAAATAATTTTTTTAAGAGAGTAAACAGCCTTGGGTGAGTACAACTTTTGGGGTTATTATGGTTGTGAGATGAGCTCTTTGTAGGTAGATGAGAGAGGACAAGGAGGTAACTAAACTTCACTGCCTATAACATTTGTGGGAATCCGCTGGTTAGGAAAAGCTGACAATAGAACAGAGGAAGG
>NW_006436298.1:9343326-9350197 GCF_000325575.1 Pteropus alecto | reverse complement strand
GATGAACTCTAGGGTCTTGCTACTCAAAGTGTGCTGCTGGAGCCAGCAGCATCGGCCTCACCAGGGAGCATATACCCACCTAAGAACTCGTGAATGGAGATCTGTATTTTAACAAGATCCCAGGTGATTTTTATGGATATTGAAATTTGGAAAGCGCTGCCCTCAGACCCAGGCAAGTTGTTTCGTTTTCTATATGAAGAAGTATAATCCCCATTCTAGACAAGAGCAACAATAATAATCACAAAACCAAAAAGAATATGTCTCTGAAATCATACTGGATATAAGTAACAAATAAATAGCGTAATCTATAAGGCCAACTCAACATATGTGGAACAACCTTCCTACACAGACTGAAATGTTCAGCTAGAGATCTTTATACATAAATCCACCTTGGTCCTACAAGCCCGATGAGTAAGTCATGTAGGGTTGCTGAATCCAAAAGCATTTTTGACTTGCAGTCTGCGGTACTACGACTCAGGACAATCAGTCTGATCAAAGAGCCCTCATGACCCTTGCTATCTCCTAATATGAGTACAGATAGAATGTGGCAACCTGAAGTATGCTGGTTTAGGTGGAGGCCAGAAAATAAGTCCTTCCCCTGGCAATCCTGTATCTGATGACAATGCAAGAAACCTCGGGAGACCAAAGCCTCTACTGATACCACTTTTAAATTTTGCCAGAGAATATCTAGAGCAGGATGAGCTCCTCCTCCTAGTTTTAGAAAGATTTGTTACTTTGCAGATATGGGACGTCGGGGTCTTTTGTTAAGATAAGGCTATTGATCAACTCTCTGACTTATTTCTTAATGGTTTTCATCCTTGATCCAAATACAAGTGAAGCCATTTGTGACTTATTCGTCTTTGTTTGTGTCGTTGGCTTTGACAGACAGTAGTCAATGTAGCGGTCAACAAATATTGACTGGGCCAGCTCTCCCTGGGGGCTGGCCAGGCAGACTCTATTCCCAACTCTGTCGCTGCAGCTCTTTCATGGGCTCAGCTGGGCAGAGACTCAGAGAGGCGGCTGCGGAGGAGGGGCCTGCCAGGTGGTGGGAGAGAGACCAGAGACCCTTGTTGATACACAGACAGACCATTAACTCCCTACCCGTTAAGGTAAAAAAGGCAAGACATCCTTTCCTATTTTCCTTCACATCCTTGCCCTTCAGGCTGCATGCAGCCCTGTTGCTACTTGTTTTCTCCTTCCAGGATGTGTCTGATGTTAATTTTTCCTAGTGTGCATTGGATTAAAAAAGAAAATAGGTTTGTGGTAGAGGGAACATGGTGTGTTTTGCCACAGGTGGGCCTTCAAAGTTAGACTCTGGCCTTCTACAACTTGAGGAGAAAAGTCTGGTGCACAAGAAAAAAATCATACAAAAAATAATACTAGCTATATTTTTAGTGACTCTTTATTTCCCAGGCATTGAGATGGGTGTTTTATATGTAAATTTTTGAAAATCTAAAGTAGCAGAATATGCAAATATGACTATATAATTTATTTTCACCGCTCAGAAGAAGCAAACTCTCCTTTCCTAGGGGATGGGAAGCCATGACTGCTTTTCTAAAAGCTGAGCCTTCTTTCCCTTAGGAAAGGTAAACCAGCTCTTTGGTGGCATGGGCCAGTGGCTTCATAAATCATCCAGCATTTCTCCCCTAGAGCTACTAGACCTCATGAAACAAAGAGTAGGAAGATGTGCTTTTTCCCCCCCTAAAGGTTGAGAAAGAAGAGCTCTCTGACAATGGGGGTAATGAGTAAAAGTTTTATAAAGCAGAGTAGAAGGAATCGACAGATACCAACGCTGAAATGTCACATCTGTTGGAATTATCTGACAAGAATTTTAAAACAGCCATCATAAAAATGCTTTGACAAACAATTATGAACATGCTTGAAATAATGAAAAAATAGAAAGTCTCAGTTAAAAAAAAAAAAAAAGATACAAAGAAGAACCAAGTGAGGATTTTAGAAGCCAAAAATACAATAACAAAAAGAGAAACGGAATGGAGCTCATCGGCAGAACAGAGAGGACAGAGGAACTGGAAGACAGAATGATGGAAATGACCAATCTGAGTAATAGAGAAAATATAGACTAAAAAGGAAGAAATGAACAGAACCTTTTAGGGACCTCTGGCATTATAACAAATGTCATCAGAGTCTCAGAGAGGAGAAAGAGCATAGGGCTGAAAAAGTACTCAATAAGGACTAAAATTGGGAAACATAAAAATTCAAGAAGCTGAGAGAATCTCAAACACAATAAATCTAAAGAAACCCATAACAACACATATTACAATGAAGCTTTAGAAAAACTGGAGAGAAAAACAAAAAGTCTTGGAAGACACGTGAGAGAAATGCCACTTTACCTGCAGAGGAAAACCATTTGAATGACCGCGGAGTCCTCCTCAGAAACCACGGAGGCCAGAATGAAGGGCACAACATTTTTTAAGAGCTGGAAGAAAATAACTATCAGCTCTGAATTCCATAACTTGTGAAATTATCTCTTTAGGATAAACAAGATATTCTTAGATGAAGGAAAGCTAAGAGAATTTGTCACAACAGACTTACCTTAAACTAATGACTAACAGACGTCTTTGCAACAGAAAGAAGATGATAAAAAGGAATCTTGGAACATCTGGAAGGAATGTGAAAAGGACAATAAAAAGAGTAAAGATATGCGTAAATACGATAGACTTTTCTTTCTCTTCTTGTTTTAAATGATATTTGTCAGTCCAAGCAAAGAGCATCACATCGTCTGATGTGAGTTTTAATGTATGTAAAGGAACTATTTGAGACAATTATATTGTAAATAGTGGCAGTGTGCTGGGGACGAAGGGACTTAAAGGGAGGTAAGATTTTTACATTTCACTCAAACTGGTAAAATGTTGGCACACTAGATCTGTGTGATAATCTATATCTTGATTGTAGTGGTGGTTATAGAAATCTATACATGGGATAAAATGAAATCAAACTATACGCATACATGGTACCAGTGTCAGTTTCCTGGGTTTAATATTGTGTTATAGTTATACAAGATGCAACGACTGGGGGAATTGGGTGAAGGGTGCCTGGCAACTCTGTCTTATCTGTGTAATTTCCTGTAAATCTGTAGATATTTTAAAATAAAAAGTTAAGGGGTGGAGGGAGAGAAGGGGGGAGGGTAGGAGGAAGGGAGGGAGAAAGAGAGAGAGAGAATGAACAGAGGGCTGGAATTCTCATGTTTTTCCTGTTGTAGTTGTTTGACTTTAGGGAGTCTAGGAAAAGCCCAAGTGGTCTTGAGATGTCTGGGTTAAGTTCAGGCTAGATGGAGACTACATTAATTGAATTGAAATGGCTGTGGGTCAGCCTGAAACAAGATAATTTTGTGTCTGGAACACATGTTGGTTTCCTGTGTCCTTTCAAGGGAATCGATATATTGATTTTCATTTACCTAGCCATATGTGGTCAGGACATGGTTTATTTAGAAATATCCCCTCCCCCTCTGCAGCAAAAGACATTGAGGGGGCTAATCAAGAGGTCCACAAGCCCAGTTTTCCTAGGGAGGAGCAGGTGACAAAATAGAAAGCTGCCTTCTTTGAATTTCCTCCTCTTCCTTCCAGTTTGACCATCTGTGCCCACGGTGGGCTGGTCTGTCTTAATGATGTACATGTCATGTACACACAGACTCTCTGTAAGTCATCTCAACTCTACCTCCAAACTCCATTTCAGAATTTCTCACTCCTTTCTTTATCCATCCCAATCTTCCTTGTCCAAGTCACCATCATTGCCTGTGTGGATTACCTCAATATTCTCTTCTTGGTCTTCTTTCTTTCATCTTGCCCCTTAAAATCCATTCTCCAAACACCGGTCTGAGTGATAGTCTGACAGTGTACATCAGATTATGTCACACCCCTACTTAGCACCCTTTGCACTTAGAACAAATTTTCACCTGTTACCATGGCCTGCAGAGTCCTGCATGACCTGGCCCCTGCCTGTTTCTCTGACCTCATCTCAGCAATTCACTTTTCGGGCCATCCAAGCTATTTCACCCATGAAGACCTCACCCCATTCCTTGGAATGGGCCTCTTGCTGCTGCTTTTTGTGCAGCTGGCTCTTTCTTATCCTTTTCATTGTGGCTGAAATGTCTCTAAGTGGCCTTCTTCGACCCCTTTCTAAAGAAGCTTCCACCTTGTTGACTCCCCATTACATTTATTTTCTTTGTAGCATTTATTACACTTTCAAATGATCTTAGTCGTCTTCTTGTTTATTGTCTGTCACTTTCCTAGAAAGCAAGCTCCATGAGGGCAGGGACTTTGCATTCCTATTCACTCTAGTAGCCCCAACTCAATAAATATTTGTTGAAAAAGTGAATGAATAAATGAATGAATAAAGAATTATACTGTAAACTATCAGAGCTGGCAGGGACCTTCTTGCTGACAAGAACGCCCCCTGGAGACATTAGAAGGGTACCGAGGAGAGAAGATAATGACAGTAATCTGACATGTATATGCAGCACCTTTGAGTGTACAGAAGAACATTTGGAATTATTGTGCCTCCATTCAATGGACAGGAAGCAGTGAGATTCCTCAGGGTCACACAGATCGCAGCAGGCAGGAGCCTGGAACCCAGAGAGCAAATCAGCTTCTCGCCACACAGGCATCTGGCAGAGTACTTTGGAACAAGTGTCCCCATTGTTGCCAGCAGCTGTGTAGCTTTCACTGTTTATCCAGCAGCAGGGGCTTCAGGTGCTCTGCATCAGGCCTTGTCACCTGGGGGGAAAAAAATACTTTTAGAGAGAGAGAGAGAGAGAGAGAGAGAGAGAGAGAGCGCACAAAGTTAAGAAAGATAATTCCCCAGGGAGGGAAGAGACGTCAAGAAGCAATGTTAATGTGATGCAGAGGGAAGAGAGACAGAAGCAGAAGGTAGATGGCAAATACATAAATTGAAACGTTTTTAAATTGAGCTAGCATCCTGGATGCTTCGGTTTGTCAAACCTTTAGCATCTGTTCATTCATTGCAGAGAATGGTCAGAGCAGGACCCGGTCTCTGTTCTCTCGAGAGCCTCACGGTGCCTCTGTGGTCTCGCTCGGTGCTGAGAACACAGGGAGGCGTGCGCTCTGAAATCTGACCATCACGCTGCTGGATCATGGTCTCCCACACAGTCCTCTGTTTCCTCTGTCTTTTTGAAAAGACTGAGATAATGATGAAAGAATTTAAAAAGTGACTGCTGTTGCTCTTTTCCTGTTTCTAAAGAGTCATAGTAGTCAAGTGACTAACCATCCTAGTTTCCAAAAAGCATACATCTGAGCAAGAATATTACCACAGAAATTCCACTTGGATATACCTTTAATCATGTGGCAAATTACCTTATTAACCACAAGGGAGTCTAGTCTTATTATTTAATTAAACCATCTCTTTTCTTATTAAAACCACATGGGTTTTAACTTCTGTGTGGTTTTAGATTCTTTTCCCCTTCTTTGGATGTCTTTGTAATAGTAGCTGCATAAAAGAATTTCTGTTATTTTGTGTTGATGACTGAAGAGTTAGCAACGTTAAATAAAAGGGGGTGGGGGCATGGCGGAGATAGTCTGGATAGGCTCCCTCTGGCCAGCGACGTAACAGCCACTTGGGTGGTATGAAAGTCTGAGATGTGTACCCGTCGCTTACTGCTTTCTCTCGCCAAAACATCTGGAATACAAAATCCTGTCATTAGGCAGCCCACATGTTAGAAAAACAAAAGGACAGAAAAAAAAGAAAGAAAATCCAGACCCCCAAAATGGCTGGATAAGACCTCATTATTGCTGGTAGGAAATTAGACATTTAAGGTTATACTTCAAAGTAACTATTTTTATTACAAGAGGCTCCACATTTTGATTTATTGGGCAGCAAAACAAGATCGTGACAAATATTTCCACCACAAAGAAAAGACAGATCAGGCCTCTAAAAAGTCATATATTAAGAAGTTTAAAAATAAAGTTCGTTGCTACAATAGTCATAATGATGAAAATTGTATGTTTTTACTCACAGCCCCAAATACATGGCTGCTTTAGCACACAGCCTACAAGAAGAAATAATTTAATCTTGTGGGAAGTTTTTTCTTATCAAATAAAAGTGGTAACATTTTGTAAAATGAAACAGCTAAATTCTTAGCGAGTCTGTGCTACCTTTCTTCAAAGATTTGCACTAAGCAGGGCCTGTATATAATCTTACATTTCAGTCCGAGCTGTACCATTCAAGAGAGATACTAAGAACATAGGATGGGTTCCGAGGAATCTGTAAAGATAATTATTAAAGAATAAAACATAGAGCTTTGAAACAAAGCTGAAGGAATTTAGAATATTCGACCTTGTTAAAAAGAAACCCAGAAGGTTGGGATACTAACCATCTTAGGTAGAAGACACAGTATGTTGTATTAAAAGTGATACTTTGACTCACCTCCACCTGGACATGACCTTTTCTCTATAACGTGGACAATTCTAATTAGATTAACTCAGAGGAAGGAAGGCTTCAGTGAAGAGTGCGCATTACTGAATCTGGAAAATGAGTTTCTTAGGTGGGCTCAAAGTTGTCTTCTTTGTAGTTTTCTAAATAAAGAAGCACTTATTTTCCCAGGAGAGGGAACAGAACTTAGTGGAAAGAGCAGAGGCTGTGATGTGTGACTCAGGGCTTGGGTTCTAGTCTCAGTTCTGGTACTAATGAACTCTGTGACTTCCAGCCAAACCATTTAACTTCTCTCACCTTGGTTCCTCATCCATAAAATGAGATTGGACTAGGTGATCTAAAAGACCTCATGCGGCATATTTTGATTCTAGGAGGAGGAAGACAGAATGACCATAGGAGAGCAATAAGGTCCTTTCATTTTATTCTTATGACTCACTTGCTTAGGAGAGAAGTTTGAGTACATGTG
>NW_006436298.1:9339670-9343261 GCF_000325575.1 Pteropus alecto | reverse complement strand
AGGGGACTCTGCACCACAAGTATGTTCATAAAATTATAGGTGTAATTTGAAAATATGTAAATTACTTTAGTCTTTAAATGCCATGCAAAGGAATTCTAAAGGTGAATGCTTCGTAAATTGAATAATTACTGCCACATGTATCTGTTTTATAAGCACACATTATCTTTGTTGCGGGCCTGCTGCAATTTTGAATGCCATGTTGAGCTCCATAAATGAGTTATGTATGAGTTAACTTCTAGGAAAATCTAGCACTGAGTGTTTCCACAGTCTATGCTAAGAATGGGGATAATAAAGGGACCTTCACTAAAATGAGCCGAAATACTGCAGAATTCTGATGTACTTTGTAAATCATCAAATGTAACTCCTGCCCAGTATGCTTTAAAAAAAAATTTTTTTTTTACAGTGCTTTACTGAGCATTAAGTCTTTGAACGATTAGGAAGCCCTCAATAAATTTTTATTGGTCGATTGGATAGTATGTTAGATAAATTTCTATTAACTATAAAATTGGACTTAATAGAACATCCTAGGTCTCTCAAACTTTGTGCCAATGGCTCGCTCTCTGTTGACATTATGGGGAATGAGAGATAGCAAGTGAGGAAACACTCTGGAAACCATCGGGCTGATGGCTGTACAAATAGCTCAATGTAAAAAACATTGATCTGGGAGGCTTCGTAAATCAAAACTGGTCTCTAAAATTAGCCAAGTATGCCAAGGTCACGTGGAAAGTCGGTGTGATGCTGTCATGTCCTCTAATGGGTCCTCCACATCCATCAACTGACAATTACTGGGCTCCCAACTCTGGACTTCAAAACATTTGGAAAATGTTCATAAACATGTTCAGAATCCCATGGTGTAAGTAAAACATTTTTATAAGATTATAAAATAAAGAAAACTGGCACACGTTTTGTTTGAACAAGTGTGCTAGTGATTTCTTTTCCTAAGGTGAGGGACTCTTAAACAAGTCTTAGTAATTGCTCTTAGGGAATTTGGCCTCTTAATTTTTGAAAACACAATAAAATACATGCAAATCTCTAAACCTTGTAGAATAGATGACAGACCCTAAACCTCAGACATATGTGGAGAGGATCTGAACGAAAGATGGCTCTGCTCAAGCTATAGTTTCAGAAACAATTTAAAAAGAGACAATAGGATTTTTGGTTTGATCTTTGCTTATGTGGAAACAGGAGGATTTGAGAGGTTTTTGTTTGTTTGTTTATTTGTTTTATTCAAAGAACCCCCATAGGCTTCTCTAGGAGGTAAGTAGTCTAAACCTCTTAATAAACTAGTTGTGTCCAGAAGAATAAAGTATAAAATGTCATTGTTGTGGCAAATTTATATTAATTGCCACAATAACAGTTAAAATAAAAAAAAAATTAAAAAAGGGTGGGAAAC
Source organism: Pteropus alecto (assembly GCF_000325575.1). Classification (NCBI taxonomy): domain Eukaryota; kingdom Metazoa; phylum Chordata; class Mammalia; order Chiroptera; family Pteropodidae; genus Pteropus; species Pteropus alecto. The sequence goes on along the minus strand of NW_006436298.1, from coordinate 9,341,868 downwards.
ACAATTACTTTTTTGTGACTAGATACAATAGAAATTATACATAATTTCTTTCTCCTCCTTTTAAAGGACTTTCTTAAAGCCACAGGAAACCCCATCTCAGTTGGGATTTGAGCATGGGTTGGGGAAGACAGAAAGAATTATTACTTGAGGAAGTTGTGGTCGGAGACCCTCATTTTCCTCCTCTGGCCTTTGTTTAGTAGTTTCAAAGGCATTCCTTTTAGTGAGGGCATCAACTAGAGTAAACACTATTGAAAATGAGAAGTTGGGGCTCTTCTCAGGGGAGTTGGGAGGATGGGTGTTTTCTCTTCCAGAAAAGGAGAAAAACAGAAGGAGATTTATTTAAGCAGTAAGTAGTGGCTCTCTCATAAGAGGCAGCATGAAATTGGTCTCCATGTTTTCAGTTTATAGCCAAGCAAGCTTAGGGGAGGGGCGGGGAGCATGACAACAAAGTGGCCTAAGGGCAAAATTGCTGACATTCCTGAAATAGCCCCAGATTCCTCACATCCCAATAAGCAAGAATCAAGTTCACTCACTTTTGAAGAAGACCCACTACAGCCTTCAATTCTTTTGTTACCTTGACTTTTATCTCATTGTCCTGTCTGACCTCCTCTTAAACCAAAGAGTAATGATTGCTGATTTGACCATTCTTCTCTGCACATAAAGATGTCAGGGGTCAAGATCTGTAGTTGTAGAAAACCCAATGCTCAAGAAAAAATGAAAAGAAGGCTCTATTCACGTGGTTCATATTTAGACATGTAAAGACAGTTAGCATGTAAAAGTAATCTGAAAGCAAAATCAAAGGATATGAGAATCACAATTGCCCCATTAAGATTTTGGAAGGTTCTAGAGATGACAACTCTGGAGATTAATAAACAGAAAGCTCATTTAAAATGGACTTTGGATGGCCTGTGAGTGTTAGTCTCACGTCCTACCACTCATCATCAGTTATCCTAAACGAGAAGAGATGTACTTTCTCCATCTCCAAAAGGAAGAGGTCTTTTCTACTCTTTTACTCCAGCAAGAAGGAGGATCTTCTTCCCTAGAAACCACTCAGCCAGTGAAAGACCTACTGCACTATGAACTCCCAGTTTCCTCCGATAGATTTTTTTTTGTTTACAACAGCCCCTCTGAACACTCCCTTGCCTCTATGAAAGAACATTCTTTTGTTCTCTGGAATGGCCCATGATTCACCTTTGGACAGTATGTCCCAAATTGCAATTCTTTATTGTTCCTAAATAAACCCATTTTTCTTGAGAACTATCCAACTGTCTATTTGTTTAAAGTCAACAAAACACATACATATAATCTAAAAACCTAGGACCTTCTCAGGTCCTGGGGGCAGAATGTGTTACCTAGCAATAATATGCATCAAATATATGCATCAAAAAGTCCCTTTTTTTAATCCATCAAGAATCATAATACCCTCTAACAATCCATAATAATATTGATAGAATAGTTTCATTTTATGTATTCTAAGTTTCAAGAAAGATGTGAAGGAAAGGAAAAATATTGGAGTTACTCAAATGATTAAAAGTAAAATTATTTAAAGAAAAATATTAGCTTTGTAAAAAGTAGCTTTTTAAACAAGTATTAGTTGGATATCCTTCTTACATTGGAAAGTGATCGTTACAAGCCTTTGTGTATATATACATTTTCAATTCCTTTGGGTAAATATCTAGGAATGGGATTGCTGGGTTACATATATGTGTATAAGATACTGCCAAAATGTTTTCCAAAATGACTTGGTCATTTTGCATTCCCAGTGACAATGTATGAGAACTCCAGTTGTTCTACATCCTTGACGACACTTGTTATTGTTAGCCTTTGATTTCATCTTTTCTAGTAGATGTGTACTAGTAACTTACTGTCAGTTTTAATTTGCATTTTCTTAGTGACTAATGATATCGAGCATCTTTGTATGTACTTATTTGCTATTCCCAGATCTTCTTGGGAAATTGTCCAACTTATTATTTACTTTATTGCCCATTTATCTTATTGGGCCATTTGTCTTCTTCTTATTATTGAATTTCAAGAGTCTTTTGTCAGATATATGTTTTGCAAATATTTTCTGCCAGTCTGTAGCTTGCCTATTTATTTCCTTAAGTGTCTTAGTTAAGAACAAGTTTTAAATCTTGACAAAATACAATTTATCAATTAGACCTTTTATGTTCGTTATGTTTTGTTTAAGAAATCTTTCC
>NW_006436298.1:9335354-9339650 GCF_000325575.1 Pteropus alecto | reverse complement strand
ACAAAGATGTTCCACTCTATTTTCTTCTAGAAATGTTATTATTTTAGCCCTTATATGATCCATTTCAAGTTAACTTTTGTATATTGTGAGATAAAGATTGAGGCTTTTTGTTTGTTCGTTTTTTCCTATAACTGTCCTATTGTTCCAGCAACATTTGTTGAAGAGACTATACTTTTTTCATTGAATTACTTTGTATCTATGTAAAATTCAATCCAAATTCCAGCAAGCTTTTTTTAAAAAAAAAAAAAACTGACTAGCTGATCCGAAAATTTGTATAGAAATGCAAGGGACCTAGAATAGACCAAACGATTATGGAAAGGCCCAATAATTTTTGATATCTTATTTTACCATATTAAAGACTTACTATAAAGCTATAGTAAACCAGATAGCAAGGTATTGGCATATAGAAATACAGACATATAGAAAAATGAAACAGAATTGAAACCAGAAATAAGCCCACACATTTATGATTAAGTGGTTTCTGTTTATTTTAAAAATATTTAAAACAATTTTGATTTATTATTTTCTACAAATAAAATCACAGTGACATTAATAATCCCCACTTCCTTATGAAGAGTCTCCCGTTTTCCCACTTTGCTCAGTCCCCTTAAAGTGTCTTTTTTCTAGGTATTTCATGGTGTTCCTAAAGAGACTCTCCCATTTCTTGGAAACAGTGTATGAGCCATAGTTCATCTCTCACTATGTGCCATGATCTCCTCTGCCTCAGCTGCACCTTCAGCCCTGTCCTCCCATTTGCCCTGCTGGCGCCATGTGTAAATGCTCGTGTTCAACTGGAGTGCTGTCTTCTATCTCCAATGTTGCTGTCAGTTCTCAAGATGTCAGGGCGGCCAGGTTCTATGTAACAGTGGGGAGACTAGCTTTCCTCTCCATTCAAGGACTCTGAGGCCTAAGGCAGCACTGTTGTTGCCCACAGTCTTCATAAGTCTCTCAGAAATCCAGCTTCTTCAATTATTATTCTAACTCTACTCAACACCAGGCTAAGAAGAGGGACGAGAAAAAGATAGTCTCTCCACTGTGTAACCTGTCTCCCCATCAGGGATGGGGCATTGAAAAACTCAAGTAAATGTACAACCATTCTCAACTTTCTTCTTTCACTTTTAGCTTCTAAAACAAAATATTCCATGCCTGTCAACTTAAGGCAAATGAATGCTAGAAATAATAATTATCATTATTAACATTAGGGAGTGTTTCTTAATAGTAGTTATCCCAGCCTACTAGCTTTGAATTTTGGTTGGTCATTTTGGGTACAAATAAAATTCTCTGCTTATCATTTTACAGTCATGAAAATTGAGACACGAAGTGATTTTATCTGTGGTCATATAATAAGGAAGTGGTTGCTGGACCCAGATACTGTGACCCTGAGGTCATCACTTTACAAGTTCCAATAAATTGCTGATTCAGTGTTCACCTATTTAATCAAAGGAGAAATCACTTCAGGGAGGCAATTATCAATCCATTCTGGTGTCTGACCAGAGCAAATGATTGGCTCAACCAAAATGGTCACAATAGCGACCCTCTGTGGACTCTGTGTTGGAAACAAAGTGTAGAGGCTTCTAGAGAATATTTCTTACTAGTAATGTTATGGCTTTGAGGTAAGACTTTAGCAAGAGAGGCTGTCATGCAACACTGGGAGACTTTTCAAAAGGTATTTCTGGGAAGTCACTGGGAATGTTAATGAAAAGATGTGTATTTAGTTTTGTCAAAAAGATCCTGGTGTGTGCAATAGGGAGTATGCAATCCATCAAATCAAAACATAATCAAAGGCATAATGTGAAGAAATATAATTATAACTTATTCTTAGCCTTAGAGTCCAGACCTCACCCTTGCAACCTCCCACTTCAAACTCAAATAAAAATGAAAGCAAATCTGCTATATTTCAGACAAAACAGCATTGAATTCATGAGTGAGAGAGTTGGTGGGGCGGGGGGTGGTTAGGTCTGTGGGGAAGACTTAATTGTAGGACTGAGAGATTCCACTGAGTAAACCACTCCAAGTGTTATAGAATCCAGACCCAGCCCTGTTAGCACAATGGTCCCACTGATTTCCAGAAACATAATAATCCATCAGGGGAGAAAAGGTTGTTCCACTCACTAAGGCTATACTCCTTATTGATTACAGTTCAATGACATTCACTCATGTCTGGAGATAGATGCCACTTTTATTCTCTCTCTTTTAATAAATACTCTACTCTTAGGAGAATAAACCTCTAGAGACTAAATCTCAGGAAGACTACTTTTAGCCCAGATTGTCTTTCTATTCTGCTAAAGATACTAGGGCTATAAGAGTTATGATATTTCACAGCAGAGGCGCCAGGTATAAAAAAAAAAAAAAAAAAAAAAATCAGGATTTTGGAAACAAGCCACAAGAAAAGGAGTTGTGGGCAATAAGAGAGAACATACCTCACTGACATCACACATTAGGGTCACCTGGAGGCCAGACCTGCTGGGCTCTACCTAGAGTTGTCATAAAACCTACTACCATTGTGCCTTCTGGACCCTGCTTGTTTCATCTATAATCCCAGTAGGCCCTGGCCCTTCCACCTGAGGGAGGTCAAGATGATCTTGATGCCAAGAGACCCGTATCTCATGTTGTGAAAGTAAAAGGGTCATCAGAGTGTCCACAGAGTGCCTAGTGTAGAGATCATGTCTTAGATGGAGAACTGTGCCCTAAGAACCATGGAATCTGGAGCTACAAACATCCAAGAAGGACCCTGAACACATCAGCTGCAACTCTAGTCCCCGCTGCTAGGGTATTCGGGTGCACAAATAGTTCTTGGGCCAAGCAGTTAGTCAGCATGCAGATGGACAGTCAACAATATGTTCACGGTTGCAGTGATCAGACAATAGAGGCAGAGGCAGCTTCTAGCTAGTACAGTTACCTCTACAAGCAGAGAAGGCAAAAATACTGACTCCTATAGGGCCTACAATTCCTTCCTGGTGGCTTCCAACTAAAACTGACTATCCATTTGATTTCCCTGTCATTGATTTTTACTGGCTGGCCCAGCAGAGATTTCCACTATAACTTTTCCAGAAATGACTAAGAGGACATTAGAGAGGCTGTGATTTCTAAGAAAAACTTTAAAAAAGGTTTTCTAAGTCAGTCTCTACTCACTGCCCAGTCGTCCCCGACACCTATCCCAACTCCAGCACACACAGACACACAGACACACAGACACACACACACACACACACACACACGCCTCGAAAATCCATACACAGAGTTTACCAATTAGTATGGGCAGGGAAAACCTTCTTGAAGCCAATTCTATTTAGGGAGATTTTCCTCTGTACTCCTCATGCCCAAGCTCTTCTCCTTTGCCAAGTGCTGCTTTGATGAATTTTAAATATGGCACTAGGATATTATCTCAGAACTTTTAAGAGGCCAGATTATTTGAACAGGGACTAAGAAAAAAAGAAAAGGGAGGGATTGAATGGGATGCTGAGGAAATCTGTGTCCCATGCAGTCAGAGTGGGTTAGGCTGCAATTTTCTCCTCAAAAGTATGCAACACTAATTGCCTCCACCCAAAGTAATTTTCTCAGCAGCAAATTAAGAAGCTTAAAAAGAAATAACCCTCAGTCAATGTGGATTAGTGGATGAGCAACTTTGTAGTGTAAGATCCTGATTGATGTGATACAGAGCTAAACGTGAGAGCTGGAGACAGAGCCGGCGCTTTCTCTGAAATGACAGTGGCCCCTCCACCTGAACTGAAAAGAGCAACTTGGGGGTTTTATGGGAGCCTCACTAAGAAGGAGATTTGTGTAAGTCAGAGGATTTTCCAGGCAGCCCCATCAATGCCACTTGAAGAGCACCAGGGGCTATTCCTAAAGACATTGTCATCAGCATATTTAGGTCAACTGCATTTAAATGGAAAGTTTGGGATTTTGCCATTGATCTTAAAGAGGCAAACACATTCTTCTTACAAAGTCATTCTTCCTTATCCTGATTCAGTGCAGTAGAGACGTAGATAGGGAAGTCATGCAAAGACTATCTCCTTGGGTGAATTTCTTTGTGCCTTTTGGGGAATCCTTTCCTGGTTCTTCCTTGTTTTCTAGTTGCCATAAATATAGTCCTAATAATAAAGGCTAACATTTATTGAATATTCATTTTGTGGTAGATTCTATTTGAGTCTCACATTTACTTTTTAAAATCTTTACAACCACTCCGTGTAGTAAGTACTATGGTTATACCCATATCACAGATGGGAAAACTAAGGTATAGAGATATTAAGTAACCCAAGCTAAGGTTCATAGATGCTAAGAGAGACGATTTAACTA
>NW_006436298.1:9329140-9334461 GCF_000325575.1 Pteropus alecto | reverse complement strand
TCAGAGTCTCCCTCCTCCCGTCTCCCGTGCTCAAAATGCCGGCGTCAGGCACTGAATCTTCTTCTTTCTCTGTTGTCAGTCATCAAATCCTTTTCTTACTTCTTCCTAATACACCCTTCCTGCACACACCCCATATCTTTCATTACACCCTCTCTGTCTCCACGAGGTAACCGATCCTCACTAGTCCTTACTAGATCTATCTAGGCCGCCTCCTAACTAGTTGCCCTGCTCTAATTGCTTCACCTTTAATCCATTCCAAATACCGCTACCATCTGATTGTCTGGAAACATTGATTTGTACACATCATACTCTTCCTCGAAAATCCTAAATATTTTGCTCATCAAGTGAAGTTCAGATTTTTCGTTTAGGTCTCCACAATCTACAAAAAGTGTCAAAAAACCATGGCCTGCGGACCATATCTGGCTCACTACCTGATTTTATTTATCTCATGAGATAAGAATAATTTTTAATGGTTTGAAAAAATCAAAAGAAAAGGAATATTTTGCGACAATGCAAAAATGCTATTTTAGTGTCCCAAAGTAAAGGTATATTGGCACATATCCCTTCTCATGTTTTACTCATTGCCTCCAGCTGCTTTAGAGCTGCAAGAAGAGTAGTTGCAACAGACCACGAGGCCTACAAAGCCTCAAGTTACTACTTGGCTGGCCCTTTTTGGAAAAGTTTGCTGATCTCTAATACAAACCATATTTTTCTACATAGTCCCCTCTGTCTAGACAAACTGGTGTTGTTATCTGTCCTTGAAGACTTATCAGGTGCTTTTCTGTCTTAAGACTTTCCTTTTTTGCTCCTCTCATTCTTTGGCTTAGATCAGGAATCAGCAAAATTTTTCTGTAAAGGTCCAGATGTCAAATTCAACTGGAACTCTTATGTTCTGCTAATTAGAGTATAAATTGGCACACTTTGTATACTCCTTAGCAATGTCCCCTTGAACCGAACATGAATCCACCTATGTAACAGAAACTACACCTCTAGGTATGTGCCCAACAGAAATTCTTACATATGTGCACCAAAAGATATGTTCACAAATGTTCATTGCAGCATTATTCTTAAGAACCAAAAATTTAAAAAGACCTAAAATGCTATCAACAGTAAATATGTAAATATACTGTGGTGCATTTCTTTAAAGAATACTGTATACCACAGTTAAAAAGAGTGAACTACTATTGTACACAGTGACATATATAAACTCTACATATATAATGTTGAACAAAAAGCCAGACTCAAAAATGTACACCTCATATGATTTCATTTATTGTAAAGTTCAAAATTATGTGGAAGAATCCATGGTGCTAGAAGTTAGGCTAGTGGTATCACTTGAGTTCTCCAGGAAGCAGGATGTTCGTGTGTGCAGGAAGTTTACTGGGGAGCGCTCAGGAGATCAGCGGCTCTGAGGAAATTGAGGCAGCTGGATAAGGAACAAGGAGACAGTGAATTGTGATGCAGTCACAACAAAGACTTCAGCTAACTAAAGGTGAGCTCTGGAACCGCTACAGTCCTTCAGAGTTATACTGAATTGGTATGTAGGGGCCAGGCCTTTAAAGTCCCACATCAACCAGTCAATGGACGTGGGATGCCCTTGGGAGGGTGTGTGAATTAGGTAGGTAAGGTACTCTTCATCCTGAGGATGTCTTGGAGGGAGATCGGGCTGAAAGATGTCAGCTATTAGAGCTCTCAGTAGCCAGAGGAGTGAATGTTTCAGACCTGAAGAGGTTCTGGGTGACACCTTCCAGCATCCACTACTAGTCATTACCACTCAGTAACCCAAATGCAGGCATCAATATTGGGGTCTTCTCAGGTCCCAGTGATGTTCTATTTATCTAAATGGGAGTTACAGGAGCATACTCACTTTGCAAACATTTGTATTCATGATTTTTTTCACTTTAATATATTCTACGTCAGTAAAATAGCTTAAGAATGTAAGGAGGGAGTGAGCAAGAGTGTGAAAGCTGCTGAGAAGTAAAGAAGGATAAGGACTGTAAAATGTTCCTTGGATTTTGTAGTATGTACATCACTGGTAACCCTGATAACAGCTATTTCAGTGTGGCAGTCAGGCTGGAAGGGGCTAAGGAGTAAGTGAGAAAGGAAGGAATGGAAAGTGTGTGTGTGTGTGTGTGTGTGTGTGTAACCCTTTTGAGATGCTAACCTGAAAATGGTGGTAGTTGGAGGAGCAAAATGGGCTCGGTGTGGCTTTTGTTTTGAATGGAAAATACTTAAACCACTTAAAGATCTGATGGGAAATATCCAGTGAGAGGAACTGATTGTATGTATTGGAAAGGTAAGGGAAGCTCAATGCGGTATGTTTCCTAAGAATGTGAAAGGAAATGGGGTTCAAAGCACAGGACATTAGCCTTATATATGAGGAAGGCGTTTCTAACTTGTGATTGCACCAACTATTCAGACCACTCATCTGGTCCTTAGCACATGATACTTCATGTTGTTATGTCTCTATTTACACATACTATTTTTATCTTTCAATATAATCCTCTTGAGAACCATGACTATGAGCCCTCAAATCCCCACTGATTACTTAGCAGAATGCTTCGTACACTGTAGATAGATACTCAATCAGGATGGTGTGAGAGTAGATGATAGTAATGATGATAGAAATAAGGCTAAAAGGGAGCACGTCCACTTGTTCAGATCTGATAAGGAGCTTAAAGCAAGATAAATTAAAGAGAATTCCCTTTGAATAAACTCTGACATTTTTTCAAATGTTTGCTTTTGTTTATATAATGTATGAATCTGAAGATAGAATGAAAGGGTCAGGGCAATGACCAAAGTGGGCCATTCCAATTTACACAACTAAGAGAAGATGTAATTCTCTGTTTTTGATCCCTTATCAGGACTATGACGCAGCCCCTTCTTACTCTTCAAAGTGCTTTCACAATTTGGAGAAAGAAGTTCAGAAAATTAAACAACATGTCTCGGGTCACACAGCTGTGGGCAGAAGCATGCCTAATGTCCAGGCCTCTTTCCCCAGCAGCTCTGTAGCTTGTCTGTCACACTGACCATGGGTTCCAGATGAACTGCACATGCTGGGCTGTGAACATGCCAGGCTAGGAAATCTGAAATATGTGTTTGATCCATAAAGGTGAGGGCTCGGTTCTTGGTGAAAACCCGCTTTTCTTTTGGACTTGCCTCTCTAGACATATTTATATTACGATGACAATTAATAATTACATGAAGTTCTTCAACCTCAAAGACCTCAAACTCCTTTTAGGTTGTAAATACAGTAGCGCCTTCTGTTTGGTTTCACACGTCATTCTGCAGGCCCAAGCATCACAGAGGTGGCTAGATGTCAGACACCCATTGCGGGAGTGTGAGTAGAAAATGTGAAGTGGAGAAAGAAAAATCTGTAGGCAAAATCTTATACCACTAATGTCTGGATTTACTGTCAGAGACATTTCAGATCATAGCAGTTTGAGTAGTGATGTTCTACACAGTTTGATTACAGATCGCAGTTAATTTTCTCCTCGCCTTTTCTTTATGTCAGCAATATTACAATTAAATGAAAAATGAGAGGGGAGTGGTTCGCATTTTCTCTGGGTTTCAGTCTAACAGCATCTCTCTTTCTTAACCCTTTCTTTCCTACTAACTTGGCATTTTTTAGTTTTTTTTTTCATTTTGAAATCTAATTAGGATGATTTATGGGGCGGGCACACAGCCTTGAACAACAAGCCACTTCCTGTAGCCGATGAGGTGACATCCCACTCCATGTACCCTCCACTCACCTCCAAGTTCATCTGTAGCTGAGGGGGATGGTTCTTGCACGTGAACAGCTGCCCATCGTAATCACCTAGACCCTCTGCTTTTCTCAGCTTCTTCCTGCCTGATGGCTTTCTGTGGCACCAGGGTGCTTCTTAGCCCTCACAGAACCTGCAGAAGAGTTATGGATTTAATATTCCCTGGAGGAAATCCTCAACAATGAGCCAAGGGAATCTGAGGATAAGTACCCCAGGCTCCCCAACTCTACTGGGATAATTCTGGCATGCATCCTAAACATTTCTCAGAGGGTCCTAGCGGGACCCAGTTTGCCTACAGAAGTGACTGATGGCTTTTTAAAAAAATCTTCCCTTCTCACTTCCACAGCCTTTCATGAATGTTTTCCGAATTCACCTCCTGAATAGATGCTTGCTCATAAGTTCTTGTCTCAGTGTCTGCTTTTGTGTGATTCCCACAGACACTTCCTAAATAACTGTTTTTCAAATTGTCTAGACGTCATGAATTCAATTTAGCGAACTCGGCCAAACAATGGAAAATACCATTGTGCATCGCAGTTAGTAAGTGTAAGGACCGTATCATGAACATTTTGATTCAGCTCCATATCCACTGGGTCATGATAGAAATTTATTTCTTCCTATGGGTCATGGTCAAAAGAATTTCTAAGTGTTTTTGACATTCTGCTTGTTAATGGCCAACATAATTTCAATATGGAAAATGAGATCAGAGAGAAGAAAACAGCAGCATCTGAACTGGGAAGTGGCATTTCCCATAGGATAAAGGCATGCGAAGAGTCTGGCTGCCAACCTTAGCTTTGCAACAAACTTGCTGTGTGATGTGCAGTAGGTCCTGCATCCCTGCCCCGCCCGTCCCTTTTTACATTTCTGAAATGAGAAGCTTCTTACCTTAGATTCAGTGGTTAGGACTCTGCATAATTGACTAACAAAAGATAGATTAACAAGAGAAAAGCAATCAGAAGTTTATTGCTGTGTGCATCTGAGCATTTACAAGGGAGAGCTCAGTGATGGGTAACTCAAAGGGGGTGGTCAGAACTTGAGCTTTACTTATAGCATCTTTGTAGAGAATAACAAGACAAAGGGAGAAGGGTTTAGGCTGTTAGGTGCAGCAATCTATGAGAAGGTAAATGTATAGGAAGAACTAATGGCAGATAAAGGTTGTTTTAGTGAGGTTTGTTATGTAGATACCTCTGATCAGACATTGGGCTGATGAGCTTCTAGAGTTGTTGCTGTTAATTAATAATTGTCCTGCTCTTCCTGATAGAGAGGAGGAAGTGAGAATTTTTCCTGTTTGCTTCTTCTTAGCTGCATTCAGATCAAAATAATTCTTAAGCCAGAGTGGCATATTTGGGGGTGACATGCTCTGAACCCCATCAGGCTCAACCTTTGGTTGATCTTTGGTGTTCTCATTAGCTCTGACACTCTGTGTCCAGTCCATTCCAGAAGTGTTGGCAGATGTGTGCACCACATGAGTTGACGTCTTCAAATCCTAGCTTCTAGAGTGGTTCAGCATGTAGGGAACCTCTCCCACTGGGCGCGGAGGGAGAACAGGCCAGAGGCCCC
>NW_006436298.1:9328602-9329099 GCF_000325575.1 Pteropus alecto | reverse complement strand
AACATCAAACAAGGGAGCGCACAGGGAAGCTGCACTGCCTGAGCCGTGCAGAGAACGGATAGGGGACTCAGGGCTGGGGAGTGGCTCCCGGAGAGCAGAGGGTGGTAGGGAGTAGAAGCTGAGGAGGGTCCTCGGGGGTAGTGCAGGGGCCCATGGGCTTGCTTTCCTCTCCCCTTGGCAAAAATAGAGCTGCTTGGGAAGGAACTGGGCAGGGTGAAGAGCAGTGCCTGGGAGGACACAGAGGACATGGTAACGTGGATGCCAAAGGAGATTTTTCTTTCCCCAAAACACATGTTTCCTGAGGTTAGAGCTTTTTTTCCACTGTGGCCCCAACTCCCCACCCTGTTTCCAGAACTGGGTTTAGCAGAGGGTAAGGGGTCAGTAAGTATGTGTTATATGAATATTCGAAACAATACATCTCTCTCTCTCTCTCTCTCTCTCTCGCTCTCTCTCTCTCTCTCACACACACACACACACACACACACACACACACACAC
>NW_006436298.1:9310347-9328591 GCF_000325575.1 Pteropus alecto | reverse complement strand
GACTCTGGCCTTCTGCTTTCCACACGTCTTTCCCAGACTGCAATCCCTGGGCTCCTCCCCATCTCTTCGTGCCCTTTCCTCATGTAATCCGCCGACTGCTCAACGCCTCCGTGATATTTCTTTTACTTTCCCTTCTCTATACTGTGATCCCAGCAGGTAGGGGACCTCATAGCTTGGCGCAATATTGTGATTTGCTCTTGTGTTTCTGTCTTTCATTATTTATTCGTGTAATACTCAATCCTTCTTTTTAAATTGGATGACTTTAAGGAAAGAAAAAGAATAAGGCCCGCAATCTTTAGTACTGGACAGAAGATAAGATATGGTTCAAATAAGAATAATCCAAGGAAAAAAACAATCCCACAAAAATAGGATTAAAAAACATTAGTGCCATTAAAAAAAAAAAACAAGATAATTCTGTGAAAATTTTTTAAAAAGTAATAATAGTAGTTAATACTTATTGAGTGATTACTATATCCAAGGCATTCTTGTAAGAGCTTCACGTATTGACACATTGAATTAAAACAAACAAAGAAACTATGAAGTAGATGCTCTTTGTATCCCTATTTTATAAGTGAGCAGACTGGGGCACAGAGAGGTTGAGCAACTTGCCCATGGTTGCACAGATCCAAGTGGAGTTATTGAGATGTGAATATAGGACATCTGGCCTCAGAGTCTGTGCTCTTACCCAGGATACTAGGACATCTGTCATGCTTGTGGGACTGGAAGATCAGGGAAATCTTCTTGGAGGAGGGGGCATTAGTAGTTGACCTTGGAGGAAGAGGTTGGAGTTGGATATTTACAAATACGGGGCATGGCATCTCAGCTATATGATCGGAATATTTTCTGAATGCCATCACATCTGTGACTGTCCAAGGTCATCTGTTTCGTTTGAATGACTTAACGTTGCCAAGTGTAGCACTCAGTCTCCATTTGAGAAAGGATAAATAAATAAAATCTATTGCGTTTTACATTTGATTTTCCTATTTTTCTTCGTCTTTTTTTCTTCATGCTGCTCGGCTGTACGTTGCAAGAGTTTGGGAAGATTTGACCAAAATGCAGGAGTGAATAATAGATTCTGAGAATGCAGAATTTCTTCTTTTTGGATCCACTTCCAGTGGAAATCCCCATGCAGATCATATCTTCCATCTGTCTGCTGAAACACAAAGATAAATGCCATGACAAGAGAGCAAGGGAGAGGCTTTTAAAAAATATGGAAGATGCTTGAAAACAGAGAATCTTGCAGGGCATAAGAAAGACTTTTATCTCTTCAGACTCATTTGTCCAGGGACTGTTACCTGCCCCCAGGTTCAATATCATCCTTGAGTAGATGGGATGTGGCCACTGGTAAAACTATTTTCACTGTCTAACTCAGTCCGGAAGCACCAAGAGGTCTTTTCCTCAAAAGGAGACATGCAAATGGCAGTTACAAAGTGCAGGGCAGCAAGGAGGCAGCAAGCGCATTCACCTGAAAAAAATCTGTGCGAGAACCACAGGTGTATTTTACAAGCCGTGAGTTGATTCTTCCGAAAGGCAAAGCAGTGCTTCTCAGGTATCAAAGCTGTATGCCATGCAGCGTGGCCCTTAAAACATTTATGTTGTGTTTATCAGCGACTCGTGACTCCAGGCTCTGAGCTGCGTTCACCAACTGCCTCATTACCCTTCTGCTCCCTCCCTTCCGTTTGCTGCAGCCAGATATTATAACCCTGATTGTTCCAGGCTGTTTCTTGAACATTTATGTGTTTCCTTTAACTGGAAATATCATGTGGTGCAGCCGCCTCCCTTCTGGGACTGGAAGATGAGATATTTTGTAAGCTTGTCTCATCCAACGAAGCACACAGAGAGACGCTTTCCCCTGACCCTTCCCACACACTCCGTCCTCCTCCTCTGAATGCACAATCACTTCCTCCCGAGTCCAGCTCTCACCCCCAGGGTGATAAAGAATGGAAACCCAGCTGAGATGAGTTTCCCTGCTGTGCTGAGTCTCTTGAATTTTAAATATAGGATGTTAGTTCAATCCTCAGGTTTAGTAGGAGAAATGACTGACCCTGACTGGATGTAGATGAATCCGAAGACAGTAGAAATGTATACTTTAACTGACCAAGAAAAATAATCTGAGTTCCTATAAAGTAATTCCTTTTGCAAAGCACAGTGTGGGCTGGGGCCCAGGCACAACCCCTTTTGTCATTGTGGTAGCCAGGTGGCTAGTGGCCAAGCCTTCTGGTGAAGCACCGGGGAGCCAGCCCCAGCACAGGGGGTACCCAGGCTGGGAAAAGCTGAGGGCTACTTTTAGAAATTCTTCTCACAAATCTCCCCTAGCCCTTCTGTGCACAGCTCTTGGGTACATTCATCCGCCCAGGCACTGCGGGCCTTGCTTTGTGCTTGGCGGACCTTTATCTTCCTGGCAAATCACATCATGTAGCTTCCATGGAGTAAACCCAGGCAGAGCCTCACCCCGGTGACTGCCAGTCCACGACTTCAGTGTCTCTACTGTCAAAGAAAAAGCCTATGGACACCTCTGCTCTCATCCAAGACACTATTCATTTTCTTCTTCTTTCTTAGGGGAATGAATAGTGGTGAAAATGAATTCTTTACAGAAGTCACTTTATGTGGCTGCGTTCTGGGAAAATTTGGCCTAGGTTTGGCTCTGATATCGCACTGTCTGTTTTTCTCTTCTGCTACCTCCCCCACTTTTTAAAACATTCGTTACTTCATTTTCATTTTCATTTTATTTTTAAGTGTGCATTATGCAAACCTTACAAAAGCATTAACAAAATTCTAGGGAAAAGGCAGGAAAAACCATCCGCAATCCGACCACCGCAATCAGCCAAGCTGTGTTCAGTTTTTCATCATCTTATTCTACTCAACCATATGAATATGTAACTTTACTGGCATAATTATAGCAGAGATATATTTTTGCACCTACTTTTTTTAAAACTGAACATTACATCATAAGCCTTTTTCCATGCATCATGTAGCATTTACATTTATCTTTCTATCCTTTGCTTATCCATTCCATTGGGTGAATATTATATAATAGACTTAACCGTTTTCCTACATTTAGTCAATATGAATGGCTCCCAATGTCTTGCTGTTATACGAAAGTGCTAACTAATTTTTCCCTTTGGGATTATTTCTGATGATAACTTCCAAAGAGTCTCCCCTCTATTTTTGCTTTGGACCCAGAGGTAAATGTTATTTTCCTGTTTACAGTGTCTTCCGCAGTCTGACCGAGGGCCGGGAGTCTGGTGAGAATTTTCTCCCAGATGCCTTGGGCCATGGGAGACAGACAGGGGTGAAGAGGGGCACAGGCCTTTATAAGGAAGTGGAGAAAACTCACTATGCAGCTAATTAGAAAGTGCCATGAAGCAAGTCTGAACTTTATGGCTTTCCTAGAATCGATGACGATTTCTAGCCAGGCCTGCCTGTTCTCTCGCAGGTGTGTGCAGCCTCCAAGACCATATGGTTTTCGGCTGCACTGGGCCTCATTCTTTGTTCTGTCCATGATCCTGTAACTGAATATCAGTTAATAACTTTTCATAATAATGTAGCTTGGATCAACTTCGAGGTCCAAGAGGGGGCTCTTTACAAAGCTCTCTCTCTCGTCCAGACTCCTGCTGCCTCTCTGGCACACCTGCTGGGAGAAGCAGCCCGGGGGCCATCCCAAGACATGGCAACATCCTCAGCTCACAGAGGGCCAGCTTGCAGGTTCAAGTGGAGAGGCCAGGGCACAGAACTCATTCGTTAGCAGTAACTTGTCTCTCTTGGCATCTGCCAAGAGGGTGTGAGTCTTATGACTCAAAAAAAAAAAAAAAAAAGCCAGAGGTTTTGACCGAAAGTATTTTAAGGCAGTTTCCAACACACTAGCCATCTACAGCTTACGTAAATTGATTCACAGGCACTCCTGAGGGTCTGAAGTCACTTGGGATCTTGAGAATGGCTGGCTTAGCCCTGTGACCAAAGGAATTCTCCACCCCCAACCCCTGCCCCATTAGCTGTGGGATATCTTCCTCTTTTGTCCCTCTTACCCACCCCTACTCCCACTTTAGATGATCCTGCCAACTTTTCTGCTGTCCCCTCTCTCTGGTGGCAGTGACAGGGAATGAATGGGAAGGAGCCGTCATGGCTATGGTCCCCCCACCGCCGGCCCCAACCCTAAGACTCTGCACTCCACCCAGATGTCTAGTGACGCTCTTGAACTAAAGGGGCCAGTGATCCCCGGGAGCTCTGTGTCCCTTTGATTTTACTGCAATGTGTCTGATTATGAGAATTTTGGAAAATACATCTTTCTGGGCCTCATTGCAGATTTACTGAATTTAAATTTCTCAGATGAGTGCCAGAAATGTCCTTGACTCATTCAGATATGTGGTTGTGGGCAATAACTATCTTCATGAACTTGTGCTTTGCTCTTTCACATAAGGCAAGACCATTGTCACTTGACATACATCAGTGTCTTACCTCTGCAGTTTGACAGAGGTGAGGGGAGTGAGAAGGAAGCTTTCAAGAACCTAGAAGTGTGCCCTTTTCATTGTTACCAAGCAGAAAAGCATCTTTTGCAAACTGTCTGCCAGAGACAGGGAGGTGAGGGAAGGCGGGGAACTCTGTTCAACTTGGCAATCAGAGGCGGGCCTAGTTGAAGCAATAGGGAGATAGATGGGCACATGCCTCCTGAAGCCATGAAAAAGAAACAAAGGGATGGGGAGTAAGTATGGGATGGGGAGCTATCCAGGAGCTTTCCAGGGAGAAGGTCCTCACCCCTTAAATGTTCTGGTCTACTCTGCTGGTCATCCAGATGTCCCTGTGCACAAGGCCTAGGAGGCAGCAGAGCATAGGAAGGGAGTTTGTATTTGTCATCTTCACTTGTGCTGTGTCCCCGCCTCCAGCACAGAGCCTGGCCGCGCTCAATCAGTACTTGTCGATTATTAAAAGCTAGCATTTATTTCAGTATTTACAGTGATTAAAGGACTGTGCTAACCATTTATTTGTATTATCTCATTTGATCTGCAGAAGATGGTAGATACTATTATTATCCCCATTTTAGGGATGAAGCTGAGGCAGACTGAGTAATTTGCCCAAGGTTTCACTACAAATATGAGAAAGGTTGGGATTAGGACCCAAGCCACGGTGCACTTCCCCACTTGGTGGTCCTGCTCTCACTCTGTGATGGCCTGTGTGGCTGACCAGTTTTATTCCAAGAGTCAGTCTCTAAGCTGAGGAATATCATGAATCGCATAGGCCTTTGTGAGTTTTCTTAGAGCCTGACCCTAATGTATGATACTTTCCTACAGAAAAATGTCCTCATCATTCCAACATGGGGCTTAGGAAAATCCTCCTGGAGCCTAGCCAAGTGAATGAAAGCTAAAGCACAATTTGGGGTTCTCAATATTCCTCTTGGATGCTATGTTCTTGGATGACATTCCCAAGAAATAAAGCCTAAAGGAATCTTTGACTAGATACTGTGCCAGTTCTTAGAACATCTGCCCTTCATCCCTTTCCTTTCTTCTTGAGATAGTTTTAAGGGCAACTCAGAGGTCAGATTAATTCTGGTTAAGACCTGGGTGGGTCAAAGGTCAAAGGGAGACACTTCTCTGCCAGCTTCGGCATCTATGCTATTTCTTGAATGACCTAGCCAACTCGTCAAAGGTCAAAGGGAGACACTTCTCTGCCAGCTTTGGCATCTATTTCTTGAATGACCTAGCCAACTTTGAGGCTCAGTTTCCTTCAGTTGTCTTCTTAGACCCTTCTAATGGGGACCCAAATCCTCACAGAGGCAGTGGAACCATCCACACAGTTGCCTTGGAGACCTTTTGACAGGGACTTGGGCCACAGACAGAACTCTCCATGATTCTTGTGGACATGAGAAAAGTTCATGAGTAAATGCCAGAGTGAGAAGATTGTCTACTTTGCTCCTTTCCACTCCAAGTTAAACACATCCATCTTCTTCAGTCTCCTCTGGGCCAGTGGGAGGGAGACATCCTGGAGAAAAATCTAGCGAAGTGTTGCTATTAAGCAAGCTGACTTGATGGACATATTATGAGGGAGGGATGGCTCAGCCTTCAGAAATGTTTTACAGCAGGATGTGAGAGGGAGTGAATCTAAAAGCGTGTATGGTGTATGTGTGTGGGGGAGTAGTGATTCAGGAAGGCGCTGAACCATTTCACAGTCGGAAGGGGCAGCCTTTTGCTTCCTAAGCAATGTAGGTAGAGGCAACAGTGACTTCTTGGCAACACAGTTTCTCTCAGATATTCAGCTAAAACCCTTTCTTCATCTAGTTAACCAGTGAATGTTCACTGGTCCCAGGATCATACACTAGCCTAAAAATGTTGGAAGTCATTGGTTTATGTTGCAGACAAATAGAATCTTCGAATGAGAAATGTGTGCGTGTGTGTGCGCGCATGAGTGCACGTGGTGATGGTGGCGTTTTGTGCATGGTGCATGTGTGTCCTGTGGTATGGAGGGTGTGTGTGTGTGTGTGTGGTGTGGGATGTGTAGTGTGTTTTGCAGTGTGGTGTGTGTGGCATGTATGTAGCATGGTATAGGGTAAGGGTGGTGATGATGGTGATGTGTGTGTGCAGTGTGTGGTTATGTGTGTGTTGCATGTGTGGTGTGGTATGTTTGTGATGTAGGTATAGCATGATGATGTGTGTGTGGTGTGATGGTAGGTATTGTGAGCACCCTGGAGGACAGACTCTTACTTCCACTTAGTTAAGTGAAACAGTACATTATGGGTGAACACCAAGCATCTCTCAATATGCTTCTCCCGGTACATATTGTCCACTGCAGATGCAGTCAAGCAGACATCCTAAGATGGAGAGAGAAAATGCTAGATGACACAGGTCCTAGAGTTTTATTTGTGAGAAAATGATGAGTGTGTTCATCTTTGTTTCTCTGAGAACATGACTGGTCTTCTGTACAGTCAGGGACACGCAGTGTTACATGGGGACCTGGGTGAGGTGAACATTCTTAGGGGCTGGCAGCACATCTGCACTTGCTCTCCTCAGTTTCACCTCAGTTAGCCTATGACATTGCCATGAAGCCACCCCATCGCCTCCTACTGGAATAGATGGCACTGGGCAGAGCTGACTCTTATTGTCCCACTGGGATAAAAAGGTCAACATTGACCTGCCCAAAGCACGGTGGGGTCTCAGAAAGAGCAAACACTAGAAAGCTGTAACCAATCCTGCCCCCTGTTGGTCATTCCCAGCCCTCTTCTACCCAATCCACAGTCAAGACTCAACAACCTCATGTCTCCCCAAGGATTCTCTGTGGTTTTATGTTAGGCTCTGGGGTCCCCGATTTACCTCTTACTTACCAACATTTTTCAGAATTTTCTTTGAGTTTACTTTAACACATTGTTAGAACAGAAAAAAGATTTTTGCTTTCTATTATTTGTTTTGTAACTGGCCACATTATCAAGTTACCGGATTTGTTCTAATTATTTGTCAAGATTTAGAGAGCCATTATTTGACTCTCTTACCTTTTGTGATTTGGTATTACAGGAAACTCTGATAATCTAATTTATTTCCACTTTGAATGTAATTCATTTTATATACCAACATGCGTAGGTTTTTATAGTCTTTATTAATTTTTAAAATTTTGTTTTTTAAATTTATTTTTTAGTTGCAGTTGACATATAGTATATTAGTTTCAGGCATACAACACAAAGATTAGATGTTTATGTACTTTATGACGTGATCACCCCAATAAGTCTACTACCCACCTGAAACCATCTTTAAAGTCAAAGTTTAATTTGAGTGTTTACAAAGTCACCAGAGTATGCCTATGTGTAGACCTCTTTTTTCCCAAATAATTTGTATCCTTCTTATAAAAAGTATCAAGTCTTTCTGCAGAGACATCATTGCTGTTCTCTCCTGGGGGAAAAAAAAAGAAATGTCTTCCTGCATTGACCTTTATATCGCATATAGATTGGCTCATTGTGTAATTTTCTTTATCCTTTCCTTGTAAATAGTGAACAAATTTCTCATATCTCTCGTTTATTAGTGTCTAGCTTGCTGTATACTCTATTGTTTCCATTGCATCTTGAATTTGCTAATTTTTTAAATTCTGAAAGTAATCCTTAATAATCTGAGATTATGTCTTCTCAGACCTCTGATTGCCCATGGGTCTCATATTTTTTTGTAAGTGCTTTCTCTGTTTCTTGGGGGTCAGGGCTGTATTTGCTCTGAATCTTAAGAATAGTGCTTTGTTTTCAACGACTTTCTTATGTGTCCAGTGATATTCCTTTCTTCTTCCTTCCCTTCCTTCCGTCCTTCCTTCTTAGCCACAGAGGGAAGTCTATGCATGTCTAATACTAGATGTTGAGATAGATTTTTATCTCAGGATTTTTTTAGATACTCGTCCAAGTATTTCAGTCCCGCACTAAAGAGAAAGATTGAAAGTTTACATTTTCTCTAGTCCAATTTAATTAAACCAAGGTTCTTGCTATTTGTGAAACACAGGGGAAGGATCAGAGGCAGCCATGGCCAGGTGCGTCACGCTCTGGGAAGCTGCACACATGTGTTGTGGGACACTGAAGTTAACTGCTCCTATTTGTAACTGAGGTAAATAGCCTCCTGAATAGATGACTGAATCAATGCCTGTTTATGTGGTCCTGCAGTCCCCATCAGGTGACATTGTGGCAAGATCCCCAGCATGAGCTGGCTCATGTGCACGATTGGGGTTTTCCCAGACCTATTTGCCCCTCAGTTTAACCCTACTCTTAGCCCCTGTCCCATTGACCTTGAAGGTATATATTTGGCTTTTTCAGTGATCACAGTCACTTTCTCCTAGTTGTGTTTTTCTTTCACATACTTGACAGATTGTATTTTCAAAATGGCCACATGCGATCCTCTTCCAGAATTTTGCAACCCTTCCTATCACAAAAAAACAAGCAGTCTCTTTCTCTTGAAAATAATCTGGCCTTTATAAATAGAATGAGATGGAAACAACACTGCATGACTTCTGATGTTAAGGGATGGGGTTGGCAGAGGGTGATCTGGAATTTTGTGGGGAGGGAGATGGTATTAAGAGGTCTGTTTTAGACGTGTAAAGTTTGAGATGCCTGGGATATACATGTCAATATCAACGAAGTAGTCAGCTATATGAGTCTAGACTTTAGGGGAGAGTTTCAAGCCAGAAAACATAAATTTTGGGGTCATTGCTATAAGATGGCATCAGAAGCCATGAGATTAGATGGGAACACCTAAGGAAATGAATAAGGATGGAGAAGATGTTCTGAACTGAACCCTAAGAAACTCTATTCTTTAAAAGGTGGGTGGAGAAGAAAGATTCAGGAACATAGCTTCATAAGGAGTGGACACTGAGGTAAGAGGGAAAACAGGAATGTGGTGTCCTGGAAGCCAAGAAAAGGTACAGGAGGCAGTGGCTATATAGAAGAGATACTATTGAGAGTTTAAGGATAGGGTAGTAAAGTCTTCATGGCACTTGGCAAAATGGAGGTCATCTCTGACATTGACAGGAGACACGTCGGTGAGAGAATGAGAGGTGAGGAAGTGAAGGGCATGTGTGGAAGTAATTCCTTTGAGTTTCCCTATGAAGGGAAGCAGAGGAATGGAGTCGTAGCCAGATGGAGATGCGAGATCAAAAAGGATTAAAAATTTGGGGAGATAATGAACATATTTGTATGCTGATGTGATGTATCTAATAGAGAGAGATTGCTGATAAATGAGATAGGAAGAAATATGGAGAGTATGAACTCTCCAGAGGCTTCTGAGTGTAAGTTCTAAAGCACAGGTGAACTCTGATGTGAGAAGAGACAGAGTTTTGCTTAATTCTGCTACAGATGCTGCACAGATCACCTATTTATATCAATATGTTCCCACATATCTAATATGTTCATAGGAAAAATTGCCAGGCTCAAGACCATGGACATTCTTTAAGGCTCTTGACACGTTTGTAATGCTGCATCCAGAAAAGTTACATCAATTAACATGTCTCATTACTATCTTTCTTTCCTTCGAATATCTTGAAATATGTTTTAGTTATAATTTTTCTTTTACGAATGTTGTTTCCGTCTTTGTACACTTTTAAAATTGGAACATTGATGATTATTAAAATATGTGTGTGTAGGTTTTTGTATGTTAATTGTTTCCTTTGCTATATTTGTGACGTCTATTTCCCAGTTTGCTGTTTGCCTTTTAACTTCTTTGCATGATGCTTTTCTATGCATTTTTCCTTTGTGATTCCTTTGGTTGATTTTATCTTTAGAAAGCATTTTTTTTCGTCCAAGAAGCAGTACTTTATAGAATGATTTTGAAAGCACGAGAATGTTGTGATCTAGATTGTTCCGTACTTCAGTACTATCTATGGAACATATGGCTCAAAATAGAGCAGGTCACCTAACCCCATTGCATTCCCAGCCCTAGGAAATGAAACGTTCCCAGAGAAGATGCATTATATTTCATGTATGCTAAACAGCAAACAACACAACTCAAATAGTCTACATCTAAACGGTTGGCCTTGAAAATCTTCACAAATGAAATTTTTGCAACATCAGAAGCTAAGCCAAGTAAAAACCAACCCACATCATAAAGCCCAAAATGCTGTATCACTTTACCAATTTTCTGGATAAACTTGCTTTTTAGTTGTTTATTTGATGAAATATTCTTCTGTTTCACCCAGAGAAACTTTTGTTCTGTGATCAGAACTAACTAATTAACTAATTAGCTAACTCCCTCCCTCCCTTCCTGTATCATCAGTGTGCAGCATAGGAAATTACGATGCACCTTACAGCTATTATCACAGGAAAAGAAAGTGTCGCTAGTACTTTCTATGTACCTAGTAATGTAGGTAGAGAAATAAACATGAATTAGGCATGGGCACTCACTTTTCTCCATGGTGTGGGTGGTTCAGCCAATCTAAAAGAAGAATCGTAGCTTGGAACCCAGAAGAATATCAGGTCCCCCATGGTGTGGGTAACAGTAAAATCCAGTTGGTGAAGGATTTCTTCTGGAGTCTCTACCACCTGCTATTTCCTCCCCATTCTTACTTCCTTGACACTTCCTTCTCTTTTCCACCTTATACCATCCCTAGACCTGAGCAAAATGGGTCTTGTCCCGGACCCGTGCTTCAGGGGATCTGCTCTTGTTTTCCTTCCCCCCTGACCACGGGCTGAAGAACTCACAGGCTAAAGGTTCATGCCCACCTGGAGCCTGCTCCTCTCTAAGACCTGCTCCAAGTAATCAAGCAGAATTCCCTGCCTCGAAGGTCCTGAGCCATTATGGGCATCTTCCCTGGGTCCAGCCTCTCGTGTTAAGGTCCTCCTCTTAGGTCTGAGAGGTAGCCATGGGTGTGGATGGAGCCTGTACTCCCAGGAGGTGCATCTGTGCATATGAACAAAACCCCTGGTGGTGTGGACACCGAGCCAGGATGGGAAAAGAAAGGGAGCTGGTCCTGACCAAGGCCAAGGCAGGTGACCACTCTCCTTGCATAATGCATTCTGTAATTCCGAGGAATCTAAGAATACTAAATTTACCAACTCTGGACTTCTAGTTTTCTATGAAGATATATTTGTCAGGGTAAAAAGATATTACATCTTTTACTCTGTTCACTTGATATCCAGTCGATTTATAACTTTTAAGTATTTAGACATACAATACATGAATCTTCGTTTGTCCTTTTTGTCCCTGGCCTTGCAAATGTTGGAGTGAGTTTGTCTATGTCCACTTCTCCACCTATTTTCTCTTTTTCTTCTGGTCTTTCCTTTTCAGCCAATCTTCTTTTCTCCTCTGAGCCATATCATTGGGATTTGCTGGGTCCTGGTATCGACCTTCAGGACTGGTGGCGTTGCTGTTTATCATTCTGCTTCCCTGCCTGTCCTATATCATTCCTCCAGCCTGCCGGTTTAAGAACCCTGTGTATAATGATGGCTCTTTCTGAAGGATAAACAGAAAGCTTTATATGGCATAGAGAACATTAATTAATAATGAGCAAGTGAAAATAGACACTAATCACCACTCACATAGGCTCAGGTGTGTCCCTCTTGTCTATTTGCTCTGCCTGATCTCCGTTGCCTACCTCCACATGCCCCTCCTTATATTATTATGAGGGAGTGGTAGGTGGGAAATGGGACAGAAATAGCTGTTGAGCTGCACTTTGGTTTTCATAGGACTCTAGAATGATTTCCTTTATTCCACTGCCAAGGGGTTCTAGATGCCAGTGGTTCTCAAACTGTAACATGTATCAGAATCACCTTCGGGGCTTCTAAAACACTTACTGGGCCCAATCCTCAGAGTTTCTGAATCAGTAGCTGGAAATGGGTGGAGCCCGAGAATTTGCACTTCTAACAATTTCTCAGGTAATGCTGATGGTTCTAGGCCAGGTCATATTCTAAGAACCACAACTAGAGCTCAAGTTTGAC
The DNA here is from genome assembly GCF_000325575.1 of Pteropus alecto. Taxonomy (NCBI): domain Eukaryota; kingdom Metazoa; phylum Chordata; class Mammalia; order Chiroptera; family Pteropodidae; genus Pteropus; species Pteropus alecto. The sequence goes on along the minus strand of NW_006436298.1, from coordinate 9,316,215 downwards.
TCTCTGTTGCTAATGTGAAATCACTTTCAACTTGTGATCCATGAGCAGATTCTGACTGAATTCAGAACATTGCACAAAGACGAGAAAAGTGATTTGGGACTACAGCTCCTAATCCCACACGCGCCCTGCCCCCTGGACAGGCAGGCAGCTTAGTTAGCAATGGCAGGGGAGCCTCCCACAGAGGCAACTTGAGCCTCAGCTTGGCAGAATATAAAGCAGCCTTGGCCATATCCTTTCCTGCAAATTTCTCTTTAATTGCAAAAATCTGGGTGGCCTTCACACAAGTTGTTTGTACAGCAAAGAAGAAGAGATAAGTTTGGTAACCTTGGAAGACCCAATCTCTTTGTTCCCAGCCTTATGAGAAGTAATGCCGAGAGGAACAAACACTGTGTGTGGGAAACCAGAGAGGGGCTCTGGAGGGTGGACTGGAGAGGACAATGAGGGGGGCGGATTTCCTGAGAGCAAATGTCTCCCAATCTGCCTAAAACCACGTCCTGCTGTGTGAGAGTTCATTAGCTGGAATTCCGTAAATGACAATAGTCTAAATCTCCTGAGCTAGACTCCGGGCCATGATTCATTTTACCAGGTTATAATCACATAGAAAAACAATCTTAGCTCCAACCGCTGGATTATAGCAGCCAGCCCCCCAAAAAATAGCTCTTAAAAGTGAACCTCTTGGGGATTTGCATCTTATAGGGACAAGGAATTCTCTTCTCTGTCAACAGCTAACCACATGGGCTTCAGGGCACTGACTCAAGCAGTGTAATCTCGATCACCAGCCGAGGTGCCTAGGATCTAGTCGTTACTTGCCCATTTTCTCTTGTGTAAATCCACAGGCCAATCATTGGCTATATTTTCCAACCCCACCTTTTCCGAGTGGCTTCTGTTGTGGGTTGCTCTGAGTCTGTTCTGGATCTGTCATACTGTGAGAGCCTCCTCTGCAATGAGGCAGTTTCAGTTTCATAATAACAATAATAGCAATAATAGGTGCTGCTTAGTGAGCATAAACTTTACAGCAGGACCCGTGCCAAGCATTCTTTTGCCATGATCTAATATAATCCCCACAATAATCCGAGGAAATGGGGTTTATCATCCCCAATCTACAGATGAGGAAACCAAGGCTCAGGAGTTAAATAACTTTCCCAAGATCACGCAACCAACAAGTTGTAAAGCTCTGATGGAAACCCAAGCTTGTGCCAATGCTGCTGCCTTTATATTTTGTACTTAATAAATGTTTATTAATCTAAGGCAATCAATGTATCTACATATGTATGAAAAAGAATTTCAGAGACAAGTTCTAACCTCCTGAATTATTTAGAAATAGGAAACTCACTTAACCAAGCACTCTATTTCCCAACCAAGTCAGTTAACTGAATTGTTAGGATATAATCAATACTCAACCATTACCCAGTTACTTGCACTATAAGAGGTAGATTAGTGGACATGGAAACTATAAATAATCAGTACAGCTGTGTTTATGATAAGACTTTGTTGCCTAGTACATGAAAATTTGGTAATATGACAGGCTACCTGAGGGCTATTGCAGGTGGAATCAAAACATCTCTTTTTCTAGGAGTATCTGTGGCTCACGTTTTTCCTGCAGCCTATTCCCATAGACATACCAGGTTGTGTGACAAGCTTCATTCCTTCCCAAAGCAAAGTCTGTGCTCTTAGTATCATCCTACTGGCTTTACACTGGAAGTGTGCATGTATAATGTGCATCGGCAGACTAATGTGTGAGTGATTAGATGAGATGATCTATATGTGAGAAATAGCATCAGCCAAAAAGGGTGTAGGAATGACCAGGCTAGGTTAGACCCTTGTTTGCACATGCGAGTATTATGAGTGGCAAGTTGCCTTTAATGTCAAGTTCACAAGGTCAGGATCAGTTTCTAGAATATCCTAAACCCACTGCAGAGTTTCATTCTGTACAGTTTCTAAAACCTCCTCAAATATGTGGTTTTAATCTATAATAGCGTTGCAAGGTAATAATTCCACACTTTAACTTTATCCTTCCTTTGTTAAAATTCACTTTGGCTAAGTTTTTCAACTTTATTGAGATGCTCTGGAAGAAATATGTTTTTAAAAGTACTCCTGGTTTTAGATTCAGAATACCTAGGTTTGAAACTCAGCTCTGTCACTCATTAGCTGAGAAGGACTTTCAGCCTGGTGGTACACTGAGCTTACATGGGAAATCCCCCACCCCAGTCTAAAGCGTCTCTAAAAATGCTTTAAAAATTAAATAATTTAAAATATCTGCTTGAACCCAAAAGAAAAAGAAGCTCCAAGGACCAGAGATAAAGTGAAAGCCATGTGGGGAAAGAGAGCTGAGGCTACATGGTCTGTGGTGACATACAGAGCAGATGTACGGCTTAGAGGATAAGGTTTTACAACTGACGTGGGAATGACAGTTGTCTTACTTCATGAGTCAGAGGGAGCCAGGACTGGCTTCTCAGGACAAAGCTGAGAACCGAAAAGATTCTCATGGAGGGAGACGAGGGAGTCTCCACCCCATTCCAAGAATGGCACAGACTTGGGCTCCTTGCCCTGGACCATGGGTGGAAACAGAGTTAACTGAGAGTCGAACTCCAATTCTAGGCCACGTGACAGGGCCACGTGGCCTAAATGCTTGTGTGATATGTAGTGTGGGAATCTTGTATGGGAACCCAGAGACCAACCTCGAAACCTGTCCTGGACTGGCGAACCCTGTGGGTTCTGGGCAGAGACAACCATAGCGACACTTCTCAATAACCTTGTGATTACCTCACTGACCAGTGGGAGAAGACACCCTTGCAGTCCTGTCCCCCAGCCTCATGAGTGCACAGGTGCTTTAGGGGAAGACTGCAGGGGGATGTGCAGCATCTGCTCGTGTTAATTTCCACCCCCCCTTCACTGCCCTTTCTCCACACTCTCTCCCACCATGCCCACGTAATAGCCACAGTCCACTAGTTAGCCCCCTGTTTCCTGATAGCAACCCATTTCCTATTCTCTTTCTTCGAAGTGTTAACAGCTATATTCAGATATTCAATCCTTAGTTCCCAGAGTAAATATGGCCACAGAAACATATATCTTGGGGTAACCAAGTCCTGCTTCCTCTGGTGGCAGTCATTGGAGGCACTGTGCTCCGAATATTTCTGTGAAGGCTCTGTGATCCAAACAATGTCTATTCCACAATCTCACTAGTTTGCCCCAATTTTTCCTTTGTTTCTGCCCTTTAGTATGATGTTCTCCTTATTTATGATCTACATGGAAGTAATAGTGCCCTTCTCCATAAGTCTCATACCTCGTTATCTGTCCTTCTCTGATAGCATTTGAAACTTTCTTGTTATATGGTTCCCTTTATGCACCTGTCTCATCTCTGTTCTTAATAATAAGCTCCTTGATTCTGAGTCCAAGGAAAAGGAAAGTCACCGAACCATGCTCTCTCTACCTTCAAATTTTCATATTCTATAGAGGTGTAAAAACCACATTACAAAAACAACGGCTTTTTTCCTTTCCACTATGAAATCACTCCATTCCTTCTCTTTCGGTCTCTAGGTTCCCTTTTGAAACATGGAGCGCTATTTATTCATGATTCTGTTTCCCCTTCAGGGAAGTCTTTCTTATTAATTACCTCAATAGTTAATGTAAATACTGTAGAAATTTGTTATATGTTAAAGCAGATGAAATTGTGTGTGTGTGTGTGTGTGTGTGTGTGTGTGTGTGTTGGGGTTACTTTATGTCAATCTCCCTCTTACAATAAAAGAATGGGGCTGGGCCACGGGAACTCCTTTAATTCTTGCTCCAAATGTTACTGACACAACCAAAGACCTACCTAATGCAGATGAGAAAAGACAACCTGTGTTTCAAAGCCAGTCATGGTGCCCCACCTTCTTGTTTAGGACAGGACTGAACTTTGATCTTCTCTTTAGTGTTACTCACTGTTTATTTCTCACGAGTTTCTGTGTCTGCCCCTTTCCCAGTTCTCATCGATGACCAACACAACTTCCACCAGTTAGGCACTCCCTAAGGTCGAAAGTGATTGATGCCTCTGAAAGACCAGGGCAGGGAGATGATTAGTTCATAATAAACTGCCAGAATAGCTAGAAGATGTTTTAGCCAGGGAGTTTTTTGGTCTCTGGGAATGGAAATCCTTTCGAGGAAGCTCAAGTGAATAGGGAGTTTATTACAGAATGAAAAAAATATCCTATAGAAACACACTTGAAGGAGAGACGGCAGGGCCTCTTAGGAACTGGAAAATCACCGGAAGATTGTATCTCTTTTCCTTGTCTCTACATCTCATTTCATCTTTCTTTATCTATAGCCCCTCTTCCTGATTCACTCATCTACTTGCAGGTGGTTACCATGGCCACTTGCCAATAGCTGCCCCATCCTCTGAGTCTATATGACCTTCCATTTCCCCTCCCCATAGCTAATTGAGGACACTCACTTCCTAAAGCGTATTTCTTGAGGTTTAACAACTGTTCTCTTAGTTTTTCAGGACTCGGTAACTAAAAAATGAAATTGGAAAGTTTCGATCATCCCAAATATAAAAACGAAAGAGCTGCAGTGTTTGTGTTTTCCTAAGTCTAAGGACTGTAGCCCCTTCTAGAGCAGCAATTCTATCTTGCCCTGTGATGTCCTCCCAAAGAGCCCATATCACTGCATGCACCATATTGACTGATGGGTTAAGTGACTGAACGAAGGCTGTGAGGTGATAATTATAGTACTAGAAAAAGTAGGAACAACAGCAACTACAACCATTTCAGTGGCTACTTATCAGAAGTCCCTAGTATTTTATATCCATTACATTACTTAATCATCACTATAAAACTGTGACTATGGCATTATTTTATTACATGGAGAAAAACTTAGATGATTGTTCTTTCATACTAGCAAGACAGTGTGCCTATACAATGCACAACTGTTAGCCAGATCAAGGTAAGTTGGGAGTCTTGCATAGGCAAAGCATTTTGCTGAACTAGTTTTTATTTATGTTAAAGTGTCTTTGCTTAAATAATCTAGTGGTTATTTCTCACTATCGCTATTTATAAATTAGCATCTTTTTATCTCTGCACAAAGTTTAGAGGCTTCAATATAAGGCTCATGTTTGTCCATGTACCCTACCAGTGGATTCAAAACGATACATAACATGTAGTCCATTAAACCACAGGCATGATCAGCGTCCCATAAAGGCAAAAAAGAAAAAAGGACTCTGTGGCTAGTTATACATACAAATCAATGTGTGAGTTCCAGGAAGTTGCATAAAAACAATAACAGCAAGACCATTTTATTCCCTCCACAGTGTAACACAAATAGATATTCAAGACCAGCATTCCAAAGTGTCCCAGTCATTCTTAACTGAGTTTAAATAATAAAGGAAAAGAAATTTCTCACTACCAATAAAAATATTATTTATAGTTCCCTGCTCATAAAAGCTGCATTATTGATCACTGTGTTCTAGTAAGTATTTTACATTTCATTACTATTTACAGTGGCATTAACAATGTTCTCCTTTTGAGACTTCGGTTAGAAACACATCCATTAATCATCGCACTCACCTATTTTTAAATTTTCAAAGTCTGTTGTCCACATCAGATCTCTCTGAAGTGTCTAAATCAATGTGAGGTACTGGATAGAAAAAAAAGTAAGTTGGAAACTTGAGAGTTTTGAAGAGCGTTAAAGAATTTTAAAACACTTGAGTGTTTTAAAGTCATTTGTTAGTGTCACCTGAGACTTCTAGTGGAACCATAATCCTCTGACTTTTACTATCTAAAAAACATTTGAAATGGGACTAATACTTGTTTTCAAAATAATAAATTAGATCTTTTCCTTCCCTCTTAACACAAGTATTGTGGTAAGCTCAAAGTGTAGGAGGTGTCTCTTTCC
>NW_006436298.1:9306782-9310316 GCF_000325575.1 Pteropus alecto | reverse complement strand
AGAGAGCACAAATTTTGTTCAGATAGAGCTGATTTTAAATCCTGAGTTTATCACTTACTAGTTTATGACCTTGGTGAAAACATTTAACCTCTTTTCAATTTTGTCATCTATAAAATAGAGATAACAATTATCTCCCAGGGAAGTGATGAGAATGAAATAAAATAATCTAATCAAAATGCCTGGCATGACATTCTCTCAGGAAATAGTTTTCCTCCCCCACTATATTATGTAAGATATTATAGTCAACAGTTTTTATGGTTTGAAGAAAAAAAATTCCTCCTGTTTCATGGAGATTTTTCAAGAATATATTAAAGATTACTGCTTTCTTGGTTCATACTTAATGAATAGAGTTGTTTCTTCTTTGTTCCCATATTCCTCTGTTTACCCTTTTGTTCATTTATTCACCAGACTTATGTTGATTGCTCATTAAATTTTGGGAATATTTCAGAAACTAATACATGGAGCTAGGTGGGGTGGAGGTATCTCTTGATGCTGTTACAACATCAGGAAATTTAGCTTTTTTATTAAATAAATATGAATATAAATATAAATTTTATTTATTTATTTACTTATTTACTTATTTATGTGAGGCAACCCTTGGTCGACCTCACAGATTGCAAGGACCTTGTCAGCTTATAATCCCTTGCTTTTTTTTTTTATTTTTTATGCCTATAGCACCTGGTCTTCCTAGGTGGTCTCCCATCCAAGTACTAACCAGGCTCAACCCTGCTTAGCTTCCGAGATCAGACGGGATCGGGCTTGTTCAGGGTGGCATGGCCATAGATTGTAAATATACATTTTAAATGTCTAGCTGTCACTGGCTCAAATCTGGGTAGGTGACCCAGATTTGGGAGGGGGAGATTCATTAGTTTAAATCCCTCACTTTCAAGAATGAGTCTTGTTACCTTTGATCAATTACTAGTGTCCTTTGACTTCCTTTTCGGTAGGATTTTTTTGGTGCTGAGGATCAAATTTCAGAAAGTGGTTGGAGCAAAGTTTTTTTTGAAAGAGATTCATTTATCTTCACTGTAGTAGCTGCCAAAGTTAATTATAAGGACAGTAACTTAGTAGAGTCCCCAAGTCATCATTAGAATAAATATGCTCCCTCCAAGTATAGGTCCATGTCATTTTATTTATTAATTAATACTTTTGAATGCTGTTGAGCCATTCTAAAGATGACACTACTGAAATTGATCAAGACCTGTCTGGGGAGAGTAGCTGAAATGGCCAGTGGGAAACAAAAGAAGTCACCAGTGTGTACAGGTAAAACTTGTCCTTAGCCGCACATCTATAGCTACTGTTCACAAGTGTTGGAAATGGTCTAACAGTTGGAGCAAACCCTTGAAACTAGAAGGGAATAGAAGAATTTTATTTGTTATTCTCTGCTGTCCTACCGAACTGGGCCATTGGCTGTCATGGTTTCCCGGTCAGAGAAGGACCATCAGTGCCTTTGCTCAAGCCTTTAAGAATGTTCTGCACTCTGTTGCGTTCTGAAGAAACAGCTTCGAAGCACCTCAGTTTAAAAGAATAGGTCAGTTCTCCATAACTGTAAACACTTTTACGACTGTTCAAGTCACAGGGCCTATTTTGGTTGAGATGTGCGACAAAACAACCCTCTGTGGGAACTAGTTGGTTGTCCCTCTTGACTTTCACAGTCATTAATAGCACACTAAGCAATTTGGAATGTCCTACCAGTGATTCGGCTAAGTTTCATTGTTTTCTTGACGTGGCTCTTCATTTTCAGCCTCTTTATATTTTCATTATTTAAAAGCCTTCTTCCTGAAAATTTAGATACTTCAGTTCAATATGGGCAACCTAGAAAGATATTTTCTTAATTTGGGCAAGATCCATCTGACCATTTGTCAATAATTCTTGCTTATCTGAAAGTGAGCATGTTTCTATACTTTGGGACACACACACGATCCACTGGAGTTGGAGGCTGGCCGCTTCAAAAGCAGACATAGATTTTCTTAGAAATGACAGGACACCTGGGAAAGTGTCCACAACCTTCAAAGTTTGATATCTGTCTTTGGTTCCTGACTGTTAGGGTCTATCAGACTATCAAATGGGACAAACTGGCTGAGGGTGAGTGTTGGCTAGATATACAAGTCAGAGGAGGAAAAGCGGGACTCAAGTCTTAAGGACTAGAGGGTTAGGAGCCAGGTCCACAGCCCAGCACTGCCATTAGTTATCAGAGTGAACTGGAACACCTCGCCTCCCAGGTTTAGTGTCACTTGTACAAGGGATGTAGTCTAGATGGGGATTTGGTCAACAATAGTCTGTGGGTCAAATTAGCCCACCGCCTGTTATTGTAAGTCAAGTCATACTGGCACACAGCCCTGGCCACTTATATAGGTATTGGCTATGAGTGCTTTCCCATTACAAAGACAGAGTCGAGCAGCTGCAACAGAGCCCTTATGGCCCCCAAAGCCCAAAATATTTACTATCTGATCCTTTACTGGGAAAGTTTGTCCAACTTTGGTCTGAAGGATTTCTATTATTCATGCTCTAAACTCTGTAATTCCTCTATATCTTGAACTAATCTTCTTCTCTAAGCACAGGAGCAATGCATGTTTCTGTATCTCATAAGTTGGGTCACTACTTATTTTCACTTTTAAAGCTAAAGTACATGCACTTGGCAGTAAATGGGACTTGAAGGCTAATGATCAGATTCTCAAGGGAAAGAAAAACAAGATGGAAGGTGATGGGAAAGATGAGGACTTGAAGGAGTTTGGAGAGATGAGTGAGGAGCGCTTGACATGCCCTAGGTAGTGTTATGGTTGTGTGATGGGGACTGACCCACTCAGCAATGTCAATGGAATGAGGCTGGACCAGCTGGTTGGGGGAGGGGTTTTCCCCTTTCAAAGATGCTACTGTGATTCATATATGTGGGTTGACTGCAAAGAAATTCTGAGTAGGGGTGGGGGAAGAAGAGAAAGAGAGAGAGGGAGGAAAGGGATGGGCAAGTTAAGACACCAAGATGAAGTAAGTATTTACCATGACCAGTGCTTTGTGCAAGGCACTATGGGGGATGCAAAGCAGATGCGTAATCTCTACACCGAGAAAAGATGGATAGGATTAATTTTAAAGAAAAATATATAAGAAAATGCTAAAACTATCCAAGTCCCACATATTATATCTAAATCCTAGTGAAGCCTGGAAATGCTAATGATTAAAATTTCTGCTGAAAATAGGCACATTTCTCTATATTTCTCATCCTGGTAAACAAGGTCCTTCATGATTTATTTCTTACCTCCTCATCTTCTTACCAAGGCTGCGCCAGGTTTTCTTCTTATACGTTATCTCAATATCAGGTATTTTCCCTATCATACTGCATGATAATTTCCTGTTCACGTTAAAAATTAGTTTGGGTTCCCTCAGAAGCAGACCCTGAAACAAGGATTTTAAGTGCATATAGTTTAGTTGGGAGGTAATCCCTACGTGAAACGAAGAAATAACAAAACAAAACATCAGGGGAGTAGGGAAGTGAGACAGAAAGAGCAAGGTGGAAAATAAAGGAATCTTTATGAAGAA
>NW_006436298.1:9296148-9306769 GCF_000325575.1 Pteropus alecto | reverse complement strand
TGAGTTTCCTCTGCGGAATCTGAGGACCAGTTTAGAACATGCAGGGCAGAGTTCTTTCACCTGAGGGTGAGGTAGCTGGGGTGTTTATACACTATGTGTAGTAGTAGCCACTGACCGAGGGCTGCTCTCAGTGAGGGGAGGAGATGAATTCTTTTGTACTTTGGGCCTGCTGAGCAGGCATGTAGGGTGGGCTTCGGGGGTCAGAGAAAGCTCCTACTGTAAGGTTGGTGTGCTCTTAAGTGGGAAGGGCAAGAAGTTATGGAAGGAGCACTGATAGTTACATTTTCATATCTCTTATTAGACTCTCAGGTTTGGAAGGAGCTGGGGCTGGAGCAGCTGGGGGTGGGGAGGGTGGAGCTGAAGCAGCTAGACTGGCTATGTGTCTCTACCTTCATGGGGTTTTACTTGGGGGGTCTCTTCATGTGGTCTCCCTACCTGTGCTAGTCAGGGCTTTCTCTCCCAAGGCGGCTTCAGAGCCCTCAGACTCTTATCTGGATGACCAGGGATTCAAAGGCAAGAGTCCCAAGAGAATCAGGAGGAAGCTGTGTTGCCTTTTGATAACCTAGCCTCTAAAGTCACATAGCATAACTTCCCCTGTAGTGCCCAGATTCAAGGGAACACAGATGCCACTTTTCCATGGAGAGAGGGTCAAAGTCACATGTTTAGAAGAACATGTAGGAAGAGAAGATATTACTGCTCCTATCTCTAGAAAATGCATTCTGCCCATAGATGTTTCAGTAACAGAACAGAGATACCTTGTAAAACTTTTCCTCAGTGTAAATTTATACATGTAAAACTATATATGATTCTGGATACCTTTGAGTATTCCTGGGGCTCTTAACAAGGTCTTTGTTCTAGCAGAAATCTCACGTCTTCTTCTACCGAAGCTATTTAGCATACCTAGAACTCAGCCTGGCATCTGAAGTGACTTAGGGTATGTATTAGTTCCTATTCCATCTAGGAGATATACAATAAAAGAAGAAATCTCAGTCAACAGTGTAGCAGATGTCACCAATAGTAGAAACCACAAAGAAAAAGAATGACAGGTTTGATTAAGGTAAAATTAAAACTTCAACAGGTCAAAAATACTATAAACTAAATTGTGAAAAATTACAACTCAAACTTTTACAACATATGAAAAACAACTGATATTGTTACTACATGACCAATGTTTACGATTAGAAAGTAGAACTAGTCCAACAGGAAAATAAACAGGAATGTAAATAGCTAGTTCTCAAAGAAGAAACACAAATTTTCCAAAATAAATGAGAACTGTTTAGTTTCTCTAACAATTTCTTTAATAAAACAATGATTGTTATTTTATATTTGCCTATTAAACAAAAACAAGACACCACTTTATTTCTGCCTCTCAAATTGGTGAAGAATTAAAAGAATTACAATACCAGCGCTGGACGGAGTATGGGGAAATGGCTTCTCATACCTCGCTGGAGGGAGGATGAATTGGCACAATTTTTCTGGAACAGATTAGGAATAGGCATGGAAAGCCCTTGAAAAGATATACTTTGATCCTGCAGTTCCTTATCTGGAGGTTTATCTGCAAAACTGCATGTGCATCTTTAGCATTATCCCCAGTATTGTTTATACTAGAAAAACTTGGAATTGACAGTGGAGGTTAATAATCGAAAACTCTGCCACTTTAAAAATGATTATATATATTCATTCACAAATGGAAAGGTGTTCATAATATATTTTTAAATGAAAAGGTATAGGTAGTTCATTTGTCAATGTAATGTAATTTTATATATGTGTCTATGTGTATATCTCCATATATATATATCTATATATCTCCAGGAAAAAAAAGACTAAATTTTATTCATCTAAATATCATCAGATATTACCTCCAAAAAGTATCATTATGGATGGCCCATAATAGTCTTTTTATCAGTGTATCCTAAGATTTCTTTAAAATGAGCATATCCTTAGTATTTTTAAAATTGTATTGTAAATGTGACATTCAACCTTTTAAAATGCATTTTAAATTACACAAGAATACATGGATATAGTCTAATTGTAAAAATTCAAGTAATACGGTAAATATAAGTAAACAGTTTAAATGAAAATATGATGTGTACAATCATATACTATATAGCATATATAATATAAAGTAAAATCCCCCTAGATCATTAAATTATTTTCTGAAGAAAAACATTAGGCAAGATTCCCTCCCTCACCTTTCGTAACTTGAATAACTGCCTATTATCTCAGTTTAATGAGCCCAAGTACAAATCAGGAAACCATATAGCAACAAAAGAGGCAAGGGCCTGGCTCACTCTGACCAGCCTGAGCAGCACGTAGAAGTGTGGCTGGTCACGTTTTAACCCAGAACCTTGTGTTTTCCTCAGAAAGGCACGTTATAGACAGAGTGGAAGGGAAGACAGTGTGAGGCCTAGAGAGCTCCAACACAGGCCTCCATTCTGGTATTGAAAGGCTGGCCTCGTAGAACTGGTTCTGTAGGCCCCACCAAGAGGGCACTGCTTGAATGAAACCTTAGGAATGAAAAAAATCTGCTTCCTAAGGCTAATGGGTGCAAGATTCAAGTCGCATTTCATGTTACGTTAGACCTGAGCTGTTTTATAAGGCTCTGACAAAATCAGTGCTTTTTCCGTAAGTAATGCTTTAAGAAAGCTTCCCTCTTATCCATCCCCGCCGCCCCACACCTTTGCATTTACAGAGCGTACCAGGAAAAAAGGCTGCCAGTGTGAATTTCCCCTGAGTGTTTGCGTTATTGCCTGTGAAAGCATTTTAGGTTTGCTGATAAAATTATGTTTGTGCAGATAATCACTTGCTAAAAAACTTGAAAATTTTCTGCCTGATTGCAAAGGGATGACTTGAATCTCAAAGAAGATATAGGTTTGATAATCGGAATCCTCACCCCGTTTCTGTCCCCTGGTCCCTCACTGCACATCCAGAACACATTCAAATTCTCTATGCTTCCTTCTGTTTGAATGAGAAATGAATATAGAAGAAGAAATACTCTAGTGACAGTATTTGGAAAAAAAGAAAGGTTTTTGAGATGTTTCTATTACATTGCACATTACTAAGAGACATTGAGGCAGTTCAAAAGAATGAAAACACACGTTTACAAGAATTTTGGGAAATAGTAAACTATTAGGTGGAAAGAATTATAAAACTATGAAGCATTTTTATTGTGTTTGCTAGCATGAGAGAAAAGTCTATTCTTGCTTATACTATTAGGTGCTTGAATCTGTAGCTTTAGCTTACATCTTCTAGCACTACTGGCCAGACTATAACACAGTTGGCCCTTGAACAACACAGGTTTGAACAGCATAAGTCCACTTATAGGTGGATTTTTTCCTATAACTAGACGGTCGATCTTCTGTATCCCTGGGTTTTGCATCCAAGCATTCCACCACCCAGGGATCAAAAACAATATTTTCTATTCAAGGTTCGAAGTCCACAGAGGCAAAGGACTGACTGTATGAATTGTTTTACACCATTTTATATAAGGGACTCGCACATCTGCAGATTTCGGTATCTGCAGGGCGTCCTGAAACCAGTCCTACCCAGATACTAAGGGGTAATTGAAGTTTTTGAGGAGTCGAAGTTATACGTGGATTTTGCACTGCACCTGAGTTAGCACCCCTGACCCCCATGTTGTCCCAGGGTCAACTGTAGTTGTTTTCAAGAACCAACTAACTTTCTGCATTTTAGGCAGTGTCTACGGTAGGTCCATGTTACCTCTAACATGGCCAAAAAGAACAGTGGCTCGCCAAACCTGTCCACCGGTCTGTGTCTACATAGATCATGTAATATTTTTAAATGCCGTACTGCCTGTCTGGCCCTCTCAGCAACTAGAAAGCAGCATAGTAGGAGGATAAGAGCATGGGTTTGGAGCAGAGGCTTGGGTCAGGTGCCAGCTCTGCACTTAATGAGCTTTTTCCTTCGAGCGAGTTCCCTAGCCTCTCTGAGTTTCTTTCCTCATCCACAAAATGGGGGTGATGATAATAACACCTGTCTCATAGAACTGTGTGAGGATTAAATGAAATCATGCATGTAAAATAAAGTTTTTAATAAAGGGCCAGGTGGGTAGTGAACATTTTATAAATATTAAGTCTTAAAACCTCCTTCCCATACCATAAGATAATGGTGTCACTTCCCTGTGGTTGGCAATGCTGCCTCCCACTCCTTTATGTTTTTTGCCATTTTTTAAAAATTTTGCTCTATGAAGTATTCCTTCAGAAAATCACCCAGCCAGGAAATTTCCCCTCTTCAGTTTGGCCCTGCCATTTTGTGATGTATACGTTCTCTATCCCAGATAGTCAACTTCACAAGGGCAGAGAATTGTATGTTTGTGTACAGAAATTTGGGGAGCATGCCCTGGACTTCTGACAGGACGCAGAATTGGAGGAGTGTGGAATTAATTGTTTATAAATTACAAAGGGCAGGGTCTCAAACAGAGATGGAAACTGAGGCCCTGAGAGGGAGAATAAACTTCCTGAGGACACGAGAGCCTCTCTTTGCTGAAGCTGGACCAGGAGTCCCCCCGTGTGGCAAGGGAGTCCTATTTCGCCTCTCTGAGGCCCTCCCTCAGCTGCCGTCTCTGACCTTTTAGCTTGTTTGTCACCCATTCAGTCCACTGAAGGGTTAGATGTGTTTGCACTCATTTCTGCTTTGGAGTTTGACTCAGGGGAACTGGTCTCTATAAATGGGCCTGGCCCCTTCCCAGGACCCAAGGAAAATGATTTTGGCTTGTCATTTGGTGCCTGCAGGCTTCTTAGACGATGCTGACAAATGATGCAAGAAGCTAGATGTGCAGTATGTTCTGTGTCCAAGTTCCTCAGCCATGTAGATTCTGGGATTCATGGTCAGCTCTTGGCCGTCGGTTTGGCTTGGCTTGCAGCTTGACGCCGCGTTGGTGCCATGTTCTGTTTGCCAATCTCTTGAATAAAGAAAGATTCAGGACAGTTTCTAGTACTGCCAGTCAGGGCTTAAACTTTCCATCCTGCATGAGAGAGCGTTGGTCTCATAGTTCCCTTTTAAGTTAAAGTAGTCAAGTGGTTAAATATTCATGCTTTGCTTATTTCAGTATATTTAATTTATTATGTATCACTTTTCTTGGGTTTTATATAAACTTTCCTGAGGACTTTTTTTTTCCAGTTTAAATTCTGGCAGAATGTTCTCTTTGCCTTGACAGAGTGTTGAGTAGTTAAAGAAAATAAAAAAGTCTGCCTAGCTAAATACATAACATCTTTTTTTTCTTTTTCAGATTGCTCTTGCATTTTAATAAAAATGACATTATAGTCATTATCTCCATCATTAATTAATCTTCAGTGATCATTAATCTGGTGTTCAACATGGGGTGCCATTAAAACATTGCTTCATTTTATTCCCGAGGCTGGAAACCATTATCTTCGGCCTTTCTACCCAGCATTTCCTATTTGTTTAAGATGGTAAAAGTGAAATGGAGATTGGTTTTTTTCTCTCCTGGGTTATTCATTTGTCCCACTGGCAAAAATGGAATCATATCTTCTTCCTCTCGATCTTTTTACAGAGCAGGTCTTCACCAAATTCCCGTGTAACTGCCTCGGTGTGGAAGATGTGGTAAGAGCTTTATTCCTCAGGCCTGACTAGTAGGCTAACGCTTCTCCTTCTAAAGCGTTCCTCATGCTTGGGTTGTGGGTAGCCAAAGCACTGTGGAAAAAAATATAGAACATTATTGAGGCAGGACTGATATTCAGAACTCATATTGATGCAAAGGAGAGTTTTCTTCCCATATCTAAAACAAAGGGATGACAACAATTGATTAGAATTCAAGAAGGTCTTTAGAGAAGAATTTCTATAAAGTGGCTCTTGGAGACATATTTTTCCTTTTTTAAAAAACCATAAGGCCCTGTGGTACCCAATTTCAAAATATGTAAATAATGATCCCTTGATTATTGAGAGCTAATTAAAAATGACAAGCGTTGTTGTCCTGCCCCCGACTCCCACATACACCGTGACTTGCATTGCCTCTTGCCACCGCCCACACGGCATCTGCTAGAACCTAAAAATGAGTTTCAGTATTAGCCTGAGAAAATAACAAAACAAAGTTAGAAATTTAAATTAAATGCCAAAGAAGAAATCATATGTCACTCCTCTGCTCAAAAAACATTGTATAAGCAGCAACAGAAGAAAGAAAAAAGGAAGGGAGAGGGTAGGGAGGAAAGGAGGGAAGGAGAGAGAGAGGGAAAGAAAAAAAGAAAGGAGGGAGAGAGAGGGAAGTGAGTGAGTGAGTGAGGGAGGGAGGAAGGAAGGAAGGGCAGACAAATTAAGTAGAAAACTAAGAAATATACAGGAATCACATGAAGGAAATTCTGAGTTACTATGGGACATAAAACAAGAGTTTTAATAATAATGAATGGGGATAGGAACAAGTAATATTTTAAAAAGATAAATTCTAAATTAATTTGTAAATTTAATGCATTTAATCCTAAACGAAAAATGTTAGAGTATTTGAAAAAAGTTATTCTAAATTTTTTATTATCTGGAAGACTAATTAGTTAAGAATAATTAATATATTTTTTAAAAAATTAATAAAGAGATACCTGTATAGCCAGATATGAAATTAAAGACATGATCATTAAAAAGTGTTTACTGACACAAAGATAGACTGACGAATAAAAAGAAGAAAAACCTCAGAAACAAACACATAAATACTTTATATGGGATAGAGATATCTCAGACAAATAAGAAAATGATGGCTTTTTATCGTTTCGGGAAAACTATTTGGTAGGATGTTGTATTAGTTTCCTGTGGCTGCTGTAACAAATTACTAGAAACTTGGTGATTTAGAACAACAGAACTTTATGCTCTAAATGATTTGGAGGTCAGAAGTCAGAAATCAGTTTCATTGTGCCAAAACCAAGACGCTGGCAGGGCCGGCTCCCTCTGGAAGCTCTGAGGAGAAACCTGCTCCTTGACTCTCCCAGTTTCTGGTGGCTGCTGACCTTCCTTGGCTTGTGGCTGCATTGCTCCAAACTCTGCCTCCATCTTCACATCTCCTTCTCCTCTTCTATCTGTGTTAAATTTCCCTGTCTCTTAAAAGGAGACTTGTGATTAGATTTAGGGACCATCCAAAATAATCTCCCCTTGTCAATATCCTTAAGTTAATCACAGTTGTCAAAATCCTTCTTACTTACAAGGTAACATTTACAGGTTCTAAGTATATAGAATCTTATATCTTTTGGTGGCCATTATTCAGCTTACTACAGGGGTAAATTATATTCTCATCTTACCTTATACATCAAATAAATTTATAATACATTAACTATTTAGATAGAAGAATATGAAGGTAAATAGGTATCTGATCTCAGAGAGAAAGAATGACCCTTTTAAGCATAAAAGAAAAGATTGAGCATAAAAGAATGACCCTTTTAAGCATAAAAGAATGACCCTTTTAAGCATAAAAGAAAAGGTTTTGCTTATGTAGAAATCAAAAGTCTTGTTTAGGTATAAAATTACTATAAACAAAAGAACAAAGAATTGACAGATTGGGAAAAGAATTTGCAACAGACAAAAATTTTACATCATTAATGTATGAAGAGCTTTTATTAATGTAGGAGGAGCTTTTATAAATCAAAAAAAAGAAAAATGGTCCAAGAACAGGGACAAGGCATTTCACAAAAGAAGAAACACCAAAAGGTCAATAAACATAAAAAAAACTTTACCCTTGTCATAATCGAAAGCAAGTTAAATATTAATAGTATATTATTTTCGGTCAACAAACTGGCAAATTACAAAAATTACAAGACCCAATAATGGTAAGGAAATGAGGAAATGTCTTCATTTAAGTTATTTCCCCATCTTAAGTTAATGTTACAGTCTTTCTCAAGAGCTATTTCGCAATAAATATGAAGGACCTTAAAATGTGTATTTACTTGGATTCAGCAATTGTGATTTTAAATTATGGTAGTAGATGAGCAACTACACAAACAGAATTGTACATGCATGTTCTTCATAACTTCATAAAGACATGAAAAAATTACAAATGATCTAAAATCCCATAATAGGAGATGGGAAATATTCACAGTATGTGGTTAAATGAGAATAGCAAGTTACAAGACTGTCTGCACACTTGGTCCTCTGTGTATGTGTGTGTGTGAATGAAATGAGTAAAAATGTTAACAGTATCCTCATTCAAAGTAGGATTATGGATGATATTTCCTGATATTTAGAAAATAATAACTTTTATAATGAGTATGTATTACTTTTGTAATTTGGAAAGAAGAAAAAATAAATACATATATTTAAAAATTATCTACAGAATGAAACCAAATCTTCTAAACATGGCAAATACCACCTATTTCTATCCAGCTTTGCCTTTGCATCTCCCTTGACCTCCCATCACCTGCCCAGCGTTGCTCTGGCAACACGGAATCTCTTGGCCTTCTCTGAACTTGTTCCTGTGTTCCCATAAATCTATGCCTTTGTACGTGTCGTTTTTTCTGCCCCAGATCCTCAGAGAATCCCTACCCCTCATGGAAAACCCAGCCCTGCAGCGGGGACAGAGAATCTTCATGACGCCCTGAGGCAGAATAAACCACTTTCTCTTTCTTGCTGCCGCAGCTCAGCACATGTCAGCACACTGTGATTGTGTTTCTATTCTGTTTATATGTTAGACTCTATTTCCCTTGCTGGACTGTGAGCTCAGTGCAGGCGAGTCACAATCACATGGGGACCCTCAGTCCTCAAGACTGGATGTAGCTGGGGCTTAGAATGGCCCACAGAGAACCTAAAGAGAAAAAAGCCAGTCTGGCCATAGAGCTAGCGAGGAAGGTAAGGGACAAGGTGCCCAAAGATGAAGGTCAAAGGTAACGTTTTTGCATTGGTCAAATGTGAAATTTTAAATTGGACATAATTATTTCAATCCACTGATTGATTTTGGTTGAAATGAAATCAGTATGTTTTAAATTTGATTTGAGTTGTCTGCTTATTTAGAATTTTTCAGTGTGAAGAAAGCTGTTTCGTTGTTGCTGTTCTTTTACTTATAATTGGTATGTTAAATGGTGCAGTTTTGTTTAGCATATGCTAGTCGTGTTTCGAAAGAGTCTCACCTTTTTACAAAATCAGATTTCTGAGTTGTGCTGAATCATTTGCTCTGAGTGAGTCTTTGAAGATAATTAACAACAGTTGGGGGACAGGGATGGACTCAGCGCATACCTTTCCATGGAATGCAGGGACCAGGTAAGAAACAGGAACCAATTCGTGGATTAATAAGCCTTGGGCTGGTCAGGCCACCTCTCAGAGTCATGACCCTCTCTTTGAGTTTAAAAAGGAAAGTAGCTTTTGTGAAATTTGGTTGATACCAGCTGCTGGACTTGAGATGCTAGGAAGGGGAGTGAAGCTGCCTTCAAGGAGCTGGGAGAGCTGGTGGCAGAGCTGGGCACTCAGCCAGGGAGAAGAGGAAAGATGCCATTTACTCCAGGATGTCACTAAGCAGAGAATTATCTGAGAAGGTCATGGCTGAATTTCGAATTAAAGAAACCAATACTCTTGCTCTAGGAGTAAAGACGAGGTGCTGGATAGCTGTGCTCTTTGTCTTTCTCATGAGCTGGGATTCTATTTGGTGTGGTGGCACTTGTATATATGGAATTGTTTTTCTCTAGGTTTTAGATTTTTTTTTTTTTTATACATCCCCAAAATGCCGAAATTTCCTGCTCCCATATAGGGAGCAGAGGACAGGAATGAGTTGGAAATATGTGCGTGTCCAGAGGCAGGAATGTGTATGGAGAGAGCAGGACTGCGAGGCTGGCTCAAGAACTTACCAGCTGGACCTTGGGCAAGTCACAAACCCCAGGGCTCGATTTACTTGTTGATGAGGGACTTAGACTAAAATGTTATTTTTAAAATTTTATTTTAGCAGAGGAATCTTCTTTTTCCCAAAGAAAACATTCACTCAATCTTATTTTATCGATGAAATAGATTTTAAAAAATGGAGTCATTCTGGTTGAGATAGAGAAGGGACTCATGCTCTGACTGCCGGTCTTCCCTGGCTCCTTCTCTATCTGGACACCCCAAAAGAGTCCAGACCTCAGGGAACATAGAGTGAAACTAGACAAGGCCTTGGCTCCTCCTCCTTCATCTCTAAGGTCACAGAGTTTGTTCGTTTGTTTGTTTTTCCAGTTTTATTGAGATATAATCGCTACATAACATTGTATTAGTTTTTGGTATACAACATAATGATTTAATATGTGTATATATTGTGAAAAGATTGCCACAATAAGTTTAGGTAACATCCATCACTTCACAAAGATACAATTTTTTTCCTCGTGATGAGAACTTTTCGGATCTACTTTCAATATACAATAGAGTACTATTAGCTGTAGTCATCATACAATACGCTATATCCCCAGAACTTACTTGTTTGTACCTTTTGATCACCTTCACCCATATCACCCACCCTCTGTTTCTAACAACCACTAATCTGTTCTTTGTATCTGAGTTCATTTTTTTAAGATTCCACATAAAAATGAGATCATACACTATTTGTCTTTCTCTGACTTATTTCACTTAGCATAATGTCCTCAAGATCCATTCATGCTGTCACAAATGGCAGGATGTTCTTTTTTTTATGGCTAAAAAATATTCCTCTGTGTGAGTG
>NW_006436298.1:9292512-9295511 GCF_000325575.1 Pteropus alecto | reverse complement strand
CTCTAGGTCCATCCATGTTGATGCAAATGGCAGAATTTCATTCTTTGTTATGGCTGAGTAATATTCCATTGTATATATACACCACTTCTTCTTTATCTATTCATCTATTGATGGATACTTAGATTGCTTCCATATCTTGACTATTGTAAATAATGCTGCAATGAACATATGGATTCACTTGTCTTTTCAAATTAGTATTTTGGGTTTCTTCAGATAAATACCCTGAAGTGGAATTGCTGGGTCCTTCTTTATCTTTTATTATAACTTTTGTTTTAAAGTCCATTTTGTCTGGAATAAGTATTGTTACCCCAGCTTTTTTGTTGTTGTAATTCCCCCTCCCCCCCTTTTTTTTCCATTTTCATGAAATATCTTTCTCCATCTCTAAGGTCATGGAGATTAAAAAAAAAATGAAACCCTAATAATATGGTCTTCTGTCTCATTTGAAGATTCCAATCCGATGTGCAAATTTATTGAAAAGCAATTTAAATGTCTACTAGGTTTTAAAAAAATGAAACAAATCAAACAAAACGTAAAATATGCATGTCCCCCCAATCTACCAAAAGGATATTAAATTCATCACCAGAGCATAACTTCTCTTTTAGTCTCTTCTTCCTTCATGTGCTCTCACACCTGCAGCAGCTGCTTTCAGAGTCCTTTCCTCCCTCCTACTACCTGCAGACTCCTCAACTCAGCTGGCAAGGCTGTGATTCACTCCTCCTATCTCCCTTGTCCCTCTCCTGATCATATCTGTCCTTTCTTGTTCATCCCTCTCTTTCTCGTCCAACAGGAATCTGCTAGCTTCTCATTCTGCTCCAGTTTTATTTCATTTTACCCATTACAACCTCATGAACTCTGTAACAGTCTCAGGCATGTAACAGTGGCTGAGTATAAGATTTATGGTTTTCTTCTTTTTAAAGTGGGTATTGAGAAAGAGTTGGGAAGAGATCACAGACACAGCTGAATAGCCTCTCTTTGCAACTTCTCTCCTCACTAATGATTCTAATGTTCCATTCTGAGAACTCCCTCCCTGCCTCCTGCTTTAACTAAAATCATTAAAAACAGACAATATATGACCAGACCCCTGGGTCTAAAGCACTGTGCAGGATTCCTTTTTGGGGAGGTGTTTTTATGCTCATTTCCTCTTCATTGTGTGTCTCTTTCTTTTCCTTTTTCCTCATCACTAGCCATTCCTGGACCACTTCCCACTACCCCTACATTTCTGTGCCGAGGCAGATGGTTGAGAGTAGAGGGTCTCCCGGTTTCTGTTGAGGCTAATGAGGCTCTTTAAAAAAGCCCTGGGGTCTTCCAAAAGGATTCATCAGGCTTTGTGTGGAGACAGGCAGACCCCTGGAGGAGGTAACTCCCGATGTGATGCAGGTCCTAGCTGAGGTCCTTCAATTATCATCTGGGTGTAGATGTGGCTCTGAGGCTAAAAGTACAGACCTTCCTGCAACTTACCTGTGTCCTCTGTGATTGAGGCCTTCTCAAGCACAGTCGATACAGGCTTAAGTTCTTTCTGGCTCCACATGAAAGAGAAACATGATTTCTGCTCCTACTTCAGAATTACTCTGTGTTTTCCTAATCACTGTGCCCATGTTTCTTACCTTTGATATGTGTGGATTCATTTCCTTAGTGTTATGTACTCCTCTGGTGCCAGAGTCCCTGCTGTGACCTCTACACATGCACACACACATTCACACTCACACCTCTTGGGAGAAAACACCATATTGCCTGGCTTTTGACAAAGCCAGGATCCCACAGAGTGTGTCCTCTATTCATTGCTTGCCAACAAACCTGACCTTTTGGCAGCTGCAAACCAACCACAGATCTTTGTCTCCCCACCCCCCCACCCCTTTCGCTGGCAGGGCCATTTGTAAAGGTGAATGTCAGAGGACATTCTAACACGCTGCTGGTGAGTGTGAGTACGTATGAGTGTGTATGTGTGTGAGAGAGACAGGGCCATTTGTAAAAACAGAGAGAGAGACAGAGACAGAGAGACAGAAAGACTATATCTTCCAGGCATCACTCAGCTGGGTCTGTATCTGTATAACTCATTAGCTGCCCACAGAATCATCAGGGCTGGGGAACCAGTTCTATCTCATTGTAGGACTGTGCACCTGCTGCAGATTGCATTTACCCAGCATCTTTTCTCCCTCCTTTCTTCTTCTCATCAGATACTTGTCCCTTGGGCTGAAACCAGACTTTGCCTTGGCCAGACGAGACATGGAGAGAGCACAGGACCAAGGTCAGATGATCTTGTCCAAATCTGGCACTGTTGGAAGAGTCAGAAAAAGGATCATGATTGAATGGTTATTGGCATACGGATTTTGGACTCAGGTTGTCTGGATGTAAATCCTGAACCTGACTCCTACCAGCTGTGTGACCTTGAACACTTTACTTAATATCTCCGTGCCTCAGTCTCTTCATTTATAAAATGGTGATGATAATACAAGTGATTCCTCATGGGGCCTTTGTGAGAGCTGAAGTAGTTAATATATGTCTCCTTCACAGTCAGTTCTGTAGAAGCACTTGCCGTTTGTTATTCGTAGAAACAGTGGGAATAATCCTGTGCCGTTGCACAAAGCAAAGGCCCTGTTATTACTAGTCATGTGGATTTGGGGTGCACTAGCCTCTCTGAATCTCATTTTCCCCATTTGTAAGATGGGGAAGAAATTAGATCCCCCACCAGGCTGTGCCTTATCATCAAGCACACATGGGTCTGTTTGAAATGGAAATCTGTAGCTGATCATGTCTTTGCTGCTGAAGATTCTGCCAGGCTCCACGTGCCTTGCTCTGTGAACTTTAAAGGTGTGGACCCAAACATCCCAAATATTTAAAATCCAAGAAGGACCAAAAAATAAAGGAAATTTATTACTCATTCTTTGTTGCCATATGTTGCATATCCCAAAGAGTTCAAGAGAAACTTGCTTCCTCTGGATCTGTGCACATCAAATTCCAAAGGGACCTGCCTTGGCAACCTCAGGAGAGCACTGGCTGGC
>NW_006436298.1:9286474-9292481 GCF_000325575.1 Pteropus alecto | reverse complement strand
TCTGGGATGCACGATGCAACCAAACCTACTGATTTTTTCATTCCTGATTCTGCCACTTTTCTGCTGTGTAACCTTTGGAGTGTTACTTAACTTCTTTGGGTCTGAGTTTTCTTCTTAAAAGGAAGATTAAGTAAGATATCATAAAAGAGTGTGGCGCAGAGTAGATAATCTGCAAATGTTCATTCCTTTCCCTTGGAAAAAAATTGGCATCTGAGTTTGTCAGGCCAACCAAACTTTGGATTAGGGTTGGCGCTTGGTGTATGGTTTATGAGATATGTGAAAATGTTGTGTGATTTAAAAAGTCCAAAGGTATTATAAAATAATAATAATTTTATATATATATAAAACCCGGCTGAGTTGATAGTGGGCTTTCTAGAACTGAATTTTGATAACGCTCCCACAATTGAATACTTTACTTTTCAACATAGTAGTAGTCCAACATCTTAAATTATGAAGCAAATTACTGTATATAACAATCTTGTTACTATTTTAGATGAGATGACCACCTAAAGGATACAGAATAGCCTTAGGATGAGTAGTTGTCTGCATGTAGTTTGGAAAGATCAAATAAAGATAAATCTAAGAGGGCCATAACCAACAGCCTGGGGGTGGATGTGAAGATGCTCTGACATGGCCTCTTCTGGTATATTCTGGGAATTGCTGTGGGACTGTGGGTGGAATTGCTGGGAGCCTAATGGTTCCGGTAAATTCTCACCTCCCAAGCTCTGAAAGATTCTGTCCTGGGAGGCATTTTAAGTGTTGGTCACACTCCTTGGAAAACTGCCTACTTTTCCATCTCCTCCTGGGTGTCTACACTGGCATCTTGAATCTAACAAGTTCAAAATCAAACTTGTGATCTCCTCTGCTCCAACCGGTTCCCTCAGAGCATTCCAGATCTTAGTAAATGGCAACCCCATGCCCTTGATAACTTGGAGTGATCTTTGAATCTTCTCTAACATTCACACCACACTTCCAATCATCAGCAAATCTCTTTGGCTCTACCTTCAAACTATGTCTGAAATCTGACCACTTCCCCTGTTATTCCCTGATCCAAGCCACCACTCTCTCACCTAGGTTATTGCATGTAATCTCCTAACTCATCTTCTTGATTCTGCCCTTGATGTCCTACCAAAGCCAGAGAATGTCACTCTGTTTGGAATCATCTGGCGACTCCCCATCTAACTCAGAGTAAAACCCAAGCCAGTACATTGGCCTAAAAGCCCCCATCAATCTGTCTTCCGCCATCTTCCCTCTCTGACTCTATCCCCTAACCTCCCTCCCATTCTCGCTCTGCCCTGCCCCAATGGCCTTCTTACTATTCCTCCAACAGGATGTCTAGGCCCACAATTCCAGATTGTTCTCTTTAAACTTTACTTGGTGATTTTAATTTTACTGGACACACTAGGTCCTAAAACTTGGAGGTCATATTTTTAATAATCCCCCCAAAACAGAACTCAAACTCTGTTCCCTCAGCCTGCATGCATTATTCCTTTCTCTCAATTCCTAGAGCACTTTTATTTTAAGAATCCTATAATGTGATGACTGATTTAGACTCTGCCTGAGTACAAATTGGGTTACTTCTATTTTAATTATTGAATTATAAGAGTTCTTTGTGTGTTCTAGACACAAGCCCATTATCAAATATATAATTTGCAAATATTTTCTCCCATTCATTGCAGCTCTCTTAATTTTCATTATGGTATCCTTTGAAGCACAAAAGTGCTTTAATTTTAATATAGTCCAATTTATCTTTTTTTTTTTTTTCTGTTGTCACTTTGCCTTACCTAAGGTCACAAAGATTTCTTCAATATTTTCTTTTAAGAATTTTATAATTTTAGCTTTTAAATTTAGGTCTATAACCCATCTAGAGTTAATTTTTGTGTACGTTATGAGGAAGGGGGCTAACATTATTCTTTTACATGTATATATTTAGTTTTGCCAGTACTATTTGTTGAAAAGACTATTGTTTTCCCATTGAATTTTCTTGGCACTCTTGTCAAAAACCAATCGACTGTAAATGTGAGGGAGTTATTTCTTGACTATTCCATTCATATATATGTTTATCTTTATGCCATTAACACACTTCCATTCATGTATATGTTTATCTTTATGCCATTAACACACTTACTACTGTAGATTTGTAGTAAGTTTTGAAATCAGAAAGTGTGAGTCCTCCTACTTTGTTCTTCTTTTTCAAGATTGTTTTGGCCATTATGGGTCCCTTGATTTCCATACAAATTTTAAGATTAGTTTCTCAGTTTCTGCACAGGAGCCAACTGTGATTTTGCTAAGGATAGCATTGAATTTGTAGATCAATTAGGGGAGTATTGCTATTTCAATAATATTAGATTTTCAGATCCCTGGATATGAGCCGTCTTTCCGTTTATTTAGGTCTTTAATTTCTTTCAATAATGTTTTGTAGTTTTCAGAATATAAGTTTTATACTTCTTTTGTTAAATTCATTGCCAAATATTTTATTCTTTTTGATGCTCTATTATAAATGGGTTAAGGATTTTGATTTTTTTTTTTTAAAAGCAATGGAAATCAAAAAATTTTAAGCACAGATGGTCATGATCATGATTGAAATTTTAAAAATCCATCTGGCTTCTATGTTGAGAATTCATTTAAGGGGGTAAGAATGGATGAAGAAAGATCAATTAGGAGGCTATTGCAGTGGTCCAAGGGAGAGATGGTGGTAGCAAGGCAAAGATAGTAAATCGAACATGGTAAAAGTAGACAGACTTTTAGAAGAAAAGTTGACAGATGCCTGTTAGAAGAAAACAATAGAATTTAGTGATGGATTGGACTCAGGGGTGTGAGAAAGGGAAGTATCAAGGTTTTTTTCTTGTGTAGCAGAATGGATGGTGGGGCCATTAGTTGTGTTAAGGAAGACTGGAAAGAACCAATATGTGATGAACTTTAAGTGCCACTTTACATTAGAGATAATTCAATCCAACCCACATATTAACTCGATTGATTTTTCTAAGGCTTTTATGAGATAGGTAGAATAATCATTACTGTTCACATGTGATGGGTGATAAGACTGAGGGCACAATGAGAAAGAGCACTGATTAGTGGTCAGAAAGCATGAGATTTTGTCTGTGCTATGTTAAGAATTGCTGGGTTCCCTTAATCATACCAGTTAACTTCTCTAGTAGTAGTGTCTTTGTCTATTGATCTGCCTTCTTTCGTTATTATCATTCATTAAAAAATACATGTGGGATTGAGTTACAAGAGCAAAGATACAGTGGTGATGGAGTTGAGATGTGAACTCTGATCTCTCAATTTCTAGTCCATTGCTCATTATATCCGATTTTTTCCCATCCGTATTTTATGAGAAAAAATGGATGTCTCTACCCTCCTTACCGATATTGGGCAGTGTGGCCTAAACTTAGGCTTTTATATATATATATATAAATATATATAAAAGTTTACAATTACATATATATATATATAATTGTAAATTGTAAATTACATATATATATATGTAATTGTAAACTTTGGCGACAAGGACACATAAATTAAAAATCCCCTGAAGCTGTGATTGTTTTTGTGATTGAGTATCTTTAAGATATTTTAAATACTTGTGCTTCATGCGTCAATATTTATGTTTCTACTATGACTTAAATTTCTTGCCAAATTTGGAAATGCTCTCTTTTATCTTCTATGGTGGCTACTTTGAAACTTTCACAATCTAGAATGACTCAAGGATTGCTGCCCACAGATTAGGCTTTAGGTATTCAATCTTGAGTGTACCAGAAGTAGTTCTTAATCTCTTATGAAATATGGCATATAGGAGCAAAAGTCCACCTATGGGGTGGGAAAAATAAATATCCAAAAAAGTGTTGTACTTGAAAAAGGATCAGCGAGTTCTCCCAGGAGATAAAGAGTGAGATTATTACCCCAAAGCATTGACAAGCCAGGCACTTAATGCCAAGCAGGAACTCTGGACTCTGAGAGGGTGAGGAGACCTAGTCCGCTCTGTGCTCAGCTGGTCCAAGGCACATGCTTCCTCCTCCGTGGCCTTTGTAACCTGAATACAGTAACCTGAATAAGGAAGAGGGAGGAGGGATCCGCTTGAAGACCAGCCTTTGAGTCCACCGCCTGAATAAGGGACCAGGACACACCTGATCTAGTTAGTCTCTAGCAGCTTCTTTCAAACAACAAATAAGCTCAGCATTTACACAGTGTATATAAATTTCCATCACAATAGCTGCCCTGCTTTTATGGAACTAGGAACAATTTGATCGTCAAGATAAAGGGGGAACCCTTTGAAAGAGGAAACTCACTGAAATAACATCCCTGTCAAAGGGGCAAGTTTCTCCACACATGATCCCCCTCAGATGAGTGTCACATCTCTGAGAAATATGATAGTGACTCCAAATGGTCATTTCTGCACATTCAGATAATGAATTTTAAAGAGATGACTGCAGAGCTGTTGGGCAGTCAGAATTTGCCCAGCAGCTGGGCAATGAGCCACACGCTTGGCTGCAAACAGAGATGGGAGGTGGAGTGAGTATGTGTGTGTGTGTGTGTGTGTGTGTGTGTGTGTGTGTGTGTTTGTGTGTGTGTGTGTGTACAAGCAGAGTGGGGAAGACATGCCGAAGCCAATGTGAGACTCTTTGGAGGGAAAAACAGACTCTTGGAGTCTGACAGTCTACAAGTTTGAAGAAAACTAGCTAGTTTCTGAATTGGAAAGAAAAGCTAATTGTATTCTCTGGGGCAATGAGTCCCAAATTTGAGTACATGTCAGAATCACCAGGAACATTTGTGAAAATATGAATTCCTAAGTGCCATCCTGGACTTACCAAATCAGAATTGCCCTCATTCCCCTACTCTCCCATGGGGCAGGGGCAGGAATCTGAACAGCTCACCCCCAAATCATTCTGATGAGATGACTGGAGAAACTGCACTTTAAGAAACGTTAATCTATGGCGTTACCTGGAAACACAGCTCTAGTCATAGTCAGAAAAGGGCAATAATTAGCATTTCTTTGCTCCATGGTTTGTACTTTCTGGGAGGCAAATGTGCTACTAGTACAAGAAAAGGTCATTATTTCAGACGAATTAAGAGAACTGTCTAAATGAGAGAGGATTTTGAAAAATAAAATGAGTGAAGGAACAGCTTCATTTTCTAGTCATTTTAAGCTGGAACTGCTTATCAGTGCTTCATGGCTGAGCAATACTAAGCCTGCCCAGCTGAGTCGCTAACATTCGGGGCCTGAGCCCCCCTGGGGAAGTGATGAGACTCACAGAGTGAACCACCAGAATAAACGAGAAGTTTTCCCTCTCCTTCTGGGGCTTCTGCTATCTTTGCATCTGCTGCTTCTGACGCTTGTCAATAAGGTTTTCTTGTCCAGCAGGGGTGTGTGGAGGAGGCTGAGACCATGTGGCAAGGGGTGCAGACAGGAGCCAAAAGGACAGCAGCAGAACCATGAAGTCAGGGGACTGCAAGCTTTGGGGGAAAGGGAATGGTGAGAACAGGGCGCAAGGGGTGGAAGGACAAAGGAAAGCAATAGATCAGTTCACCAAGAGGAGAAAATAGTTGCTGACTTACTCTGTTGCAAAGGTTCTTGTCAGGGGGCTGAGGGCAGAGCTCATATTCCTAAGACAAGGAGGCACTTTGGCCCCTGTTTCTGCCTCCCAGCTCTTGAGCTTTACATCAGGTTCCAGCCACCAGAGACTATGGCTTGGAATTGCTTCCAATGAGTCTCTGCAGAGACTGGTAGAAAGTTCTGCTTCCACCCAGCAAGTTCTCCACCCCACCCAGAGCTCCTTGCCTCATGTCTAAATACACATTCCTACTGCATCTTAGAAGGTTTTGCCTTTAGACTTGAAAATCTTCACTTCCCTTAGCACGTTAGGTGGTTGGGATGATGGTTATATTTAATCTCTTTAAAACTGGCAGAACTGAGCTTTGCTCTAGCCAGAGGGTCCTCTGCGACATACCATTAACTCCTAAATTCACTCCTCTGACCCCTACACCCTTGCCTTGTGTGTCTGGGCTC
>NW_006436298.1:9254051-9286464 GCF_000325575.1 Pteropus alecto | reverse complement strand
CCTCACTGGACCATAAGCTTCTAGAAGGTGGTCTTATTCATCTTTGGATCCCAAGACCTCTTACAGCGTTTGGCTCACAGTCAGGGGCCAGTGACTTGTGCTGGACCAGGAATTGAAATTAAGTGAATCTAATACAACCGTTTGGGTAAAATAACACACACATCACCTCCTCAGCCAACAACTGAAAGATCTAGGTCAAAATTCTGTTCTGCAGATATTAGGGATGTATTTTAAATAATTTTTTTTAAAAAACAATACAGATACTGAGTAAAAGTTTAGATACCATTGCCATAAATAATGCCTAATGCACTCTTACGTTCTCTTCAAACTGCTGGCCCCTCTAGCCTCTGAGGTTGGCGGCAGAGCCTGGGTGTCAGAGGCAGCTCCCCCTGCGGTGGGCGTGAAGTCAGCCGCACAGCTCTGGAGCCGGGCCACGCTGCTGGGGAGGTCCCAGGCTGGAGGCTCTCCAGGCTGCTGCAGGATGGGATTTGTGCTGTCTTTTAACCTACAGCAGCTTAGGCTGCTGGCTCAGCCTCTCCAAATTCAAAGACCCTTTGACTGCTCTGGAACTGTTCCCCACAATCCATGGGTCTTTTCGATGCTTCATTCTTTCATTTAGTCACTCAGCATTTACTAAGCACATGTTACCTTCCTGCACTTCTCGGCTGGCTCCTGAAGAGATTATGGCTAGTGGCCATTTACGTGGATGCGGGACCTCCTGCTTGTAAAACAGACATCTCGGTGGTTTTTCTTCTTTGTCTGGGAGAAGGCCCAGAGCTGTCCCACTGCTGTGTGTCACCGCTGCTTTCTCTGCAGCTCTCTCAGGATTTGAGAGAGGCTCAGCCTTCCTTTTACATCAAGGTTTCCCATTTACGAGTAAAGATGCCAAAACAGACTAACACAAATTGTGGCATATTATATTTATGTTTCAGAAAATGGTGATTTAATAAGAAATGTCACTGTTTGTTGATATTTATACACAATAAAAATATGATTAAAAACATTTGACTGATGCGAAATAATAAGAAATTTATAGCAAAATAATGTAACTTTAAATATTAATGATCATGACTATGATGAGAATATCGAGACCATCATGATTTAAATAATTGCTATTTCTATTCATAATTTATTGGTTAAATTCTAAAAATAGACTAAAAACGTCCCATTACAAAAGAAAGTGTCACATAATATAAATGTGGTAATTACAGGATAATAATAGGAAATATAGAAAATATTAATTTATAGTGCATTAGGGACAGTCTGGGCCTGAGAATTTAATGTTGAATTATGACATCATCTCATTCTCTCATTTTATTTCTACTACAAGCAAAATTTAAAACCGAGGCTCTTTGTGACTTCGTGGCATGGAATAAATGGACTCTCCTGTCCCTCCCCTATGACAGGATAATGATAGGCCTAGCCGGCACCCAGCCCAGCTGCAATGCTGCAGCCACGGCCCAACCTGACAGCCCCTGGATAAAGAAGGCCCACAGCTTCACAACTGCGTCTATGGCAGGGATGTGTCCCAGCAGAGAAGCACGAGTTCTGCCCCATCACTGGATCCCTTTTCCATCTGCATGTGGATCTCAGTCTGCTTTCTTCCTAGCAGCCAGCCCCTGTTTCTCTTTGTTTCCCCTCAGACTGTTGGAACAATTTGACAGCAGACCTGGGAGTTCACATCCCCCTGGGGGTTGTCCTTAGCCACGAACTGACTGGTTCATAGGTGTAAATACCCCAGCTCTCTTGCTCCCGTTGGATCAGCTCTGAGGCTGATACTGTCTTCAGAGCTCGCTTTTGAGACTTTCCTTGATGTTGTACCTTTACTTGGCCTACTTCCCTTCCTGGTCCCACTTCCTCCCTCCCTGATCAGTTTTCCCAGGAACCAACCCTAATAAAGCACTTTCACATGCATCTTTGTATCACTGTCTGTTTCTGGGGATCTCAATCTATGATAAGAACTTAGACCTGTTACTTACAGTGTGACTTTGAACAAGGTACCGGTTCTATTTAAACCTGTTTCTTTATCTGCAAAATTGAAATAGACATACCAACCTTCCAAGGCCATGGTAGGCATTAGAGATCATGTGTATAAGATAGCTGGCAGAGTCAGTTGCAGTAGATATCAATTGTTAATAGCTATTTTCCTAGGCCTTAAGCTCACTCACCCCTGCTGCTGACAATCTTCTTTAGGGCTGGAGCAAGCAGGGACTGTACGAGCTGAGGTGGAGAAGCAAATCAGTTATTTGTTGCCTTAGAATTGAGCCCATGGCCCTTTTAACTGAAACGGGACTGAGTAATTCAACTGGGATATAAGAACATTGTTAGGGGCATGGGTGCCAGGAGGGGATTCAGGATTTTATCTTAATCACTTTCAGAGTTGTATCCTAACCATGGAAATCTTGAGTGTTTGTTTTGTTTTGTTTTGTTTGTTTTACAAGGTTTACTCTGACAAGAGAGGCCCTGCCTCATTTAAGTCTATTGCTGTGTTTTGGAGCCTCTTCTGGGTCTGTGAGTTGGTGACAAGCTGTTGGGGCCAGGGTTTCCATGGGGGAAGCTGGGCCAGAATAAGAATCAAATGGCCCTATGCTCAGGAAACTGAGAATTTCTCATGTTATGTGCAATGTCAGGTAGGCAAATCCAAGTGATTCATTTCCTCTTTCTTCAGCCAGAGATTTACAGGGATCTAATACTAAAAGATCTACTTTCATGCTTCTGTTCTCAGCCATTTCATTTTCTCTGACTCTTTCATTTCACTTACTTCATTCTTCTTAGATGTAGAATGTAATTCCCTTAGGTCAACTGCCCTAAGCATCTATTCTCTGAGGTCGTAAACATCTGCTTGGGGTTGCTACCTCAACTCCCAAAGAATTCCCCTTTGCTGTTAATTGTAAATGCAGATGTAAATAGCAATTTAAAATGAGTCAGAGACAGCCTGATAAAATCATATGCATTGGGCAGACAAAGATGGTGCTCAGGAAAGAGGCTGGGCTGGAAGGTGGTTTGAGAGGGTTGTCTGGCCTAAAAAGTGAGAACAGCAGGGCAGTGTGTCTGAGTGTAGAGAGTTGTCTCAACAACAATTTGGCTTGATTCTCGTGGCAGAGCCTATAGAGCACAGCACACGGTTTGTCACTGTAAGTGCAAAGGCTAAGAAAAACAGCCCCTGCCAGTGAGCAGTGAGAAGAAAAAGCAAAGGGACGTGTTGTCTGACTCTAAGCGCTCACACGGCACCAAGGGTCTCCCCTCTGTAACAAAGCTCCATGTTTTAACAGCAGAAATCTCCTGGGAGGGAACCGCTAGGTAAAAAGAAGTGGAAGAACATTGGTCCAATGGATTCCTCCCACCTAGAATTCTCCTTTAGAACATGTTCCCTGACGGGTTGAAACCTCTGTAGTACGAGCCCCGCAAATTTCTCTGACCTAAGTAAGGTTGGTTTCTGTCCTCTGAGGAAGGCCATGCCAGATAAGCTCTTGTAGAAAAGGAAAGCTGAAGAGGAGCATAGGGATGGAGTTTTATTCTCAAGGCCCAGCAGGAGGTGACTGAGAATAAATGTACCTGAGAGAGTCCTTTGTTTAGAGCTGGCCCTAGTGCCTCCCACCACAGCCATTGACATTGGAGGCTTATGCTCTGGTGAAATGTTACAAACTCATATCCTGACTCTCCTTATTCCGCCGCTCCACGAGGATTAAGCATTTCATTTCAGGTCACAACTGCAAAAGTGCCCCTGAGATACACACCACCTTGCCATGACTGACTCAGGGCAAAGGGTGAGTGAAAGCGAAATCCAAACCAGGAGAGGGTTTCCATTTCTTCCAAGGACATTCATAAAGGGAGCACTGGTGACAAACGATATAATAAGGATGTCAATTAGTCCTAGAAGCACTTCTCACGTTACTAAAACTGATGCTGATGGAAGCCATCAGAACTGCCTCCACCACTGTGTGTTCACAACACTTCCCGCACCTGTCAGCTCACCGTGTTTGCCCAAAACATTAACTGGCCTTTCCCTAGTTCCTCCTAATCACTCTTAATCCTACATATTGCACATGTATTGTTAGGGCCTGCCCTACTTTATTTCCGGGGGCACCTATTTGTTATTATTACATTGTGTTTTTCACAGAAGCATGGCATAAGGGTAGGCCGGGGTTACTTCCTGTGTCTCGGACATCCGTGCATCTGCTCAGTGCTGATTCTGCCCTCAGCCTTCTTTTTCTTGCTCATGTGAAGCCTCCAGTTTGTTTAACAGCATGTCTAGGCAAATAATTTTTATCTGTTAACTGAATGTTCACGGACACACAGGTGTTGTCCTCAGACTGGGGGACTGGTTACTTTAAAGAGGGATGTGTGGTTGCCAAACAATAGGGGTCTGTAAAAGGAGGCCCTGTTGTTTATTTTAAGCCCAGGTCCACAGCAAGCAGGAAGTTGGCAGAGTACTAGTTTTGTGAAATCAGTGTCTCCATTAGTTACTATGGGGTGCAGGCAGCTAGTGGGTGAAGTGTCTTTCTGTGGGGACCTCTGGAGAACGCCCAGGTTCTCTCCAACACTGGGATGTGGACCTCAGGGCAGGAAATGGACTTCTCCGCTCCTGCCTTGACCACCTGAGCACCCATCCTAAAGCTGCTGGTGGAAGACCAAGGTTATTTTATGGATTACTTGGGATGCTGCTTAGGAGAAATATTTGGAGATGAAGTGGTCTGTTTTCTGAGGTGTCAGTCTGAGCTCTGTTCAGGGCAAATACAGTCTCAAAACTATGTGACCTTTCTCTCAAAGTCTGTCCATAGCAGACTCTCCTGGTAATGCTGTGTCTCCACATCTATGTTAGATTGACAGGTTGTGTGGCATTTTCCCCACTCTGTTCTGCTAACTGCTGACTACTACTGCGAGGCAGGTTTAAGGAGTTGTCCAGGGCCCTCTGTGGCCCTTCCTAGGCCACTTGTGACAGCTCGATGCTGGGTTTATAGAAACCAGACAGGGATAGATGAGGACCCAGTAATTTTCCCAGGCCAGGACTGTATGTGGCTACAGTCGCTTCTGGCTAGGAACTTGCAGCTCCGTGAAAATTCAGGTCTGGCGATGTGTCAACAAGAGGCGAGTGGGGCTTAGGGACCCTACAGCATCTTATCAAACCCATACTAAAGTCGTTCTACAGCATGACTTTACTAAGTGGGCAAAGGGGTGGGAAAAAGGTATAGTTTGTGCTTTACACCAAAATTGATTCCTAGAAATGGCATCGTAAAACATCCTGTCATCAACTGATCAAATAGAAATTGACTTCCCATAAGAACAATTTTATATTTGAGAGGTATGTCCCTGAATAAAGACTGGGATAAAATGCAACTCTGGTAACTCTGGTGACCTGTATATCTTGCGATCCCCTTTGAAATCAACACTCATTGAAGCTTAGAGCCATTTTCCTACTTTAACCCACTGCTCCTCATACTAGCAACTGACCTGGCTCCCTTTTCTTCATCGTACAGACTCCACTTACTCATGACTCTGGTCTACTCTGGTGTCTCTTTTAAATGGTTCTCACTCTCTCAGGACTTCTGCTCATTGTTTTCTCTGTACATCTTTACATATTTACCTTCTATCAACTCCCGAATGTTCTCTCTCTCTCTCTCTCTCTCTCTCTCTCTCTCTCTTGTTGTCTCTTGAGTCCAAATGCTCCCAGAGAGAGAATATCATTGGACCAGCTGGCCACCACTAACTTGCAGACTATCAGCCGATTTAAAGTTTGATGTTAGCTTTTCTTAAATCAGGTACTTGTTCCTGATTTAATCACTAATGGTCAAAGTAGTGTTGCTCGTTTGTGGTGATTTTTGCTGAACTAATCTCTTAGAAGGGTGTTATGGGTATGCTGGGCTTTCTGAGGTGTGGTGTGACCAATATACTAATTTCTTTCTTCAGCAGGCTGACTTAAAACCTTATTAATAGACTTTCAGCACAGTATACACTTCACTGGAAATTGCTGCAATCATATTGCCCTTAGAAGGTTTGTTACATGAGACAATGGCTAAGGCGGGCATAGTTTACTGGGGCTTGAATAAATTACTAGAGCAGAGAATGTGAAAGATGGGAAACTAGAGGAGGGGAGGTGGTTAAATCATATTTCTAAGCCTACTGTTCCAGTTATCTATTGCTACTTGACAAATCATCCCCAAAGTCAGTGGCATCAAGAAACAGCCATTTGATGATACTCACAGATTCTGTAGAACAGGAATTTGGGTAAGACAGAATGGATGACTTGTGCCTGTTGCACAGTATATGGGGCCTTATCTGGGACGGACTAGAATAACTGGGGACAGAAATCATCTGGAGATTTCTTCAAACAAATGACTGATGTCTGAGCTAGGATGACTGAAAGGGTGGATGCAGCTGGGACTGTCAACCAGAGCACCTACACATGGCCTTTCTGCATGGCTCACATTCCAGGAGTAAGCCAGGTGGAAGTCTCATGACCTTGCATGACCTAACCTCGGAGGTCATATAACATCACTTCCAACATAATCCATTGGTCAAAGCAGGCCAAAGCCTACCCAGATTCATTGGGGCGGAGGGAAAGGAACATTAACTCCACTTCTCAATGGGAGGAATTTGAAGGAATTGGTGGCCTTGTCTTTAAAAGGTCATACTAAGGATCAATTTTTTTCTTTCCCTTAAAGATCACCACCCTCTGGTATGCTTGGGAAAGAGAAGTTATCTCATTTAGCTCTCAAATTGTCCCATTATAGACAGCAGCTCCTCCATAAAGTGTGCCCTTTCCAGCTCTATTGAAGGTCACTCATGCCCTTGTTGAGAATCTTGGCATCCAAAAATGGACTGTGATTTCAATGTTGATATTTTGCTCTCTCATCAATGGAGGGAAGGGCAGGCAACATAGGGTAGGCCCCATTTCTCACTTTCCTTGACATAATCCACCTCGATGTGGATATATCAGATTTTGTGAAAGACTGAGAGAACCAGAGGAATAACAATATGTGAAGAAAGGCATTTAAAACTACATTATGGGCATGACTCTGCCCAGATTACAAATGAAAAGTCCCTAAAGAGTTAAGAAGGAGCTGATCACTAATTGATCCTCTAGACCAGTGCCTGGCAAAAGGCACAAATAAATATATATTGAATGATTGAACTGAATGATTACATGATTGAGTTGTTATTTGAATGAGTGAAGGCATAGATGGGAACTGAGTAAGAAATGATTATAAGAAATGTCATGGTTTAAACCAGATCTCATTAAAGGCATGTCTGTTTTATTTGCTGCACATAATTATTATCACAAATGTCACTTGATTTCTTTTTTTTAATTTCACGTATTTGGTTTATAATTTATGTAACTTTCGATTTGTAACTATGACATTGAGTTGCTGACTCTACATCCATTCCCAAGGCCCTTCTCTCCTCCTCGCCTCCACTCTAAAGAATGAAAAAGCTAAATATTTGCTTTTTCAGCCTCCTTCAAAGCTAGGCTTTGCCATGAGACAGAGTTGGGTACAAGCAGACCTTCTGTTCAGTTGTTAGAATTTCTGATAAAAGGGACAGATGTTGCTTATGTCAGCATTTCCTATGTTTCATGCCTTGAATATAGATGTGATGAGTAGAGATGCTGCAATCATCTTGCAATAGTGGAGCAATAAGCTGATAATCTAAGGTTGGTGGAGCAGATGGTAAAAAGAGCCTGGGTTCCTGTTAACATAGTGAACAGCTCTGGACATTGCCTACCTTAGAATTACTTGTTATGTGAGTAAAGTAACAGTATTAGTTTGGCTGGCTATTAATTGGAGGCCAAAGTGTTCCTTGCTGATAGAAATAAGTAGGCTACTTTTAGCTTGCTTCTTAATCTAAATCTATACCTCTAGTCTAAATCTAATATTAATCTAAATATACCCTTAAACTGAATATAAATTTAATCTTAATCTAAATATAAATACTTTAAGAGGGGGCCCAAATTTCAGGGGTAACAGCCTTTCCTGTTCGCACATCTCATTTTTCTGATGAGACCACAAATAGCAATTTATGATGACACTATTTCAGATATTATAAATCTAAGGATGACTTGGCCCTTCCATGTTCTCAACAATAAAGTAAAATAAAATAAAATAAAATAAAATAAACTCATGCTATATTTCTCAGATTTTATCACATAAAAAGATTTCAAGAAAGTGACTCATTTTTCAGAAAAGTAGAAATATCTCTTTTCCCAACTTCTAGTTGGTCTAAGACCTAGACAATATCCCCAGTTGATATAAAAGCTATTTTGGAATTAACTAATTAGCCTACTATATCAGCAAACAATATTAAACGTTCAGGCTCCTATGCTATTATCATATATATCTGTAACAAATGAGATGGGTAGAACAGTAAGTCTTTTGGCTCATCATCCAACTTTAAATGAAATTGTTTATACTATATTATTAAGTGCTAAGTGAAAATGCAGAAACACTTCCAAATTTGCTTTATGCAAAACCTCCAAGACGCTTGACTCTTTTCATCTCTAGGAATTAGGAGAGCCTAAAGCTTTGACTAAAACCACGAAGTGAGCCTTTCCACCTCTGCCTCTCCTTTCTCCTTGCCTTTTCCCTCAGAGCCCAATGTTAATAGGTTGCACATGCTGTTAACTGAACCTCCATTCCTCCTCAAAGTCAACACTGCCAAGACACCCTGACTTTCAGCATGTCTCACTAGTTCCTGGCTTTGGTTTCGTGTGATCTGAAGCAGTCTCACATGAAACCAGGAAGATCTGCAGTGCAGCACTGTGGAAAATGTGAAACATCAGGCATACGATGTATTTTTCAAATCTGGACTCTGTAACCGAAACTTGGCTTGTTTGCTGTCTGGCTGATAAGGATAGATGAGAGGTAAAGACTTCGCTTTGCTATCTTTACAGCAGAATCTGAGCATTGATCTTAAAAGGGACATTTCTAATGAAAGGGGTGATTAAACTGGACAGTCTTTTGTTTTCTACCTATTGGTAATCACTGCTAACATCGGAGCTGCCTGGACATCTAGATGGGCCAGGACCTGGGCATGGGGAGGAGGCAGGCGCAGAGTGACCAGGTCTTAGGCTCCAAGCAGGTCAAGGCCTTGGGGAAAGTACTGACTGCATTCTGTCTGCGGCAGGGAAATGTGTCTGTCTGTGGTGGCTATCTCCCTAGAGAGGGAAGGGGGTGTTCCAGCTGAAAAATGGCTTCATTTGTCTTGAGCAGACCTACTGTTTTTAGGCACTCACAGATGTTTTTTTTTTTTTTTTTTTGTCAAAAAAATTCTTGCTTTTGACCTTTCAAGATGGGTAGGATTGTGCAGAGTATTTTCATTAGTTTGTGGTGTGTCTGCTTTGCCTCTGCAGAGGCAAGATGTCATATCTGTCATGTCTGTTCAGGGTTTTACAGTCTCTTATTGGTTATTCTTTACAGGCCCCATGAGAGAACCGGGGTCTGTGAGCATGAACTGGCAAGCTCACGTTTTATTTAGCTCACCTGAGTGCATTGGGCTTCTTTTCTTCTGACCTTCTGTCCTTTGCATAGTGTGGGGGTGGCTATTTTCCCCAAATATGTTTTGATGGCCCACTCACGTTTAACGGTTTTATGAAAATCACTAATTTTAACCATGACCCTTAAAAAAGAAATACAGTAAACATCATAACCTCGTACATCTTCTAAACCTTTTTACGTGCAGTAAACTCCAATAGTTTCTGCTTTATTCTGTTTTATTGAAAACAAATGGTGGTCATGACTACTAAATTTATTTCATGACTCACTAAGGAGTTGCAACCTGCAGTTTAAAGAACATTGGGAGAGCATAACTAATTTCAAAAGCCAAATGGTACCTTCGAATTAAAAGATGCTTCTACCCTACTGAAAGCCATGGTATAAAACTAAATTCACTGGTGTTAAAAATTACCCATGCTACTTAGACGGACCACTGAGAAGGCCTCCAATAACACCTGCCTCCTGGTATTCACACCATTGTCTAGTCTCTTTCTCTTGAATATAGATTGGGCCCACCGACTTGCTACTGATTAATAGAATACAATAAAAGTTGGGATGTCATTTTTGTGACTGGTTAAAAAAAACCTATGACTACCATCTAGTTCACTCTCTCTCTCTTGCTGGTACTGTTTCTGGATCTTCTCATATGCTTTCTCTAAGCAATTAAGCTGAAGAGACCTGTGTGACAAGGAACAGGGTTGACTTCTGGTCAATTATAGGTCATTCTTCAGTTGAGCTATTACAAGAGACCACAGTTCCAACCAACACCTCGATTGCAGTCTCATGTGAGACCCTGAGCCAGAGAATCCAGGTATATCATGCCTTGATTCCTGGCCTGTAGGATCTGTGAGATAATGATTGGTTGTTTTAAGTAACAAAATTTGGGGTGCAATTTGTTATGCAGCAATAGGTAACCATCGTTTAGTGAAACATAAGATTGAAGTTTACACTCTTGACTTTGAGATAGTGTCCCTTTGCCTTCACACACACTGTTGAAAAAGACATGTAGATATCTGTCTTTGCTTAGATATGTAGCACTAGCCTAGTCACTGACAAAGAAGCTTTTGAAATTCACTTCCGAAAGTCAATGACTAAAGATTCCTTCAGCACAAAAAAAGATGGAAAACTTTAGAGTTATCTGTACTTTAGTGTTAAATGCTAATTTATTACGGGAGCACTCTGGTTGAGACTATTTGGAGAAAGGCAATGTTAAATTGCTTGATTTGACAAATAGGGGTTTTCTGAACCACATAGGATGAAGACATCTGTGAATAACCCAGTTGTCTGGAGTCGCATCGTGCGCATGCTCCAAACGCTGGAATGCCACAGCACTCAGTCCCTGGACATCTTCTCTTTTTTTACTTGTATTCACTGCCTGAGTGACCTCAGCCGAATTCACGGTCTAAAATATCATCCAAATGCTGATAAAAAACAAAAAATATGTCTCAAGTCTGGACTTTTCTCTTGAATTCTAGATTTGTCTCTCCAACTGCCTATTCAACATCTCCATTTGGATGTCTAATAAGTATCCCTAACGTAACACATCAATCTTCAAATCCTCACACACACATACACACTCTCTCTCTCTCTCGCTCTCTCCTATCTTAAAAATGACAATTCAATTCTTTGGCACTCAAGCCAAAAAATCTTAGAGTTATTCTTGACTCCTCCTGTCTTTTCTTTCACAACCTACACCTAACCCATTAGCTAGTCTCATTAATTCTTCCTTTAAATAATCCAGATCTGTCTGCTTCTCAAACCTCTAATCCATGTCTTTAACATTCTCCCTAAATGGTCTTCCTGCTTCCATCTTTAACCCTGTACAACCCATTCTTAACACAGCATCTGAGGTGGGGCGGGAGGGTTCTTATTAAAATGAAAGTCACATCCTATCACCCCAACTCACAAAGCTTCAGTGGCTCCATCTCACTTGGATTAAGAGCCTGAGTCTTTACAAAGGGCTCATGAAGCCTGATTTAAACTGCCCCACCTTCTGCTTTGAACTTAGCTCCTGCCACCCTGCCCTCTCCCTCGTTCCTGTGTGGCTGGCCTCTTCTTTGTGGGTTTCCATGGCTGTTGTGAATGCTTTTTCCCCCCAGATGTCCACATGGATCAGTCGTTCATTTCTTTCAGATCTTTGCTCAAATACTATGGGGTTTCCTAGAACATCTTTTTATAAATTGTAGTCATCTGTCCCCCACTCCAAGAATTCTCTATCCCTCTTCCTCATTGTATTTTTCTTTATATCACTTCCACAGCATACGCGTTACACTGAAACACCATACACACCATATATTCATTGTCTGTTTCCCAACACTGCAATATGAACTCCGGCAGGTATTTTTGGCCGTAACCACAGTGATTAGAACAGTACTTAGTTCAGACTAGATATTGCTAACTCTTCGTGAAACGAATGGATGAGAAGCTCTTTTCTCACCAGCTCCCCTTTGCTTTTCCATCCACATTACCATCTGATCATCCCTGCACTCCCAAAACTCAAGAGAGCTCAGCATAGAGACTGGTCACGGAGAATAGTTACACATTTTGTCTTTAATTGCAAATCATAATAGTG
Source organism: Pteropus alecto (assembly GCF_000325575.1). Classification (NCBI taxonomy): domain Eukaryota; kingdom Metazoa; phylum Chordata; class Mammalia; order Chiroptera; family Pteropodidae; genus Pteropus; species Pteropus alecto. Next base: position 9,274,404 of record NW_006436298.1, on the reverse strand, counting down.
TAAAGTCTGATTTCCTTTAGACATGGCCTTGTTTCTTTCGGCTTTCTCCTTATACAGTGGTGATAGTTTAAGCAACTACAGGGAAAAAAATGCTTCTGGGGTGTCAATAGTGGTAAACAATTAGAAGACTATTGAATTCAGTGGCGATCTAGTCCACAATGAATAAGAACAATATTTTTGCATGCAATAGGCATGAATACGCATGTTAGAAGGGAGTTAGTCAAAACAAGGAATAATAAACCCTTGAGAACTAGATTTTAGAAATTTTTTTAGACCTCACTCATCTTTAGACTTTGAGAAATCTCAAAATACCCCATCATTAGTGTTTAGTGATTGTCTTAAAATATGTATGTGCCTTTTTTTCTAGACAGGACTGTTTATAAATAATACCAGAATTGATTAATATCAAAAGACCTGACCAAATAATAGAAAGGAATGTTACAGAGTGAAGCCAGAAGCCATGGACACTGCAGCCCACATTCTTTTCTGAAGGCATCATGCTCTAAGGGAAGAACAAAGGCCCGCTTGCTGAATTAGAGATGGGGCAGCAATCAGAACTTTGAATTTCTTGGCATTCACTAGTTTGAGGCTTAACCTTCTGAATACTTGAGTGTAATTACATGTGGTTTCTTAAAAGAGCCTCAAACAAAGCAAATCACTTAAGGAATGTCTTAAAAGACATATCATTTAGAGGAACTATGCTTTAGTCCCTCCAGACCTGACTATACCTTTATAGAGATTTCTCATGAATTGCTAGAATTTTCAAAAGCACAAAAGACAATAATCCTATGAACTCAAATTTCTCCTGACTCATGGTATCCAAACTACCCAAAATGTTCCTTCCCAATAATTCTCTTAAATGCATAATTTCAAAGCAAAACTCAGCTTTGAAAACATGCAACCAGACCTCATTTACCATGGAGCCTAGAAGAAAGCAAGGGAAGCCCAATGGGCCTAGGGGTGGGTGGCGAGCATATTTTAGAAAAGATGTTTTAATGAAAGGACGTGCATAATAGCACAGTACTTCATTTATGCAATCACTTCGAAAGGGGCTAATTTGGGTGTTTAGAATTGTATAGATGTTCTTTTCTGACCTGTGCCTCATTCTTAATAATATTAGTATCTAATATTTACTGAGCACTTTCTGTGTGCCAGGCAAAGTGCTTTACATGAATTACTTCGCTCATTCTTATGGCAGCTCTGCAAGATAAAGACCATCATCATTTCTATTTTACATGAGAAAAATGGTATGGGGGTGGGTAGTAAGATTAAGTAATTTGCCCAAGTTAGTCTATTATGTAAATTGTGGACCTGTCCATACTCTAGTCTATATGACTGGAGTCCGTACTCTTAAATACCCAGCTGCCTGAGTCCCAATAAGCTCCATTCAGCTCACCACTGTCCCCGTCATTAGACATGATGCATTGAGCTACTAATGGCACTTCTGCAGCCCCGGCCCTCCCAGGAGGGTCTGGATGGAGCCGATTCCATGAGCTTCCACTGTCTGGAAATAGTCTGTGGCCCATCTCCAAGTGCATTTGTTTGCCTATGCCTTTAACTCAGTGACACAGAATGTACAGAATGGGCTTGTTCCTCCTCAAATGGCCAGCAGACAGCTTTAATAAGTGGGGGGGTCGAGCCAACACTTGTCAGAGGCCTATATGGTTTTGGAATAGTGTTTCCAAGGATGATATTAGATCCTAAAGGATTTATTCTAATACTTTGCATTCCCAAACCACAGTCCTGTGGTTTCATATCCCTTTCTACTTCCCCAGAGGTCATTCCGTTTTTACTCTGTTTGTGGCCCAAAAAGGTTATTAGCTGACTCTGGGGCTTAGAATAGCAGTAGGAGGCCAGGTGGGTGAGGGCTGATTTCCTGGCATGATGTCCCAAGGTATTGGCTATGGCTTTATTTATGACCCACACTCACCCACAGGAGAGAGATCAGTGCTTGCAAGCCTGTGTGTGTGTGTAGGTGGGTGTGCAGAAGTGTGGGTGAGAGGGAGTAGCATCAATGTGCACCATAGTTGTCAAACCTACAGTTATTTTTAAAGTGCAAAGAATTCATAAAGTGTAGGCATGCACACAAATCTATTGTAAGCATTAGGTTGGTTAAATACTGAGTACCTGCTATGTGCTAGACACTGTATAAAGTGATAGGAATAAAATCATTAGCAGAACAGACACAATCCTGGCTTCCTGGGGTTTCCAGTTTACTGAGGGAGATAAACAGAAGAAGAAAACTATACTTGTGGTTTGTGCTCCGAAGGAGAGGTGCTTAGTGTAATAAGAGCATAAATAAGGGAATTGAACCTAGTTAGAGAGGTCAGGGCAAGTGTTTTGAAAACTTAAGACTTGAGCTGAGATCTGTAGGGGGAGAAGATGTGAATTAGACAAAGGGAAGGGAAATCTTTCTGGGCTAAACTCCAAAGCCTATCAGAGCCACGTGGCGGGACTGAATGTGGCATGAACCTCTCTGACTGCAAGGAAGTAGGAGTAGAGAGTAGAGTGTCTTTCTGCCCCTGGTGGCATCCTCTTGGCCCACACCCTCTCCAGAGCTGTCATTTACGTGGTTTTTCTTACCCCTCTGAAGTCGTGGCCACTCTGACCGGTAATTAAGAGCAGCCGAAAGAAGCCCAACAATTTAACAAAGCCAATTCTGTCTCCTTCAAAATTAGTTCCGGAAGTATTGACCCTGCACTCCCACTCTAATATAGTTTTTAATTATTCCCAAGTGTCTCTTCCAATCAGCTATAGAGAATGCTTTCTTCTTGAATCCATGATCTGGTTGGAGAAGCTTCTGATGCAGAAGCAGCAGGCAGGCCCCGGTTTTGCCTCGCTAGCCATTCTAGCCTTCAGCCCCATTGCAGATAGAACAGATGCCATTGACACCTTGCAGAATGGGCGGGCTCTGAGGAGGGGCCTGGGATGACTGGCAGCTTCTCTCCCTGTGACAGGGAGGGCAGCCAGGAGGCACTCACTCAATTCTTTGTGGTGACTGCCTGAGATAGATTGCCTTGACCTGGCAGCCAGTAAAAGCATTTCTCGCTTCAAGAAGTTTTCAATCCAGATGAGGTAGAAGGAGCTATCCCCAGGAGCAAAAAGTAAGCAGGTGAGAAAAATGCAGTTTCTTCTCCCAGTCTACCCCAGGTAGACTACTGCCACTCTCTCAGTGCCAGCATTTCCACACCACACGCCAGCAATGGAAGGACACCTACTCTAGTCATTCACAAGGCTATAGAGGTTTAAGGGATTAATGGCCTGTCTGACAACGGCAGTGGGATTAGGCACTTCCTCGGGAATCCTTTTTGAGTATTTAACAGCCAATCTGGTTTTATTTTCCAATGATGGGGCTTAAAGGCAATTCGGGGTAGAGGTTGCAATCCACAGACGGCAGCTGATGGCTCCTTTCACACCCAAGACATTAATTGCTTGTGTGTACACTTAGATCCCACATCAGAAGAAGGAAGGGTGTCTCTGAAGCAAGACTCAGACTCTACTACACCAAATGACCACGCCTGCCCCAGGCTGATTATTTCTGTCCTTGTTCTCTCTTAGCTAGAGTGACCACTCTTCAAGCAGAGCCCACTCTTTCGACACAAAAACATGGGGAGCATAAGCCCCAGCTGGCTGGGGCAGTCTCCAGAAGGGACATGGGAAATGACACATGCCACATTCTTCAATTTCCAGAAGAGAAAAACAAAACAACCCCCCCCCCCAAAAAGGCACCAAAAAAACAAAAAAAACCACACCAAAAAACACACAAAAAAAACCAACTTGCCACTGATGTCATAATAGAACCATATGCAAAACCTAAACGTGAAAGGTAAAATAATGTTCTCTTTATTCTCAAGATGGGAAAGAAGATTACCATTACTGTACCCTTGTGATTTGTGACACCTGCTTCCCCACGGCACAATTCTGTGTGCGCTGTGATGCTGGGACAGGAGAGAAGGTCCATAGTGCCACCAGCTGTGGGCGGTGTCTCTCCTCTCAGACTCTCAGAGAGGACTATACATCTTCTTGCCTCTTAACAGCTTCAGACTCAAGCTCTCTAACACCCACTTCTATCTTCCTCCTTTTTGGCAAAAACTCTTGGACCTCTCTTTGCTTGCACAACAAGTTCCCTATTCCCCCTTTTGCTCCAGTTCCTGCCCTTTAATGCAATCTCTGCAGACTTCCTGATTCCAGTGATACCATACAATTTGACTAAGGGACACTCGCCTGGCATCCTTACATCCTCAGAGTCTCCCTCAGCTGGGCTGGGTTCCTTCATTTCTCGAAGCTTCTCCATTGGTGAGGGCAACTGGGCTAGGGCTACAGTCAATGACAGAGAAACAATCTCTCTGGGTTGCTACTTAGCTGCCTGAGGTGAAGATCTATTTCACTGGTTTTCAAACGGGTCTGCATTTTAGAGTTGCCTGGGGAGTTTTTAAAAGCTACCATTGCCTGAGCCCCAGGCCAGCGCTTTTAAATCCTAATATGTGGAGCTACGACTGGGAAAGATATTTTTAAATGCCCTCCAGGTGATTCTAATGTGCAGCCAGCGTTGAGAACCAATCATTTACTCTCTCCTAGTCCACACCCTCTGCCCTAAATTTGTTAGGACACAGGGATTGATTTTATTCATCTACTCTCTGGCTTCGGATAAGAAAATAAGCAATAAATTTACCAATGTGAATCCCAGCCAGGAGAGACAGAAAGGTGGGAGAGGAGAAAGAGTTATGCTCTCACAAGCTTCACCACCCCCCCACCTTGGCCAGATCTACTTAACTGAGAGATACTGTTCCTGTAGGCACTTTTTTTTTTTTTTAATCCTGGAAATATCCAAGGCTTATCCATCAACCTCATGCATTCAGTTCTTCATGCAAACTCTTTGAAAATTAAGTTTCCAAAAAAATAGTCACTTCTCTTGGACTAGCTTCTTACCGTTACCCATCTAGAGTGGCAGGTACTTATCAATTCAGAGACAGGGCACGATCTGCTGTTTGTAAGATGACATCAGGCTACTTCCACCCCAGGCACACTTACCCCTTTGCTCACATGCTTCTTGGACCTAATAGGCTCTTCTAGGACATGCCCAGCTAAAGGAAGGAGCGGGTATTGTCCCTAGAGGTGGTTTTTTACTTATTTATTTATTTTAATTTCAATTTTATTTTTTTGGGGGGTGAGGCAACCCTTGGTTGACCTCACAGATTGCAAGGACCTTGTCAGTTTACAATTTCTTATTTTTTTATTTTTTATGCCTACAGCACCTGGTCTTCCTAGGTGGTCTCCCATCCAAGTACTAACCAGGACCATCCCTGCTTAGCTTCCAAGATCAGATGGGATCGGGCTTGTTCAGGGTGGCATGGTTCTTGGTCTGACCTCAGTTGTGAGGTCTCCGGGAGTGTCTCCGATCTAGCTAACCAGGTGGCAGTGAATTCTTGTTTTAAATAATATGAGAGGCACAGTGAGAAATTGATCCCATTTAGATGATGGAAAGAACTGAAGTGGTCGAACTGAAATGGGCTCCGACTCTCAGACAACCACAGATAACATCAGAGAAATGTTACTTACTTTTCATTTTGTCCCCCTTCTAACCCCAAAACTCTTTGCTGAGACATTTGTTCACATAAAATAAAATCTTGTTGTATTTCAGATGGAGAAATTAGATTCCGATTGAGTTTTAAAAGTCCCCCCAAATCACCTTAATGAACCCATTTTGTCTGACCACATGTTTTCAGGTGAACCCACATGAAATCACAGCAAACCTCATCTTGAATTTTTTAATCTGCTCATTCTGTGGAGCATCCACTCCCGAGAAAGCTCAGCATTTCCTTCTCTAGCAGCGCTGGTGCCAGGTCATAGCAATTATGGGCAAATGCCAGTTTCTAAGCCCGTCACTGTACGTGGTCTAAAATAACAGCGAGGCGTGGCGTTGTCCCTGGGCGGTGGGGACCCGCACTTGGGGCCATATGCAGTGATGAAGAAGGAGGTGCCGCCTGACTGGGTCTGACACTGGAAACAGCCCCCAGCTAAAATGCTAGAAGAGCTGCCGCATGCAGTCCCTTCGGGCCATGGGCCAGTGCACCCACTTCTGGCAAGTGCTCTCACTCAGAACTTTTTCAGAAAGGACCAGTTTCAGAATTTAAGAGTGGATCACGTGTTAGTTTGCTAGGGCTATCCTAACAAAGTGCCACAGCTTGGGCGGCTTAAACATGTACTGTCTCAGTTCTGGAGGCCAGAAGTCCAAAACCTAGGTACAGGCCAGGTTGCTTCCTCCTGAGAGTCGTGAGGGAAGGAACTGCTCCAGGCCTCTTCCTTGGCTTGAATATCTTCACATTGTCTTTCCTCTGTAGGTGTCTGTTTCTGTGTCCAAATTTCCTCTTTTTAGAAGGATACCAGCCATATTGGATTAGAACCTATCTTTAAAATAAATAAATAAATAAATCTCATTATAATTACCTCTATAAAGACTCTGTCTCCAATAGGGTCATATTTAGAGGTACTGGAGGTTAAGGCTACAATATATCTTTTTTAGAGGGGAGCACAATTCAACCCATAGCAGACCACAACAAAAATGGTGTTTAATAATAAAAGCTAACATTTATGGAGCATTTATGCTCTGAATTTAGCATAGCTCCAAGTACTTTACACTGATTAATTACTTAATCCCTACAATATTATGAAGTCTGTACCACTATTACCCAAATTTTAGAACTAAGGAAATTGAATCATGGCAAGGTTAAGTAACTTGCCCAAGGTCACATTGCTAGTAGGATCAGAGCTAGAACTCAAAAACAGGTAGTCTGATTCCAGGGCAGATTCTGTCCACTACTCTTCTACACGGCCTTGATATTTGATGTCTGTGGCAACCAGAAGAATGTGCCTCATGGTCACCATGGGGAGCTTAACTGACCACAGGCCCCAGCTGCTGAACTCAAATCCATCCCCATATTCGCATTGAGGCCACACTTCCCACAGGCAGCTTCTGGCCAAGGCTTGAATATAGATGGTGATGTTAATACACTCTGTTTCCAGGAGTGGTGGGACTCCTGCGACAGCTGATGTTTGGCTTGTGGGCTCCCCGAGAGCCTTGCTCAACCTTTCTTACACTGCAGAGCAGTGTAGGATGCTTCCACCCACCCTCCCTGCCCTGCTCTGCCCTGTCCCCTCTTCTGTCTTCAGGGTCAGACCCATATGACAGCCTGATGGCACGTACTCCTGCTTACTCCGGCTCTCTTCATATTTTCTTGCCCAGGCGTTTCACCTAATAAATCCTTGCATGTTTAATCACGTCTTGATGTCTACATCTTGAAGTTTCTAGTCTAACACAGTATTCTATCTAATTCAAAAGTTTCAGAAGATATATAGGTTTAATTCTGTTTCAAATTAATTTAGTTCGTTAGTGTTTTGAAAACCACGACCCTACAAAAACCACTTTATTTTTCAATAGGTATGGTTAGTGATGCTGTAAGATGCATTTTTGTTCACTGTTCAGAAAATTCATGTCGTTTATGCCAGTTTTAAGGCTGTTTCTTTTTGTCCTTGCTCAAACACGCAGGGTTCCCAGAGCCCCCAGCACATAGCAGGCCCTCAGCAACGGATTGGCAGACGAACTGACAGATGGACTGACTGCAGGGATAGAAGACGTTTTCTCCCTTGATGTTCTCTAAAATGAGCTTGGCTGGAAAAGGGAGGCAGGTTCTCTTAGTGGGGAGGAAGGAGGAAAAAGCATACCAGAGTGATGACAAGGTCCTGATTGGAAGAGCTTTAACTGGACACATGTCCCCTGCAGGAAAGCCCCACACTATAGCATTGCGCATGGTTCTGCACTTGGAGAGATGGGAGATGCTCTCATGAGATTTAGAAGGAGCTCTGTTATGTCTTAGAGGCAGGAACACTGGTCCGTACTTTTTAGCCTGGTGATCGTATTATTAAAACAACTAATTATACTCCTCTTTTCCTTACCAGTTGAACTATCTACCTTGGTAGTAAATTCTTCATGCTAGATTGGGCCTTTGGTCCAAGGCTCAGCTCCACTACTAGTTAGCTAGGTAGCTGTCTAGAGGGATTTTAACTTTTCTAGGCCTCAGACTCCACTTTTCTAGTTAAATTGAATTCCAGAATAAGGTGTTGGGATGAAGGATTTCTAACCTCCTTCACTGTGCTAATATTCACTGAAATGCCCATCTAGGCACGAACACTTATCAGCCTCGATTAATTCACAGGGTGTCAGGACTGGATAGAGAATGTCTCCCAGCAGTGTACCATTTCTGTTATTTTCTACCCCATAAAATCACACACACTAACCCCCTTGCTCTGGGGCATTTCTTCCATAGGCTGGTGTACTTAACCAAGAGAAGACAAGAAATATCCATCTCTTTACAAGCTTTGTGACTCTCATCTTATAGGTTGGTTGTGTTAATTCTGGTGATTACCATAAATTCTGGTTTTTGTTTTGTTTTGTTTTAATTCTAGGAGGAAAAGCTTGACTAGAGGTATATTCAGATCTCTATAATCATATGCTCTGTTATCATGGTGTCCTGCTCAATCTTCCCTCTACGTCTAAAAAATAATACTAGCAATGACTTTTTCCGTTCAGGAGACCATCTCAGGAATTTTTTAAGCAGGGCATGAAGCTGATGGAAACTGGCTTCCTGACCAGCATGAACATATGTGGGGCAGCTTTGATGTGACTGATGGGATAGTGTTTGCTGATAGGGCCTGCTAATAATCCAGCGAGATGATGTCATTCTTGGCAGGACCCAGAAAGAGCAACAAGAGGCCAACAGCTCTTGCTGGCTAATAAAGCCCCTTTAAGGTTCCTTGCTTTTCTTGTTGCTGAGCAGATGAGATTGGAAAGTTCTGTGAGCCCAGTGGAGCCCTGCTACCTCCTGGGGATGGGAGTTTTTGTCGAGAAACTTCAGGTCACTAGCTGGTTTACATAAATCCCTTAGAAAGGTTTACACTGCCTTTGAAACTACTTCTTGGAATGGAGATTTATAATAGAGCTAGGAGAGAATTAATTCCTGGGGAGGAAATAGGCCTTTGTGCTAGAACTGCTTCACCCCATGGGGAGAGATTGAAGCTCTTCTAATCTTCTGAGTCTCTGCTGATTTTGGATGGTCAAGGAAGGGGTGGGACAGGCCCCAGGGAGGGGAAAGGGGACTTCATGGTACTTTTGATTCTAGTGTTATGAAACAAACTCTATGCTCTTTAATATAATGCATCTTTTTTTTTCTTTCTTTCTTTTTAATTTGCTGGATGTTGCTTAAGCCAAGGACCCAGGGAATCTTTGTTTCCAAGTGGAGAGACTAATTAGTGGTTTTTACCCCAACACAGTGTGATCCCGGCCGCATGGGCCGGGCAGTCAGCGGACGTCTCCCCAGCTGGTCTGTCACCTCCTCTGTGCCTGCACCTCTGACTCTTTGACCTTTTAGAGCAGATGCTTGTCCTGATATAAGAACTCCCTAGAGCCCTATCTGTGCTTGCTGGGAAAACTCTGAGAAAAATTCACTTCCTTGAGAAAAAGCATTCATTGTAGAAATGTAGGACCTAGTCTGCAAGGAACTTAGTGAAAGCTAGACAGTTGACCATGATAATGCAAATTTGTTGGATTTTCTTCAATAGGCTAGTAGTTTCTACCTTGTTCAAAAAAGTGCATTATTTACCAAATTGCCTAGGAATGCAGGCCATTTATACAATGGCAAAACACATTTTTTAGGGAATCTTTATGAATAAGAGGCTTCTAGATGGCTGGTGACAGTCTTAGTGATTTTTCTGCAGAAATTTTGCAAATAAGTCTGTTTCTTGGCTTATGGAATAGATGTAATAGAGCAAATGTTGGTAAAGCAAATGATATTTTCCAGTTGGCTTTATGATAATCAGAACTTTGTTGCCATGGGAAAAAAAATCCATTGGTACGCTGAGTTGAAAACATTTGGGGAGGAGGCTGATGGTTATTTTCAAAACCATAGAGAGCAACATTCATCTATTGCACAGATACTGATGGGAAAACTACTATATTCCCTACAGTGTTCTAGGAGCAAGATATCTGGCAGTGGGCAAAGCAGACACAAATCCCTTCTTTTGCAGGGCACACATTTTGGGAGGCGGAGATAGGCAATGAAAGGAAATAGATAAAATATAGAGCATGTCAAATGATGATAAATGCTATGGGGAAAACTACAGCAGGAAAAAGGAATAGAGAGAGCTGAGTTGGAGGTGGAAATGGTCAGGGAAAAGCTTTTCTGACATTCAAAGGAGGACCTGAAGGAAGGGAGGAGGCAGTGAGCCATGTGGCTGCTGGGATGAATAATCCAGGAAAAGATAGCAACAGGTGCAAAAGCCTGAGACAAAGTCTGTGGTGGTCAAGAAACAGTATAAAGGTCAATGGGGCTGGAGTGTGTTGAGCAACAGGAGAGTGGTGGGGAAGAGATCAGAGGCAGCCAGATACCAGGTTGTATAGGCCTCATATGGCCAGCCACCATATATTAGCCTTTCCCTTCCTCAAAGTATCCCTCTGCTACTGGCCCTTCTCTTGGCACAAACATCCATAACCTACCACCCTAGAGCCCAGCTCTTCCTTTAGGCCATTGCTAATTTCTCTGGCTACAACCTTTGCCAAAGTCCCTTCCTGATAGCAAGATCATTCATTACTTCCTAGGTTTTCTGGGGCCGCCATGTTGAACTGCATCATTTCCTGTGTATGTCTTCACTTCCTATCAAGATTCTTTCAGTCAGGGCAAAGCCGTAATAGCCCTTTTCTTTATTTCCTACAACAGTTGGCACACTGTTAGGCACTCAGCAAATGCAAGGAAAACACTAGTACACTTTAACAGTAAGGCATATATATATTTACACCGTGCGTTCACCTCCCATAGTTATTTTTCTTTCTGTCACCACATATTTGACCCCGTCTACCTCCCTCAAGCAAGGAAAACACTGTGACGTAGAAACTCTGGCTCTACATTTAGAGCTTCAAGAACGTTATTAGCTCTTCTTTCTTTGTCTGACTGAGCGACAATGCTGTTTAGGGATTGTTTAATCTTGTCTACTAATCAATATTTTTATTTTAAGTACAACCTACAAAAAACATTCAGCCCCAAATTCCAATATTACAGAGTTTCAAAGTTTGTTACATTTATTCTGCTTTATTTAGTTATAACTGGAAAATAATGCAAGATTTTTCAAATAATTCTCAATTTTCTCTGTTTAAAATACAAGATAGATTTTTCTTAGCCCTACAAGTAGCTTTCAAACCATCAGGATATAATATTCTAATGTTCTTGAATACTGACTTAGTTTAGTGGAAGGATGGCAACTTTTCTTTTGGTGATTTTCCTGAAGGCAGGCATTTCACCTTGTCCATCTAGAGGTCCCAGGAAGAGCCCAATAAATGCCACTCTATAAGTTACTATTCTCATCCCAATTTTACAGAAAATAAAATTATTATTCGAAGTTGTCATTTGCTGATGGTCACACATATAATTAGTGGCAGATTTGAGACTAGAACCTATTTTCTTTCTGACAAACTTGGTTTGAGTCAGTGTTCATAGATTTATTATTAGCTATTAGCATTTTGGAATGCATTATAGGAAATAAAACACTGTATCTAAACAACATGGCTCTTTATTTTGCATGCTGTAAATTTTTACATAACTCTGAGGGGACAAATCGGGCAACTTGTTCGGTCCCTGTCTGGTGGATGCAGAAAGAAGTGGAGATGCTGCGCATAGAACAAGAGGTAGGATCCTAGATCAGAGCTGGTACTTGGAGAGCATAGTAATTGCAGTTAAAGAAAGTACCTGGGAAGAGGAGGATGACATGGGCACTTGATATTTTCTGTGGTCGAAAAAGTTGCCATTTCTTTCCTGAGTCTTATAATTTACAAGTATTTGGATGAATTCTGCTAGATGTTGGGATAAAATCTAGATACAAATAAGGCATTTCGGTAGAAGCATAAGTGATTTCTGGTTATTGGGTACTAGGAGAACACCATACTAGCCAGTCAGGAACCAGGAGGAGAGATAAATAGGGAGAAATGTTCCAGAAACTCTTGCTCCTGGAGTAGCCTAGGCCTGGCAAAGAAGCTCTGCAACCTGGTCTTTAACTGAAGATCGGTAGGTGTGTTATCTTGGTATGGCTTCTTCCTTTCCATGGTAAATGGTAAATGGAAAGAGTAGAAGGTTTACTATTGGGGTGGTGAGTTCAGCCTGCCACATCTAACTTCCGCACTTTCAAACCAATGCCTCACCTTTGGCTGTGTCTGAGTAGACACAAGGGAGGCCACAGAGTGTATAGAGCTGAGTTCTAGCCCTAATTCTCATGCTCTTTTTATGGCTTTGGTCAAGCTTTCTACTTCTCTTGTTTTCCATTTTGTAAGAGCTGGTTGCTCAACAAGTGATTGTTCAGATCATTTAGCTAAACATTCTATGATTCTATGATGTTCTCCCCTAAGGTCACCAGTATTTGTTTGCTGAAGATGAAGCTGAATGGAAAGGAGTAAGAAAAGAATAACTTTGGAAAAGTTGGGGTGGGAGGCCAAGGAGGGGGTCTTTACATAAATTTGGCATCTCTCTGTCATATCAGGTGTTTAATCAGTTAATTTCCTTTGCATGTCTCCCTGTAGATCTGAGGAAAGAAATACGGGAAAGGGATCCAAGCCATGGTGAGAAATTAAGTACTCTTCCCTTTTCTGCCATTAATTAAAACCTATATCCAGGTAACATTTGGTTATATTTGCACAGCTGATTCAGGCCTCCAACCTACATATTCTTGCCCAGCCAAAAGTTTCCCAATCTGTCTCCTCCATTTTAAGATGAATGATCTAAGTATTCAGTCAGCTAAATTTATCTTGCCCAAGCTTACAAATAGTGCCCACTATTTTACCCAGAAACCACAATCAAACAAAAGCAATCCAGAATGATCGAAAGGCAAACATACTAATGGAAAAAGTAATGGCACCCTCCTGAAATAGCCTTTTTGAAACCTCTTCGGCTTATAAATAGTGACTAATTTAACTGCATAAAAATAAATTGGCTCTGGGGTAGAAATGCATCTACTCGCAGGAAGATAAATTGCATAATTGATCCAGGCAAACATTATAGCCTAAATATTAGCCCTATTAGAACTGTTGAGCTGAATTTTTCAAAACACAATTTATAAAATTCCTCCCCTCTGCGTCTTTCACTGCATATAACGTGCCTTTTTTGTTTGTTTGTTTCTTAAACTCCAGACAGGAGCCCCCAGAGCGACCTAACTCTCTTTGACATGTGCAGTTTTCTGATTTATGGGAATCATGAAAGATGATTGTACTCAACCTGGATGAAAGTCCTCACAGTGAAAACCTCACAAAGACCACAAACACAGATGCTCGTCGGCTGTAGCTGGGCCTCCTGGCCTTTGACAAGAGCCATTCAGCACACAGGCAGGGGCCTGGGCATCCCTTAGACGCAGGGGGCTTGTTTTGGCTAGACACTTTTATGGATTAGGGAGTTTTTCTGGGTTCTGTGTAAAGGTTCACTGTAAACATTTACTCAGGCAGTGTATGTGAAACATTTACAACTCAGAGTAGAGCAAAGGGAACTGAGCAGAGAGAGAGTCCAGGGGGCAAAGTAGTAGGACACTTTTAGCAGTCCCAGTCATGTGCCAATGTGACAACTTTAACGGCTCGGTTGGAGTTGTCTACACTCTAAGTAGCTCATATATGAGACAGCAGAGCCAGACCCAGTCTGCATTTCCAGTTTGACCATGACTGGAGTCATCGTGAATCAAGGCTGAGACGGACAACTCAGGAATGTGTATAGGCATGGATATGTTTTTTGGATGAAATTTTGGTTCTCATTGATGACTTCCGCCTTATGGAGAGAGATGGGGGAAGAGAATTTCCTCCCCTGCTTTCCTTTCGTGTCTCTCCATTTCCCTGCTGAGCCTGGAGAGTGAAGGGAAAGTCAGAAAGCAGTATGGGTAGTGGTTCGGAGCTCACACTGTGAGTCTAGCAAGATGAGACCTTTATCCCGCATCTACTATGACTTAATGAGCTTTCATGGTCATGGGCAATGAACACTTCTGGTATTCCTGGGCTAGAGCCTCGATCTAAGTTGAACAAGAGAACTTAATTGTTTTCCTTACTAAAAGAACAAAACTTTGGCTTTTCAAGGAGATCCAGGACAGGCCACAAAGTAGAATGAAGAAGAAGGTTCTCAGAAGAAAGAAGCTTTAGGACAGGGAGGTTAAGCTTAAAAATAGGATAGATCACAGGAGATCTCTTCTAAATGTTTAACTCTTCTTTTCCTTGGACATTTTTCTGCATTGTAATTTCCTTCCTCACTCACAGAAATTTAGCACATGTCTGCTGTTCAGAATGCTTTCTGAGTGGTGTCTTGAGGGATGAAGAAAGAATAGCAGTATCCAGACTTGGCAGAAGTGGTACCAAGCAAGACAGCTGCCATAGGATCTAAAATGATTCCTGGGAGCCAGGAGAGAGTAGAGAACTAGGTCATGGAGTGAACTGTCTCAAGACTGAATGGGACATCAACCTTGTTCTAGAAATACTGGAGAAAGGAGGGAAGAGGGTATGGGGTGAATCTGGATTGCCCATAGTAATGTTAGCTGGGGAAAGATCAAGCTGTATTGGTATTTTAAGAGTATGACCTCAGAAGATTAGAAGACTTGGAAGTTATCCAGAATGCAGACACTTGGGTTACATTACTAGTATATGACCTGGTGATTAGGTGTCCTTAGAGCTTTTCCCCTCAGATACTGGCCAAAGGGTTACGGAACTTCCTTGAAGCTCTTTAGTACCTGTTTGGGTGAGAGTGGGGGCTCTTGAGATATTTGTAGCCTTGTCAAGGTCCTCAGGCACAGCCACACTATTGGAAACTATCTCCATGCACCCCCTTGCTGGCTCTCTCCAACTACTCAAGCACAGTCATCTCTTCCTCAATCCATTGTAGTTGCAGAACACATTAAGTGGAACTAACCCTAAGTCAATACGAGCAGCACATGTTGCTTCCTAGAGTATCACCATTCCCACATCCTGGTCCATGGCATTTTGAAACTCCAACCATTTCTACCCCATGTCTTTGTTTCTCACTTTCTGAGACAAAGCACAAAATGGATCAAGATATTGAGGTCAAAATAATAAGATCCTTTGGGGAGAGCTTGCCTCTACCACCCTGCCTGTGTAATTCTGATCTCTTCACTTGGGAAGAGAAGAAAAAAACAGCATCTGAGACCTCTGGATGCTCCTCAGGTTCTATTCACAGTTACCTTTGGGAGGTAAGGATGGTTAGAAACTATCAAGATAATAAACCTTTTGCAGCTTTGTCCTCTGGTCCTCAGCAGCAGAGGTCAGTGATGGTGAGGAGAGGCTAGGTGGTCCCAGGAGCTGCTCACTTCACTCTACATTCCCGTGGCCTCCATCTGCTCACAGAACATTTGGTAATCGCCCAGAAAGGAGGGGTGTGTGCAATCACCAAGAGGGAAAATCACCAAGAGGGACAATCACTCAGCTGGAACAACCAAGTTTGGTCTAATCTGAATAATTATTATACAGGACCCACCTCTAAGGAGCTCTAGACTACTTCTTATAAGCTACAGACTCATCTAAGATGTAGAAAAGCACTGTCAAAGGTCTTCACCTCTTCTTTCTTCTGCCTCCCCTTGATGACAAATTGGTATTCAATCAGAGACTATAAGGAAATAAGGGAGCAAGTCGTAAGGGTAGAACATTCTAGTGAGAGAGCGTGGCAAGTGCAAAGGCCCTGGGGTATAGACTTGTTTATGTTCAAGGACAAGTAATGGAGTGAGTGAGTACAGAGCATACTGAAAGATGGGAGAATAGTAAGAAAGAAGGTCAGAGAGTTAGCTGGGCCTAAAACACATCAAAAATAGTGCCATTCCCTGCAAAAACTAAAGTAGCTTCTCCATAGAGCTTACTTGGCCAGGTTGACACCCAAATCAGCAATTTTAAAATATTACTTGAAAATGCGATTTCCTTTTTTTCTGAATTTTCTGTAGAGATAGTATTACAACAGGACAATTTGCTATAGAGCTATCCCTTTAAAATGGCTCCAGAGAGGAGCCACCCATTTTATTTTTAATGATTTTGGACACATAAAAGGGACATATCTCCTAAGAAAGCTCCAGAACAACTTGTGATGAGAGATCAGCACCAGTAGAGCCCTGTGACATCATGTTCTAGACTCCAACCACCCAGCCGATCTTTCGAAATGTGTTTGCCCAAAATATGACACAAAATGAATTGTCAGCTGGGGTATAACAATTTTTTTGTTGTAGACAATACATTTTATTTGCAAACTTTGTAGTTGTAACCGAAGTTCCAAAAAATGTGAAATTATCTTAACTTCTTTCACACTTAACATCTTATCAGCAGACTCTGGTCTTTGCCTTCAAAATATCCCAGTCACTGTCATCATTAGGTTGACTTTTGCAAAAGCCTTTTTGCCTCCACCCTTGCCCAAACTCCACCTCTTCAGTTGATTCTGTAACAGGAACAAGAATAAATTTGGAAAATATTAGTCAGACCATATCACTCTTCTGTTCAAAACCACCACTAGCTTCCCATCTTACTCAGAACAAAATCCAAAGTCCTTAGTTTGGCCCATAAGGCCCAGCTAACTCTCTGACCTTCTTTCTTACTATTCTCCCATCTTTCAGTATGCTCTGTACTCACTCACTCCATTACTTGTCCTTGAACATAAACAAGTCTATACCCCAGGGCCTTTGCACTTGCCACGCTCTCTCACTAGAATGTTCTACCCTTACGACTTGCTCCCTTATTTCCTTATAGTCTCTGATTGAATACCAATTTGTCATCAAGGCCTTTGCCAACCCCAATTACTCCCTATTCATCCTACTCTGCTTTAGTTTTCTTTATATTATTTTTCATCACTTGATATATTGCGTAAGAATTTGTTCATCTGTTTATTGTCAGCCTTTCTATGTGAGAGACTTTCTTTTGTTCACTACAGTATCCCTAGTGCCTAAAACAATTCCTGGCACAGAGTTAGAGCTTGTTAAATATTTATTGAGTGGATGAATGAATTCCTGAGTCCTAATGTTCTATACTATCAATTGGGCATCAACAATGCCCAGTAAGGCTGTAAGTGATGCAGGAGATGTTAATAAGAAGAAATTATCAAGATGGCTAAGGGGTTTTAGAGAATAAGCAATTATAGAAGAAACCTTGTTTAAAAGTAAGGGAAAGGAAAATAAGCAGAAAGTGATCCTGGTTCATGCTCACCCATTCGCTGAACCAAAGCCAGGCCAGATTTGTTCTCCTTTGTTGAAATCTGGTTCTTGTCACAAACCAACCTAGACATCCATTTTGATACACATATTATACACATATTATATGTCTCTTGGCATTCAGAGTACTCATATCACTTACCAGATTTATTGAAATTATGGAAAGCAGTGTGAAATGCCTTCTGCCATATGGGAAAAGAGGTGAAAATGCTGACATTTGGCCCTTAGCCAATTTCACAAAAGTTTAGAGTTTCAGACTTTTTTTCTCCTCTTGGGTGTGGTGGCTCTCTCTTATCAAATTTTTATTCTCTGAGCAGCTATAAAGATGTGTCTGTGTATCTGGTGGTATTTTAATATTTAAAGAACTATATGCTGATGTGTAGAAAAATGGACATTTTGTCCCAGCTGTTAAAAGAATTAAAAAGCTCTTCTTTGCCCTTCTAATCGTCTTCCACATTTCACTTTACTTTGGTAGTCTAGGAAGAGCCTTGAGGAGGGACTGAACCATTTGATATATGAACCATGGAGCCCCACCATGTACCAAGCCCAGGAGTCCAGTAGTAGCAGCCAGTGCCTTAACCCACCTGTCCTGGGACCTTAGGCAAGTCTCCCTATCTCTCTACGCCTCACCGCCCACTCTGCTACCACTCTTTCTCACTGAACTGTTACAGGAGCCTTGCTACCTGGTCTCCCAGTTTCTTCAGCTGTCAGTGGAGGCCTGATGCCACCTCCTGCATAGGGTTGTGAAGATTAGGTGAGCTAGTCCATTGGTGCTTTTACCATGGTGCTAGCACAGAAGCTCTCTGTAAAGATTTACAGGGGATTATCGTTATCTTTTATGATGATTACAGCTCACACTCCAGTGGGCTTCTTTTATTGGGAGTTGACAGGTCTTTTTCCCCTATGTTCTTTTCTACATTCTATTTTTAATTTAAGTGAGTCACTTTGGCTAGGGAAGTAGTCATTCTGAACTGTATATTATGCACGTTTTTAGCTGGGGCTTGTACCTGATGCCAGCCTGGCAAGAATGTTGTGGAAATACAACTCAATGTTGTGCAATTGCCCTGTGATACACAAACACAGATTTTGTTGTCACTGAACAGAAAACATCTTTATTTCCAAATTATCTTAAAATACTGTCATGAGGTCGTATCGACAGAAATAAACAACCACTCCTCAAACCCAAATCTCACCTTCAGCCCCCAAATTCAGCCTAGATTTTCTGTAGTTGGCATGGTCTCGGCTCTTAGGAGTGTGTGTGTGTGTGCGTGTGCATGCGAGATTAATGCTATTGAAGAAAAGAACTTAGTAAACAAATTTTGTATTTCAAGAGGACCTTTATTTCAGTTGTGCTAACCTGGCATTAGACCATCATCCAAAACTCACCACCAGCATTTTCATGATGCCAGGCAAAGTTTTCCACAGTTTATTCAGAGACGGGCATTTTAAAATACTCTCTCTGATCCCTTAAATATGAAAAAGCTCACAGGACTAGAGCAGCCTGAGACTCCAACTATAATCCTCACCCTTCCAAATGAAAGGAAATAAATATATCTTTATCTGTTCCTTCCTCTGTTTATTGAGTACCCATGGTATGCAAAGCACACGTGCGTTTGCTCCCATTCTGGGAGCACCTACAAGAATATGACTTATGTTCCTGAGGGGTCCTGAGCCTCAGCCCCTTACCGACAGGCTTTCCAGTATTTTTTTCCAATTGCTCGTGTGGTTTCTATTCTTTCCCCTATCTAAACTTAGGTGGTGTCTTAAGTTTGTTTACTCTCTGGCAGATACTTCCAGAGTTCTTTTGTTTGCAGGGTTAACTGTGTTCAGAAGGAAAATGCCCTTGTTAGCAAGGAATGAGAGTCTGTAATTTTTCCAGAAAAGAATTTTGTTAATTTTCAGACGAAGTTATAGGTAATTAGGACCATGTACTCATCTCTAAACTAAACTGACTACAGTTTACAGAAGGTAATTATTTATAAAAAATGATGCTGTTTTGCCTCATTTGTACAGATAGTATTAATAGGTAACAAGGTTATCCATTTACATGTGTTATTAGGTTATCCTAAAACTTAAGGTCCAAAATGTTCAGCCTAACCATTTTGGATAAAATTATTTTAAAGCTGTATTTTACATTCCTTGCCATTTTAAATCCAGTGACTGAACATATTTCAACCTCTTCTTGATGACTCAGAGTCGTCACCGTGAGTGTGGATAATTTTACTGTGCCATGGATAAAAAATGACGTAAGGGCATGTTGAGTTATGAACTGTGCTGGGAAAATTCTGGGGTAAATGTCTCAGGGTCTTAGATTTATTGAGCTCCAACAATTTTTCTAACTCTTTCCTGAATGTCAGACCTTTACTTGTTACTGTTTTGCTGTACTTGTCTCTAGAAACCTTCCTCGACTCTCATCCTTTATTTAAGGATTTTAAGAATCCACCATGTGCCAGGCTTGCTTCCATAGGCAGAAGGTACAGTTCAGTCGAGACAACCCTGGTCAAGGGCCTGCCCACAAGGAGCAGACTTGCTAGTGAGAGAGGCAAAAATAAGCAAGGTCAAAATTAAACGAGTTAATTCTAGTTTGCTTTGGTCTGGGAGAATGAATAATCACTCTTCGGAGAGTCATCCATAAATTAAGGATAGATAGGATCCAAGAACATTGCATGTTCAGAGTCCATCTCTGTTTACTTCTGAGTAATTCCTGAGCAATGAGATTATTGGCATCATGGCTCTCTGAAAATGGAAAGCTTCTGTATTCCCACAGAACACTAAACATAATATAAAAAATTGGCTCAATGTCACTAGAACTAGGTTTCAAATATTCTGTCAAATAGCTGTTTGCCTGCATCTTGAAGTTGAGGACAACACGGCATCTAAGAGTCAAGAGATTCTAAATTCATATTTCTGGGTCTGATTTGCCTTCATCTCCAGATTTGAGTATTAACTGCTAAGTCCCCCTCTCCACATGGATGTTTCAGGGCATCTGAAATTTAATTTTTGATTCCACCCCTCACCATTGCCTCTACCCGTACTCTTTTCCTTTAGTCTTCCCCATCATGGCAAATAGTACTATAATCTTCCAAAAATCAAG
>NW_006436298.1:9246430-9254008 GCF_000325575.1 Pteropus alecto | reverse complement strand
CTTTCCCTCATACCTCACTCCCTGGAGTCCTACCACACATCCAATTTATCGACTAAACCTGCGAATTTTTTTCTCAAAAACATATCCCTAATCTGAATCAGATAATGATTTTTCCCCACTTGAAGTCTATCAGTAAATTCAAGCTCCCAACAGTGGCTTCAGGGCATGGTAGAATCAGTCTTTTGTTTATAGTTTTTATTTCTTCTCTGACCCTCTGCTCCTCTCCTGCCATGTTCCACCTACACTGGCCTTTCTGTTCTTCCCCACTCACGTCTCTCTCTCTTGGCCATTACTTTGTATTTCCTGTGCTTGATTGCTCTACCCCAGACAAGCCAAACAACTGTCTCCTTATTGTTATCACTGAAGTTTTAACTTTAATGTCACATCCTGTGCTTCAAAAGGCCTCTGGGCCAGTCCTTATCTGTTAATGTGCATACAAATCACTGAGATGCAGATTCTGACTCAGGAAGTCTGGGCTGTGGCCTGAGATTCCACATCTCTAATGAGCTCTCAGGTGATACTGATGCTGTTGGTCTGTGGACCACGCTGCATCTAATAGACAACCAATAAATATTTGTCGTGAACACATTTTCTGCTCTTCCAACCTTCTGGGGTATGAAGGAGCCATGTCTCTAGCTTTGGGTGAGAGCAAGACAGCTAGTATTGGAAGGCATTTCTGAGTTAAGCATTAAGGTTTGATGAGGACTTTATGAGATCCTTATCCTTTATCAAAATGTTCAAACAATAATAATATAGTCTACTTGGAAAGACATGACAAAATCAGTTGCTGTTTTCAAGTGGAGACTCGTTTGTTTTCAAACTTCTCCCAATTTAGAATTTATGTCATTCCTTGAAGTAAAACTTTTTTTTTAATTGAGTGCCTGAAACAATAATCCATTTCCCTCCAGCTTTATTGAATAATAGACAATTAGTTGCTCGTATTTACATTGCATGATTCAATGAGGGTTTTTTTTTTCACTTATAGTTGGCATACCATAATATACTAGTTTCAGTTGTACAGCATAGTGACCAGAGATCCACATACTTGCAAAGTGATCACCCCACTGAATCCAGTACCCCTCTTACCCTTTACCTATTTATTACAATATTATTAACCATCTTCCCCATGCTACACTCTATAGCTCCATGTCTGTTCTGCAACTCTCCATTTGTACTTCTTAATCCCTTTGCCTTTTTTTTTGCCATTCCCCGCAAACCCCCATCTAGTAGTCCTCAAAATATTCTCTGTATCTATGAGTTTATTTTCACTTTTGTTGTTGTTGTTGTTGTTTATTTTATTCTTAAGATTCCACATTTATGTGAAATCATGTGATATTTGTTTTTCTCTATCTGACCCATTTCATTCAGCGCAATATCTTCTAGGTCCATCAAGTCCATCCCTTTCTTTTTAGTCTGTGTGTGTGTTTAATCTGAAGTGAATCTCTTGTAGGCAGTACATGTAGGGGTCTTGTTTTCTTATCCATTCAGCCACTCTATCTTTTGGTTGGAGAACTTAATTCTTATCTATTTGAGGTACTTGTTGATAGAAATGTAGTTATTAGCATTCTTTATTCCTGTTTTTGATACACATTTTTTCTTCTTAAAGAAGTCCCTCCAACATTTCCTATAATACTGGCTTGGTGGTGATAAATTTCCTTAGTTTATTTTTGTCTGGGAAGCTCTTTATCAGTACAGACTCTAAATGATAGCTTTGCTGGATAAAGTATTCTTGGTTGTAGATCCTGAGTTTTCATCACGTTGAATATTTCATGCCAAGCCCTTCTGTCCTGCATAGTTTCTTTTGAGAAATCAGCTGCCAGTCTTATGGGTACTCCCTTGTGGGTAACTAATTGCTTTTCTCTTGCTGCTTTTAAGATTCTCTTCTTGTATTTAACCTTTGGCATTTTAATTATGATACATCTTGGTGTGGGCCTCTTTGGGTTCTTCTTTTTTGGGACTCTCTGAGCTTTCTGGGGTTGTATGTCTATTTCCTTCACCAGGTGAGGGAAGTTTTCCAACATTATTTTTCAAATAGCTCTTCAATGTCTTGTGTTCAATAAGGTTCTCCTATGACAGATATTTTTACATTTAATAGTGTCCATAGGCTCCTTAAATTATTATTATAGTCTTGGCTTCTTTTTTCTTACCATTCTGATTAAGTGTCCTTGGCTTCCTCATCCTCTGTATCAGTGGTTCGATCCTCTTCTTTATCCACTCTGTTTATTCAATCTAATATACTCTTCATCTCAGATAATGTGTTCTTCATTTCAGACTGGGTCCCTTTTATAATTTCCATTTTCATTTTTGTTTTTTATCTCTTTGTTAAAGTTCTCACTGAATTCATCTATACTTCCCCTAAGTTCATGGAGCATCTTTATAACCAGTGTTTTGAGCTCTGCATCTGTTAGATTGCTTGCCTCCATTATTCCTGGATCTCCGTTCTGTTCTCATATGGTTTCTGCTTCTTTGTCTTTCTATTTTGGCTGCCTTTATGTGTCTATTTCTATGTACTAAGCAAAGCTTTTAAGTCTCCTGGTCTTATAAGTGTGGATTTGTGAAGTAGGTGTCTAGTGGCACAGTCCTGAGAAGGGCCAGCGGCAGGCCAAGTTTAGCCCCAGCCTGTGCCCCTCCAGGGCCACCTGTTAAGATTCAGCAAGCAATCCACAGATGCTGTGCTTATAGTTGCCTCAAGAAACTACACCAGAAACTGAGGCCAGCTGCCACCACTGTGAGTCTTGGTGCTGCTCAGCAAGGAGCAAGTGCCTGACTCGCAGAGGACACACCTGGATGTGGCTTGGGTGAGGCCGCAAATTGAGGGAAACAGAGTTTCATGGAATCCTCTGGGCAGAACAATCTCTGTTATTCAGTTTGATAATGTCTCAGCTATGGCAGCACTGAGTCTGTGCACTGGGAGCGGGGAGGGCTCAACAGAGGAACAATGGATACCGCTGGCGCTTCTGTCCAGGAGAGATCCTCACCTCCAGCCCTCACTCTGACAACTCAGTGTCCCCTGTAAGTCCCTGGTGCTCCCTGAGCAGCATACCCAGTGCTGGTGTTCAGAGTGAGCAGGTCTGTCACTGCAAATGTCCACTCGAGGACATGGCCCCTTTAAGAGGAGTCTGCAGCTGCCGGCCTCTGTCCCACTCAGCCACTCGGGACTGGGCAGCCTCGCATCTTCACCTCCTCCTACCCTCTACCATTGCAGGCTGATTAATTATTTCTGTCCCTAGTTGTAGTGCTTCCTTTCATCTATATCCCAGGTGACTTTCCTTGCTCTTGGCTCCTTGTTTCTGTCACAACTTTGATTTGGTCATGAGAGGGATGAACAAAGCCTCTATCATCTATGCCATTTTTTTTTTCTCTTGAAGTAAAAATTTTCAAATCTAGCACTGCATGGAATTGAGAGGAACAAGGTCTTCCCAGCCAACTCTTTATTACCATAGATACCTTGCCCATAAACACAATAACAACACACTCTCAGAATAGGGATGGTATTCCAGTGAGACTTCAGAAATTGAAAATTTGAAATTGTGCTTCAGCTTTCTGTTTTGTAAATTTACATGAAAAACTAAACACAGATCACAGCTGGTAATACAGCTTTCTTTATGAATAAAAAAGACACCATACCTTCATTTTATGAGGTGTCTTCACAATATTGGCACAATCAACCAGTCGACACACAAATGCTTAATATGTGCCTACTATATGCAGTATATTTTGAGTGAGGATTTTAAGACATAGCCGCCTGTCCTTTGAGGTTATTACAGTTTAGGTAAAAGACACAAATATCCATAGAAAGTTGATAATGCAAAGCAATAGCAACATAGAATTAACAATTTATCATTTCGAAGAAAAGGGCCTAGAGCATCTGAACTCCTAAGGATCTTTCCAGGTTTGTGATATGCCCATGGGTTCAGCACTAAATGAATGATATAGACCAGCATGTCAAACTTCAAGGCACAAAGAATGTCCTTGTTAAAACAAAAATTCAGATTCAGTGAGTCTGGGTGGGGACCAAGATCCTGGATTTTTTACAGGTTCCCGGGTTATGGCAATGCTGGTGGGTGGGGACCACACTCTTTGTTGCAAGGAGATAGAAAACATTTTCACCAAATTCCCAGTTGCCACCCCAGACTTACTGAATCTGATTTAAAGGGAATGGGGCTCAAGAATGATGTTTTAAGAGACTCTCTGGGTAATTTTTATGCATTTTAAAGATTGAGAAGCACTGGTACAGACATTAAGTGCTACGGGCCAGATGTGCTGGATTCAGGACACATATCTTTTCCCCAGCAGTTATCCCCAGGGGGACATTAGGCCTCAGTCTTTTCAGGGATTGTCAACTTAGTATCAAGTGGCCTGGTTTGACTTCTCCAACATTAGCAGATCGAAGGCTGACCGGAGCCCCAGCTAGAGACCGACACACCCTTACATGTTGTTAGACACAGACTGGATCAGACCAGAGAATAGTGGCCAGAAAGGAGCTGTGATAGCCAGACTGATGACTATTCTTATTATAATACTCACAGGGAGCAGAGACCATAATAGATTTAGCAGTCGTGGACATCCTAATGCCAGAGACTCTCCCTTCCTAAAAGGGAACTATAATCATCCAATATATTTCCCCATCCTCTGGCCTGAGATTAAGCTGTCCTGGGCTCCCAGACACTACTCCAGGAGCCCCAGATGGTACTGGCTAATGTACTCCAACCATGCCATTATGAACACATGCAGACCACATGAGGGCAACTAGTTTCTGGAGACTGAATGCATGACACTACCCCCATCCCCAAGGTCCCTAAGACACTGGGAGGAAGAGTTGTAAGTGGGACGTTGGGTGCTGAGAGATCTTGGGAAAATGAGGACCCATGCCAAACCCATAGAGAGAGGGAGCTAGGCAGACATCAGGGAATCTAACAATGAGAAGAAAACACACTCAAGTTCTGGCATTTTCTCTCTCTTAATTTCAACACTATTTGACTGTATAATTTAGGAAGCATCTTTTGGGAATTAGGGTAGACCATTAACTTTTCATCCAGCAGAGCATTAGAACGATGATTTTATTTATTTATTTTGCAATGATATAATGACTTTGTCTAGCTAGAAAAGTAAAAAAAAGTCAAATGCTAACTTGGAATCAACAGACTCCTTGGATAATTAATTTTCTTTGATCTAATTGATTCCACAACTCTAAGAAGCTCATTAATCAGGACTTGTCACTGCCTCTGACTTTGGAGGTAGAGTCTACCAGAATTCAGTTCTATAATATTAACAAGAAACGAATCTAGACAAGGCCAGAATTATGCTGATGCCTAGGATTAAAGAGAGGAACTTTCCATTGTCCCCAGATGTCAACACAAACAAAACAAACAAACAAGAAAACAAAAACAAGCAAACACAGAAGGATCAGGAGAGGCTGTAGCCCCAGACAACCCTTCTACCATCATGACCAGCCCAGGAAGAAAGGTGAAGGAGAGGGCAGTTTCTGCACCAGTCCAGAAGTCTGATATTAAATTGAAAAAGCAGGAAGGAATTGAGGTCTCAGGAAGGAGCCCCTGGGCCTCTTGGATGAGAAGGGACCAGGTTGAATTGTGGCTCTGGAAGCCCCTGTGTCCACACTCTGATTCTATCACTTATTAGCCGTGTGATCACCTCTCTGAGACTTAGTTTACTGAATTTTGAATGAGTATCTACAAACCACCATGACCATCCCAGGCAGAAATGTAACAGTGGGGAGGTGTCTGCTCAGGTCCAGAAGTTTCATTTCAAATTGAGAAAACAGAAAGGAGCAGAGGCTTCAGGAAGGAGCCCCGGGGCCACTTCACCAGGTGGTAAGAGGTCAGTTTGGGGCGACTTCAAACAGCTGTGGGTCTGTATCTGACTCTGTCACTTATTAGCTGTGTGATCACCTCTCTGAGACTTAGTTTACTTAATTTTGAATGAGTATCCATGGACCCTCACGACCATCCCAGGCAGAAACATGACCGGGGATAGTTGTCTGCTCTAGTCCAGAAGTTTCTTTTCAAATTGAGAAACAAGAAGGAGCAGAGGCCTCAGGAAGGAGCCCCGGGGCCTCTTGGATGAACTGGGACTATGTCTAATTGTGGCTCTGGGATCCCCTGTGTCCACACTCCGGGAAGGCGGATGTGCTTGGAACGGCCTGCCTTCCCCAAAGACCTGGGGGCAACACAGCCTTACGTTCTACAAAACGTATATATATGGGAGCTCGGGCTTAAAACACTCTATTCACGTGCATTCTGAGCAAAAATTGCAGACTTCTGAGAAATTTCTCACTTGCGGCAAATGCACAGGCTTTCCAGGCTCTGGGGCTTTGTAGGGAATGTTCAGTCTTCTGCAGGTAGTTGGGTACAGTCGTTTGACAAGCACTCAGGGTCCCATTGATCTCCTTGGGGTGGCTCCAAATTCGTGAGCATCTTTCCTCAGCCCCGGAGGAGGATTGGGCAGCGTGAAGCATCAGAAGCTGCTGTCCCCACTGTCCTGACCTTTTTCTGGGGGTCAGGGTGCATATTTGCCCTTGGGGTCCCTCAGCTTCTGACTGCAGAGCAGGGGTGGAGGAGGGAGATGTGAGAATTGAGGTGGGGGGCTGTCGTTGGCACCTGTGTATATTTCTGGGCATGTCTGTGTTGAGGGACAGGTTGGGGTTCAGACTTAAGGAAAACTCCCATACCCTAAAGCAGGGGGAACTGTGGGGTGGTAGTGAGCAGCCTGTGGGGTCAGCATAGAGATTCTGCACAGGAAGTCTCTGGCTGTATGGTGGAGAGGGGTTTCTCACAGCATGGTCTGCTGCCTGGGGGGACCCTGAAGCTGCTGTTGGTGACATCTGGGCTGGCCGGGTGCTGACTCCTGCATTCCGACCTGAGACTTCTGGGTTCTGAGATGGGGTGTCTGGGGTCTTGGTTCAAGGACAGGGCCTCTGGGTACTAAGCAGCAGCTAGGACAGAGTATGGGACGGTGGGGGCACAGCCAGGGTCACAGGCCTCTTGGATGAGAAGGGACCAGGTTGAATTGTGGCTCTGGAAGCCCCTGTGTCTACACTCTGATTCTGTCACTTATTAGCCGTGTGATCAACTCTCTGAGATTTAGTTTACTTAATTTTGAATGAATATCCACAGACCACAAAGACCATCCCAGGCAGAAAGGTGGAGTTGAGTACGTGTCTGCTCTAGTCCAGAAGTTTCTTTTCAAATTTGAGAAACAGGAAGGAGCAGAGGCCTCAGGAAGGAGCTCCGGGGCCTCTTGGATGAGCTGGGACTATGGCTAATTGTGGCTCTGGGACTCCCTGTGTCCACACTCCGGGTAGGTGGATGTGCTTGGAAGGGCCTGCCTTCCCTAAAGACCTGAAAGCAACAGAGCTTTTTTTCCTAAAAAATCTCCAATTTGTATATGTGCATATATATATATAAGAATATATATGCATATATATTTATATATGGTACCTCTGGCTTTCAGCACTCAGTTCACGTCCATTTTGACTCCAAAGTGCAGACTTTTGAGAAATGGCTCACTTTCGGCAAATACACAGGCTTTTCAGGCCACGGGGGTTTCTGGGACTTGTTT
>NW_006436298.1:9244939-9246270 GCF_000325575.1 Pteropus alecto | reverse complement strand
TGGGAGCTCTGACATTACACATTCAGTTCACGTCCATTGTGAGCCAAAAGTGCAGACTTCCGAGAAATTTTTCACTTGCGGCAAATGCACAGGCTTCCCAGGCCCTGAAGCTTTGAGGGGAATGTTCAATCTTCTGCGGATAGTTGGGTACATAATTTTGACAAGCACTCAGGGTCCCATTGAGCTCCTTGGGTCACAATATATGTCTAATTCCTCTCTGTATCCTCATGCAGACTTCAGGGCCTCCCACAGACAGTGTGCCCAGGGATGCTTTGCCCGCCATTCCACGTCCCATGTGCCCCTACATCCTTGTCGAGGAAGAAACCAAAATAGCATCCTTCACCTGGTCGAAAGAGGTCAGTTTGCGAAATTTCAGACACCTGTTGGTCTCTATCTGACTCTGTCATTTATTACCTGTGTGATCACCTGTATGAGACTCAGTTTTCTGAATTTTGAATGAGTATACAGGAACCATCACGACCAGCCCAGGCAGAAAAGTGAAGGAGAGGGAGGTGTCTGCTCCAGTCCAGAAGTCTGATATCAAATTGAAAAAGGAGGAAGGAACAGAGTCCTAAGGAAGGAGCCCCTGGGCCTCTTGGGTGAGAAGGGACCAGGTTGAATTGTGGCTCTGGAAGCCCCTGTGTCCACACTCTCATTCTGTCACATATTAGCCATGTGATCACCTTTCTGAGACTTAGTGTACTTAATTTTGAATGAATATCCACGGACTGCCACGACCTTCTCAGGAAGAAAAGTGACCAGGGATCGGTGTCTGCTCCAGTCCAGAAGTTTCTTTTCAAACTGACAAAACAGAAAGGAGCAGAGGCCACAGGAAGGAGCCCCGGGGCCTCTTGGATGAGCTGGCACAATGTCGAATTGTGGCTCTGAAACCCCCTGTGTCCACATTCTGGGAAGGCAGATGTGCTTGGAAGGGCCTGCCTTCCCTAAAGACCTGGGGGCAATATAGCCTTTTGTTCTAAAACACTACCATATATATGTGTATATCTATGAATATATATATATATATATGCACATATATATATGGGAGCTCAGGCATTACACACTCAGTTCGTGTCGATTGTGAGCCGAAACTGCAGACTTCCGAGAAATTGCTGACTTGCGGCAAATGCACAGACTTCCCAGCCCTGGGGCTTTGTGGGGAATGTTCAATCTTCTGCAGGTAGTTGGGTACATATGTTTGACAAGCTCTCAGAGTCCCATTTTGCTCCTTGGTACAGAAAATGTGTCTAATTCCTCTCTGTATCGTCCTGCAGACTTCAGGGCCACTCATGGACAGTGTGCCCAGTGATGCTTTGCGCCGCCCTTCCATC
>NW_006436298.1:9204583-9244560 GCF_000325575.1 Pteropus alecto | reverse complement strand
ATATACACACACACACACACACACACACACACACACACACACACATATATACATATACACACACACACACATATATGTATGTATTCATATGTTCATATATATACATTTTCGAGCTCTGGCATTACACACTCAATTCTCGTGCATTGTGAGCCAGAAGTGCAGACTTCCGAGAAATTTCTCACTTGTGGCAAATGCACAGCTATCCCAGACACTGGTTCAATCTTCTGCGGGTAGTTGTGTACAGACTTTTGACAAGCACTCAGGGTCCCATTGAGCTCCTTGGGGCAGAAAATATGTCTAATCCCTCTCTGTTTCCTCATGCAGACTTAAGGGCTACTCACAGACAGTGTGCCCAGGGATGCTTTGGTCCACCAATCCAACGTCCCATCTGCCCCTCTTTCAAGAGTATCCAAAAATTTGTGTGTGTGTTTGTGTGTGTGTGTGAGATTGTGTGTGTGTGAGAGAGAGAGAGAGTCAGAGACAGAGGCAGGACAGAGACAGAGAATAAAATGATCCCACTTTTAAAACAATGGCTCCAAAATTTAAAGATAGTTTAGGAACAAAGAAAATACAGCTGCTCAGTGGGTACAGGTGGCCCATGTGTGTGACTTCTCTTCTGAGCATCAGAGAAATAAGTGTGGAAGAGAACGATTGCGGAAGCTTAAAAATGCAGATTCCCAGGTTCCATCATTAGAAGTTCTGATTAGGTAGATTTAGGGTCAAACCCAGAATCCTGCATTTTGATTAAAAAATAAAATATATCCCAGGTGATTTTGACCCAGGAGGTTCATAGATTCCACTCTGAGAAATATTCCTTTAAGGATTGAGATTTTTTTCCCCTTGGTTTCTTCACTCTCTTTAGCTCTACTTTTTATTCTCTCATCATCAGTGATACAAACATCAAGGCAAATATTGCAATATAGGTTTAGAACTACACTGTGTGACGTAGTAGCGAAGTGGCTAGTGAGCAGTTCAAATGTGGGGCTCTAAGTGTAAAATAGACACAAAACTTCAAAGACAATAAAAATTTAAAAAACATAAAATATCTTAATAAACGTTTAATATTAAATGTTGCAATGGTAATATTTTAGATATACTGAGTTAAGCAAAATCTATTATCAGAATTTATTTCATCTGCTAAGAAACTTAAAGTTACATTATGGACCTCACAATTGTGATTCACATTATATATCTATGGCTGGTGCTGGTCTAGGATACTGTGGTGAAGAAGGTTGTTTTCCCCTCAGGCCTTAGTGTATAGAGGCAAAAGAAGAGCTTGTATTCACATACCCATAGTTCCACCCAAATCACCAGGACCAGGGATTTCACATCTGGGGACAGAGCTCTAGGCAAACATGCACTGTTCATGCCTCAGCATGCCTCCTTAGACAGAGCAGAAGGCAGCTGGCTGAGGTTTGGGGTTCTCTGGCTCTGGCCATCTCTTCCTCTGCCACCAGAGGCATAATTAAAAGCCATTCACATAATTAACATAGCACAGAAGGATAGGACAAGTGCAGCTCATTGTAGGTCCTGTTTCCAAGAGACACAAAGGAAGCTACGAATTCTGCTAGGTATTCAAGAGGCACAGATTAAGACAATGTCTCTGATCTAATCTCAGATTAAGGAATAGCATTTTCGGAAGACACCTTTAAAGAGGTTTTTATAAAATTTTTGGGCTGATATTAGCATAAGAGTTGTTCAGTAAAAAAGGTCACCAAAACACGGACACTGAGAGGAGACAAAGTAGGATTACAAGATCTTGTTAGTCATTTGAGTTGAGCAGAACATCTCAAACTCTATTTTCCATCTCATTCATTCATTCTTCAGATCTCCAAATGCATGAGGTCAGCACTTTCTATTCTTAAATTCTTTAAAAATGCCTATGTGCTTTAAGAGAAATTTTATCCATGTTTCTGATTCATTTATGCCATTTTATAAGAGCCATTTGATGTCCAAAAATACTCTTGGTCTTCATTAGCAACCCTGTTTTCTTTCAACCTGAAGGTCTTGTTGTGTCTATACAGAAACCTAGATTCAGGTTTAAAGTCAGAATCCACCCAATGCAAGTAATTTTACTGATTCAATTATAAAGAGCTGTCCCAGAATCTACACCTACTTACTCATTCTTTTTGGGGATCATCTTCTTGGTCTCACCTGCCTGGGTCATGCATATTGATCTTTATTGATTTGTTGTTGCATTGTTGTTGTTAGTTTTTAGTGTTCTATTCGACCTCTCTCTTCCTTTGGAAATCAGTTCTTTCTCCTTGTTTCAAACTTGTGTCTGCAAGCCCGCAATCCCCCACTTTGGCTTCCAGTTTCCAAGGCCTTGTCATTCACTTTCCCTCTGCAACACCCACCTCATCAAATTTAGCATTCATTTTAAGTTAAATTCCCACTTGTAAACTTCTGCCATTACCCCACAGTATCTTCCCTTCTGCCTTGTTTTGTCACCCAAGGTTTTACAAATGTCTTTTGGGTTGTTCTTCCTTTTATTGCTCTCCATTCTATCCATGGGTACTTCAGGGACGGGAAATCTACAGAGGATCTCTCTTTCTCACCAGTGATATCACACACCTGTAGCAATGAGCACCCCTGAAGAAAGGGCTACGTGTTATTAGGAATAGAGATGGTGTTGGACACATATTTACTGGACCCCAGTACAGAGGACCATTTGAGACTATTCAAAACCCACTGACTGATCTGGCAGCACATTCTGATGCAACTGTTCATAACTTGACCTCTTATTTTTGTTAATAAGAAGGAAATAAAAATAATGTACCAATATTAAGTGCCGCTTTGATGACTTTGAAATATTTGGAAGTTTAGGCATTGTCATTTTTATAAGATAGGAGGATATGTAGTCTATATATTCTAAGTCAGAGCGGATGGTTTTAACAGACACCTGATTACAATTCACCTTCAGGATTCCCAACTCTTACTACATTGGTCCACTCAGTTTCCCAACATCCCTATTCAGACAAGAATTTCCCTAAGATGCTTGATACTCCTCACAACAGACTGCTATTTGGGCCTAGCCTCTTACAGGGGGTGGGGTCCCAAACCCTATCAAAATGTACACAACTTTCATCTTGCTCCCTTGGAACCTTACTTTGGGGCAATGAGAGCTACCTGAGCCTAAGAGTCAGGAAGATCAAGCAGTGAGGCTTGGATGCCTCAGCCCACTTCCAAAATTAACAATTTCACAGAAAACATATGCATTAGAACAATTAATATGAGTCAAAGTAGGTCAAAGTCTAGAAATCAGAAGAGAGAGAAGACAAACATATCGGAGGCCTCAGCTAAAGAGGGCTGGTACACGGGAGCACTAAGTTATGCTCCAAGTCTCATGGCAATCAGAGGAAAAGGCACAAGATGTTGAGTTTTATAGTTTTCAGTCTCTGATCAAGGAAGCTTATGAGTTCTTTCGTAGGGACCTGTTTTCTCCTGGCAATAAATTCTTGGAGGTTTTTATTGAATTGATTTTTATATAAATGACAATCTGGACTAAAAGTGGCTTACAGAAGATGTAGAAATGATTTTCTTACAGCCATTTTTACACTGACTGCAATAAACACTGGGGGCAAACTGTTTATTAAATCATAACTCAGTGAAGATATTTCTTCGGAGTTTCGCTAATATGGTCTAGACCCATAACTTTCTTGTGATTTATCTTGATATACAGATAGAGCTCAGAGGGCCTAGAGAAAAGAATGATTAGCATGACTCAGAGACATTCTCGAGAATTCATTGTTTCTGCTGATTCTCAGGCAGAACCTGGGGATTGGTCTGTGTGTTGGAAAGCAAAGCCAGCCATAGGCTTTGATGTGCACATTGTCAATGCTGAAGTTTTATCATGAGATAAACATTTCTCAATTTTTAAGGTAGGCCTCTTCTATATTTGCCTGGTTTCAGACTAAAAATCCCACCTACTGATACAGTTAGGGAGAGAATTTATTTTGCACGAATACTTATCTGAATAATTACCCCACCGAAGCTTGAAATTTCCCATATAAAATATGATTGGGACAACTTTGGTCTGTAAACTTTTAAAAAGTAGCCATCTGTAGCATTCATAAAATAACCTACCTCTGGCTCACTCAAAGGTAGCATTTTGAGCTGTTTTTCCTCTGATAGGCTACAAGATATACCTTCATTTATTTATGTGTCTTTTGGATGGAGACCTTTTCAGCAATAAAAATGGTAGTAAAAAGCCAGTTTGCTTGGTCCAACAGAGAGGCTCAATGATGTGAAAATATACCAAATAATGTCTTTCCTTTGGGATCATGGCCCAGAAGAAAGGGTAAGCATCAAAGAAGAGCTATCTATTATTTTAGCTCATAATGACTACAATCTCTGAGTAGCACTAGTTGGTATTAGCCTGATACAGGGTGTTGGTTGCTAGCAGCATTATGCAGCCTACACTTCTTGAGCATGGATGAGGTGAGGTTGTCACATTCTATCAGTAGGCTGCACACTAGGAGCCTGGCTCTGACAGTGGCAATAATCACTAAGGTTCAGGAGAGAGGTGGCCTCATTATAGAACCTTGAATCTGGTTACTTATCTACCCAGCTCAGGCCAGGTGCCAAATAAGTTGTCAGTGCTTAATATAGGGAAGTGAATATTTGTGGGGTAAATAAATAGCTGAATGCTAATGGCATAAAGTCAGCAGAAACTCTAGTGCTGGAGCCAGTGATCCCAGTTTGACAACCCTGCTGAGAGAAGACAGGGCGTGACCCAGGACTACAGCAGACTGGGAAAGACATAATAAAATTGAGTTCTGGATTCCCAGCCACCAAGAATCTTGAGGTTCTCATGACAAAAAGAAAGGTCAGAGAACCAAACCAGTTAGTGGGACCTGTGCATAAGTCAGATTAGGTGGAGGTTCTACTGGTTGTGGAACGGGAAGAAGCCAATGGCCCTTCTCCCATTCCACCTTTTCTTCCCAGCAAGGCTCCTCAGAGTGTTCTCCTTGTCCTGTTGGAGCATTTACTCTCTTCCACTCTCATCGATAGGTCAAGTGAACAAAGGGAGGCTAGTGAGAGAATCTCCCCAGCCAAGTTCTCAGAGATTTAAGAAAATACTACTGCCCAGATCCTACCCCAGAGAGTCAGATTTAATGGGTCTGGGGCGGGTGGTACCACAGGCACTGGTATTTTTTATAAGCTCTCTAGGTTATTTGTAAGTACGGCCAGGTCAAACATTAAACCCTCATTCTCTTCTAGTATATTTTTACTTCTACACATGAATAGTTTTGGTGTACATTAATTGTCTTTTCTCCCTCCTTTGAGAAATATCAAGGGTTATGTTCTCACTTACTCTATTCATCTTTAAGTATTGCAGAAGAATACTTATCCAGAATGACTGAGGTCTGACTTATTGCTATTAAGGAATTCTCTGGGGTTTAACAGTAAAACTTCAAAAGAACACTATGAATTTAAAACATTTTCATGTAACATTTTATATAATTATAAATCAATACTTTAAACCAGTTATTACTATTCACCTTGAATATAAACAGCAATGAATAATAAATTCACAAAACTAAAAAACAAAAAACAAGGAAAACTCACAAGTTGTCAGTGAGACTGCTGTGGCCTCACCATGGATTCAGCCATAACTCCACTGACCTGGCCTACAGATAACACCTTCATCCCACACCATGTCTACCATCACATCATCCCTCAGTTATTTCAATGGTGTGATTTTATTTTAAATGGTTGAACATTTTTCATATCCTTTTAGAATAATTCTGTGGTTTGCATGTTTTGGGGACTTAGATTCCCAGAACTCACATTGATTTTCCCAGGCAAATTAAGGAAGTGGGGAGAAGGTTGTTTCTCTTGAGCAGTAATGAG
This sequence comes from Pteropus alecto, assembly GCF_000325575.1. NCBI lineage: Eukaryota > Metazoa > Chordata > Mammalia > Chiroptera > Pteropodidae > Pteropus > Pteropus alecto. Next base: position 9,238,704 of record NW_006436298.1, on the reverse strand, counting down.
AAGGAAATACTGATCAAGACACTTCCAGATCTTTTGTGGGATTATATTCCAACTTTGTCTTCATTTTCCCAAAATAAACAGTCCTCAGTCATTTAGTCCATTTAAAACCTCTCATGTACAGTTGCGTCATCCTTGAAGATCTTCCCTAAATGTGTTAAATTGAGGAAGGTCGGTGGTAGGCTTTCTCAATTAATATTTCTAAACAATACAACCAAATTCTAAAAATACATCCAAAGCAAACAATGTGTACCCACATTAGAAATATAAACTGGCCTATCCAGGAAATTCTAATTGGGTTTCTTCAAAAGATATAGAATGAAGAAAACATTCATTTCCTTTTGTACCTGCAGAACATGACTACATTCCTTGATGTGATGTTTTTAGATGAGAGAAGGTTTGTTCAGAGAACACAACATCCCTTAAGTGTATTCAGTAAAACTGGTAAATGGCTGGTCTCTAGCCCCTGCCTGGTTCGCAGCTTCTTTGTCCATCTTTGCTCTCCACGTGTAAGATCAGTGCAGTGACAAGACAGACTGAATGAGCTAACACCCTCAGCTAGAACATTTGGTTGCATCATACTGGTTGGTGGGAGAACAATCTTCTCGTGATGCAATTATAATAATCATAATTCTACCTTGCTCCCTTTTATCTGAGTGTGGCAGAGACTGGTTAGCTGGCTACAGAATCTGTTTATTTGTTTGTTTTCAGCCTGGGCACATCTCAATTTGCTGAGTTAACATAGCAGTGGGATCGATTCCTGACCAGTGGATTTTAGGCATAAGAGATAAGTGTCCCTTTCAGGCTTTGCCCATTACAAGCCTCCTATGTGTGATTCTCTATGCTTTTCCCCCTGATCAGTGACCTTAAAAGCCACATTTGATGATGGCAGAGCCACGAGTTAGACAGTGCCTGGATTGCTGAGTCACTACTTAGAGGAGAGCTACCTAACAATCAAGACTATTTGGTTTGAAATTTGAGCAAGAGTGAAACTCTCACAAGTCGAGTCACTATTACTTGGGGGTTTTTCTATTACAGCAGCAAGAATCATCCTAACATTACACTGAATTCTTTTCTAGTAATCTGCAGGATTTCTCCAAGTCTCCAAGGACTAGGGTCCTGCACTGTTCTTCCCAGTTGTCCCCTAGGGCTCAGAGCCTTTCCTTGACCCCCAGCTGGGTGACCTGAGTCTTCATATCTCTTATCTCTGTGTTCTACCCACATCTGGCCTGCCAGGAATCTCTTCCTTTGGATTTCCTCATCAATGGACTGAGCTGCCTTGGCAGATATGGTAGCTCAGTGTTGTTTCCTTTCTTTTTAGATTCCCTGCTCCATCTCATTACCTATAAACCTGACCTCCCCTATCAATTTTTGTCCCCTCACTCCCTTGGTGCATCTAATTCTAGGCTCTGACATTTCCCAGTCTGCTTCTTCTGACCACTGATGGGTATCACCTTCCCAAGCTCTAGGCCAGTAGTTCTCAAGGCGTGGTCAGCACCAGCATCACTTTGCAGCTTGGTAGAAATCCAAATTCTCAGGCCTCACCCCAGACCTACTGAATCAGACTACAAAGGTGAGGCCCATATTCTGTTTTAACAAGCTCTAGAATCTAACACTCTGGAGCATGGCCCTTCGTCCTATCCACCAGTTTTATAAAGAGGCTGCAGTGTAATGTTTTTTTCCAGAAGGAGAACAAGTCTGCAATTTATCTAGATAATCCTGGACTTTTCATTCAGTAGAGATCTTTAGATATCTCTTTGATATGAAGCTTATAGTCCTTTGTACTAAGATAGAGCATTTTGATTAAGTACATGGCCATAAAGTGAAGTATTTTCCTGACATGAAACGAGACTCTTCAAATCTCGTGTGTGTGTGTGTGTGTGTGTGTGTGTGTGTGTGTGTGTGTGTGTGTGTGTGTTTTAATATAGCTATTAGAATTAGATCACTACTAGAAAGACAAGAATAAGATCCACATTTTCTGGAATATGCTGAGCTTAAATCTCAGTGGGCTGCCAATGAAGTCACCTGCCATTTCTGAAGGAGATTTGGCACTAAATAAATAACAGTGTGTGAGGTTGTAGAACTGACCCTGAAAACACCAACTTTTCTTTTAAAAATTCTTTGTCCAACAGTAGTCCCAGGAGATAATAATTCAATGATGAATATCTTGGTCCCTTCAAAAGGTCAACATAGTAAAAGAATTTAATGGATTGCCTTTAAGACTGGTTTTCTTACTAGAGAAAGTGACAACTTGGTGAAGATGAGATGCTACAAGTAAAATTTCTCTTCTCTCACAGCCTTAATTACTGTGCAATGACTTTATTCAGAATGTTTGCAAAATCAGAAGCCAACTGGAGAAAATATTTGACAGCTAGCTAATCTTTGAAAACAAGCTGAAAAAAAATTTTTAAAAAAGTGTTTTTAAGTACATGAAAAAATCGACAGCGTCAAAATAAAGAAAACTATTCCACATTTTCACATATATGGCAATACTTGAGAGTTTTCATTTTTTGTTTTAATATTTGACTAATTTTCTAAAGATTTTTAAAACTCAACAAGGCACAAAGCATATGTTGCTGTGTCATTTTGTGGGTCACAGCTAAGATTCAAAGGGTAGCTAGTGCCTCTCCAAAGAGGTTAAAACCTCAAACGAGCCCCTTCTATCCTCGGCTCCAAACATTGTCACTGCCAAGCCTCTGTTGATGGTACAGCATTCAGTGTGCAAGGATTTTTAACATGTTGGGCACTCATTTCCCAGCTCTAACAGTATGACAAGAGCTGAGAAGTAAATATGTTTAGACCTGAGGGTTGGGTTTTTTTTGTACATGTTGAGGTAATGATATAGATTCCTATGAAAACAAATCAAATAAACAATAAAGGTTAGTGAAAGGAAAGGCAGATGATGTTCAATTTCTTTAAGACCTGCTCAGCAAATCTCAACCAGCCCCTTTAGATTCCTTTTTGGACAGGAGCATGATACTAGTTCTTATTTACATGATTAACTTCCAGCCTGTCCAGATGTGTTTATCTCCAAGAAATGTTCAGATTCCTCAAAGTAAAAGATTGAAATCACAGTCGTCAGCAGCATCATTGCCAATCGGTGTGATATTTTTATGCTCTTTTCTAGTTAGGATGATCCATTGGAAAGCGTGACCAAATGCTTTTTTACATTGTGCTTCTGTCTGTTTCCAGAATGCCTACATCTCCTGAAGAAGCTCCAGCAGTGAAGCCATACTGAAACCTCTACCATTGTTCAAAGGCTATCTTGGTATCTGGCACTGAGTTGCTGATAAGTTATCTTCATCAGAAAAATTCATTTTTAAGCGCTCCATTTACATGAAGTGCTGTATAATAAACAACCAACTTAGCAACACAGTGATATTTCTAAAATCTTAAAAGTTGAGCTAGCACTCAAAAGGATGGGCATTAAAGAAATATATACTATTAGCAGAACCATGTGTTGACACAAACATAAAACAAGCATTCATAAGAAATATAATATTATGAGCAAACACAAGTTGTACAAGATATGGTATAAGGAGCAATGGTAGGTATTACAAACCTCAAATGCACACCTCTTGAACACACACACACACACACAGTCACTCACTCACGGATTCTCCCTGGTCTTAGCACCACATGGTGACCTTTCTTACACGGAGGAAAACTGCCCGAATGTTCCACATTTTTCCCCTACCATACTGGTCCTCAGAAATACATTTCTCCCTTTGTAGTTCAAAGTTCAAGCAGAAAGAGCTTCTCCCAACCACTGGGTAAAAGGCTCCTCCCACAGGCAGAACTTCAAATTGGTACCAGAGCAGAGGGTGCTGATTTTTGCAGAATAACCATGGGCCTTTGAGTTAGAGAGACAGCCAATATTTTGTAGCACATATTAGAAGGAAGCAGAATCTTTTGTAGAAATCAATTCATAAAGACATAGTCTTCAAAACCTGCATTCAGACAAATTATAAGCCAAAAGTAAAATTTAATGATGACAACGCTGAAGCAAGAAGCAGACATTCCACTCAAAAGAGACTGCTTGAGTCAAGATCACTGTGCAGCATCTAAGAGATTCCAGACCAGACCAATACAGAGATGGCTCCCTTAGCCCCATAGGTTAAAGGTTGTCTCTGGCCTCAGTGAGAAGAAATTTGGACTGATATAGTCTTATTTTTATGATGAAGATATAACACTTATAGGGCACACTTTTTAAAATTAATTTCAAGCAATTAATATCTAAATTACATTAGCTTATACCTCAGAATATCTGTTTAATCACTCTCATCAAGTCTTTATCATCTTTATAAAACCCTAAGTTAAAAGGAAATGAGCCATCAATTCATGAAAAGACATAAATATTAAATGCATTTTAATAAGCGAAAGAAGCCATTCTGAAAAGGCTACATACTTTATGATTCCAACTTTATGTCATTGTGGAAAAGATAGAACTATGGAGACGGTAAAAAGATCGGTGGTTGCCAGGGATCGTTATAGCCCAAACAGAGGCAATGTTTTCTCAGTCCATTAAGGACAAGTGAGCTGATGAACACAGAGAGGTGGAAGGTAGACCAGGTGAAAATTCTCTGTGGCCTTGACAAGTGGTTCTTAATAATTTTTCTGATGCAATATACATAACAGATGGCATTTTTAATGGGCTCTGACCAAGTATAAAGATTAATTTGTTAACAGGAAACTCGAAGTAACAATTGCTTAAACAAAAGGATTTCTCTATCTCTATCTTGATCTAGATCTCTATGTCTATTTCTAGAGTTCAGGGCTTTAATAAAGCTCCATGGTCATCACTAGCCCAGAGCCCATCTGCCTTTACATTCTACCATCCTAGAGCATGGCATCTACTCTCACGTTACCTTGTGATCCCAAATGGCTGCTGGGGGTCCAACCATTGCATCCATAGTGCAGGCAACAAGGAGAAGAAATCCAAAGTGAGACTCAAGGGTTCCTTTCCATTTTAGTCAGTTCCCTTTAATCAACCTTTCTGAAAGGGCCAGACACCATTTCCCCTTCTATTTCATTAACTAGAACTTAGTCATATGGCCATACTTAGCTAGAAGAGAAGTTAGGCATATTGCCACCCCAAATAAGAGAAGTTTTGCCTGGAGACAGGAGATTGAGGGAAGCATCTCGGTTTGTTTCTGCCAGAGTTATATACAATTCCCAGAGCACTAACACCAACTCCTTCCTCTCTTTCTCCCTCAGTTAAGTACATGAATCTGAGAGGAACATTATCATAGGCCCAGCCTTGAATCTATTGAGTTGATTGTTTAAATATAGCAAACCATTTGCAAACTTTGGGGCTGTAATATACTATTATTTGGATGTACCTCAAAACCCATTGTGATTTATCAAGGTGTTATGATGTTAAGACTGAGAACACTGCCCATATAAAGTAAGTAGCCATGTCTGTAACAGTAAAGAATGGGCTTAGAAGATGTGAAGGAAAAGTGACAGGATGGATTTCGCTGCCAAATATCTATCTTTTAGACATGAAGAGAAATGACGAGTGAAAAATTATTCAGAGGCTTCTTCTAGGAATGTCAGCAATATGGTTGTGGTGGTTGTAATGGAGACTCTTTAGCTAAATACTCTTGGTTTTGGAGCCTCGCACACACATGGAATAGCCCCAAGCACGGTAGTCTGTTACTTCAGTAGCCTCAAATGGACCAGGCCTCCTGGAGTTCACGTCTCTTTGGAGTCCCCTGCCTTGAATCTGGGCTGCCTGCGACCAACCGCTTTAACCAAAAGTGAAGCTGTGCCAGTGGCCAGACTAGTTTTAAGAAGGCTGGAGGTTTCTATTTTCCTTCTTGAATATCCTGAGCTGCCATGGAAATAGTCTGGCTGCTCTGCTGGTGAAACCGTGTGGAGAGGTTCACCAGAGTGGCCCAAAAGAGGAGAAGCCCCAAGACTACATGAAGAAAGAGAGCGAGTCCACTAGTCCCAGCAACCAGCGAAGTCCAGACCCCAGCCTCCCTGCAGGCCAAATGCAGCCACTCTGACCACCAGCAAGCGCATACTGAACAACCGTGAGCAAATAAAATGGTGGTTGTTTTAAGCTACCCCGTTTGGAGGTGGCTTGTACCTAGCAATACTTAATCAAACCACCATCACCTCCCCAAACATATCTACAGGCTTGAGCTGGGCCCCTGGCCAATGTGGCTGCCACGGCTTGTGCTGCTACTGCTGCGGCTGCCACAACAGCTCCGACTGGCCTCTGCTATCACAGCCAAGGGATTCAGTGCCCTCTGGATCACTCCCTAACCCATAGCCCCAAAATTCACCTTCCAGATCCCTCCTCCTGACTCAGTCAGGCCTACTGAGATCCTTTCTGACAGAAGCAATCCTGGCCCTTTCTCCTCATCCAATCTCCCAACAGGGATTTGCTCCACCTGCTCCCCGTCTTTGGAACCCCACGAAGAGAGCCAGTCCAGTATACATTTGTGTGCTCGCTCAAGGGGGTTCCTAACTACAAATAGGTCAAGTCCTGTCCTGGAATTGCAGCCAGGAAAACGGGTTGCTGGCATCTTCAACTGGAATCTGGAACACATTTTCCCATAAAAGCAATTATTGTAGATGATTTTAGGTTCTGTAGTGCTATTAGAACTATAGTTCGACTACGTTGCTGGTTAAATAGACATTTAGGGGCTGCCTTGGGAACATAATTACCTTTTATAACATTGTCCTAATGAGAAGCAAGATCCAAACAACTGACTTAAAATTGAACTTTTAGAAGCAATCTGATTATAATTTAGAAACTCTTATCCTATATCAAGTACCAATTATATAGTAGATGCTCTGGGGTAAATAGGAGAAAAAATAAGATCATGGCCTCTTTCCAAGAAGGTATAGTTTGTTTGGAGGACAAAAATACACAAGAAACAACCAATAGATAAGGCAGTCTGAATTTATAGCAAGTCTGAATTTATGTGAGACAGCGGTAAGTGCCTCAGAGGGGCAAAAAGCAAGCCAATAAGTTACCCTTTCTGCTGTTTATTTACATCAGCTCAGCTCCCAGACATTTGTTCTTAGAGTTCTCATAGACACACACTGTTCACACTTGCCCTTGTGCTTTTTTCTGTTCACTGGGAAGTGGTAGGCAGGTGTAGGAGGCATCTGTAGTCACTTGACTGTGTGGTAATGAGAATAGATGGTTCTAGGGCTTAGAAATTAACCACAGGAGGGCAGCAGCCTGGTGGCTGAAAAGAAACCCAGAGTCTTTAACACTGGCCTCATGAAGGGCCAACAAAGAGGCCCCACCACTATTTCTCAATGTGTGGTGTGGGAACACCTGAATCAGAATCATGCAGAGTCTTACTAAAAACGCTGATTTGGGGGCTGCACCTCAGATCTTGGGGTGAGGCTTGGGAATCTGCATTGTTCATAGACTCGCCCAGCTAATTCTTACACTGGTGAAAGTTTGAATTTGCTGTCCCAGAGATGGGAGAGTACCACTAAGATACTCAGATGCATTTTCCCCGAGAAAGCTCTGGGGGACTCAGACACAAGACAGCATCTTCTACATCCACTTTCATAACCTCGCTGCTGCCAGCCAAGTTTCTAAGAGAACCCAGTGTGGAGCAGGGGCTTTCACTCACTGTCCCAGTACTTTTGGCTCTACTTCCATCCCGGCCAGAGCACTGCATATGCACTGAAAACATGTCTAAGGCATCTGGACTGAAACTGAGCATCTGTTATAAGAAAAATGAGGTTTTCAAACAGGGCCTCTTTGGAGTGGGAGGGTGCCAAATGGAACGGGGCCTCCCAGGTAGCCTCCATCATATGGTAACATACGAGCAAATTTCCCCAGGACTAGAAAATATGCTCTGAGCAAGATTCCAGAACTCATACAAGAATGTTACACTCCTTGCTTGGGTCTCTTGCCTCAGACTCTTGTCATCAGGACCACCAGCTCCCTCCAGGGCGGTGGGCTCCTTACCGCTGACACGGGAAGGAGCCCACCCAGTATGACATGGTACTTGCACTTGTGTCAAGTGCAAGTGCAAGTACCATGTCATACTGGCCATTATGCTGGTCTGATCACTCGGCAAAATAACTTTAGAAGTAATTTTCAGAGTGAGGTGTACATGCCCATGTGGCAGGATAAATTTGAGTAATAGTTGTTGCTCTAGGCTCTCCCACATTTACCCACTTCTGCAACAGTTTGAGCACCTGGGGGTTTTGTCTCTGATCCCCTGGGAAGGGATGCTGCTGCCGAAGCAAGGTTGACAAAGGGTCGAACTCTTGGCTTCTCCCTTTCAGAAGCCTAGGCCCAGGACATAAACAAAAGATTTGGATAAATGTATAATTAGTTAGAGCTATTTTCCATTCCCTCCAGTGCCACTCCTTACCCTGGACTAAGGAAAGTTGCCCAAGGAAGGAGGATGCCAAGCCAGTGGTCACAACACGGGGTCCCTTCACCACCACTGATCAAGTCCTAGCTAAGTCTGAGGAATCTCAGTGGAGGTGGAACCTGTGCCCTAGTCCCATCCAGGGATAAGCAAAGAAAAGAATGAAGGGCATTGAACAACCCCACTATCTCCTTAGGGCCCCAAATATTGTGGGAGAACAGCCAAATATTTCCAAGAACAGGAAATGGCTAAGAAGTAAACTGTTTTGGATGGATGTCAGATGTTTGGATGGAACAGCACACATCTCAGAGAATGTCAGCCTGGAAAGATAACTCAGACTAACTTCACCCCACCCCCAGTGCCTTGGAACTCTAGTCACCTGAGACTTGGACACAGTCTTGGAAACGATGTTGTAAAACCTGAATCATTTGAGATTTGGGTTTTGCCACTCACTAGAATGGGGGTCAAAATGGAAATGAAGCTCAGATAGGTTCAAAAAGTTTGAAGAAACTCACCTTTCTTGCATGTCTGCATTTCTGATATGTTATTACTATCTTTAGAAAGTTTCTAAATGGCATATAATTCATGCTAAAAAGTATTTAGGGCCAAAGTGCTGAGGTTGGAAAACTCTTCCATCCGAAGTCCCTTAGGGTCCTTTCAGCTCAGAGCCCTAATCTGCCCATTTGGTTCTTAGAGGAGTCTGGAGATGGAGCCCATACAGTCCCTCGCAGATTCCTAATAATGTGACGTGTGGTGGCATGGCTGATTTGCCAAAGAACTTTGGATGAGTTGAATAACTGTCCTATACCTTCTCCCCATTAGAAACGGACTCAAACTTTGCTAATGTGAATATGGAATGGCCTCACCCTACACACAAGGTATTCTGATCATTGCCTGAAAAAGGTGGCTTACAAGGCCTTTAAAAATAGATAAGATTATAAATATACCGTCAATTGATTTACTGGAGCCTGAAGTGGTAATCTCAGGATTCCAAAATTATTCACCAATCAAAACCTAGGATTTCTTATTGAAATTCAAGATTTTGATGGTGATATTCACATTGACTCAAAGATGTAAATATATACATTATCTAAACACCTTATGACTGGACATAAATGCTCTATGACTCATTATCTATTTATCAAAAATATGGTCAGGTTATAGTTTGATGAGATAATTTTAGTTGTGTATTATAATCGTGTTTTCCTTATCCTCCTCTATTTTCTTATTTATGTTTCTCATTTTCACTGCCTACGTAATTCTTTTTCTCTCATTTAATTGTTATTCCCTCTTTCTCATTTTCTCTTCTCTTTCTGTGCTTTTTCTCTTCCCATTAATTCTCTTCTTCTCAGTCTCTTTTTCTTCCCTTAACTTTTACCTCAATTTTTGATATTTAAAAATATTTTTTCCTTCCTTTCCCTTTTTGTTCCTCCTTAATCTTATTATTCCATAATAATAGTAGTTAGCACCTGAGTACTCGATATATGCCATGCTCTTTGTAAAACACTTGTATTATGGTACATGGTACATATTTTAGAGGAGGAAAATGAGACTTGGAGAAATTGAGTAACTTGCCTAAAGTCACACGGCTACAAATGGTGAAGCTAGGGCTCAGATGGAAGCATCTGCTTCCGGAGCCCAGGCCCCCACTCCGCATCTCCTCCAATCACATCCCATTCCTGTGCTCTACCTTCTACTTCCTGACCACCTTACCTGGGTTACCCCGCCCTGTACTCATCTATCCTTATGCCTTACAATACACATGCTTAAGGCCTCTCCTCTGCCCAAGGCTATTGTATCCCACCCCTGTAGGGTGTGGCTGACGGGGATACACATACTCCAGTTTTCTCATAATCCTAGCTCATGTCTCTCTAGGGAACATGCTCAAATGCCTCCTTTCAGGTCATTTTTTTGGGCCAGTGACCTTCCTTTCTTCCCATTCTGTGTAATTCAGAGCCTACTTTTCCTTCCAATGGTCAAAATTTTTCCACAGTGGCATTCTGATGTTTCTCTTCTCTTCTGTGTAAGAGTGTGTGTGTGTGTGTGTGTGTGTGTGTGTGTGTGTGTGTGTGTGTGTTAGAGTGCACCAGTTTCATTTTCTCAGAAAGCCTTCTTTGAAAAAAAAAAAATCGCTTTGCTCCTGGCCCGCTGCAGGCCCTTCACACGGCCTGGCAGGTGTATTCTTTCCCCCTGTCCTTTCATTCTCCCACTTTCCAAGACGAGTCTACTCCTTCGCCACCCTCACCCTCAGCTAATGAACCTACTTCTTAAATGACTGAGCAAAGGAAAACAAGCGGAATAGAACTTCCAATTCCCTCACTGCCATGTCTACCCACCCACCTGTATCTGGCTCATGTAAGCCTCCTTCCTGCTCTGGCTGAGCAGATCCCTCTTCTGGGTACTCCATCCTATCTTCCCCACCTACTCGGAGACATTGCTCCTCCAAACTCCCTTCCTCTCCTGAATCCTCACTTTCCACCTCTGTATTGGATCAGTTCCAACATCATGAAAGTATGCTATTAGAGCTCCCTTCTTTAAAAAAAGACCAACAATAACAACAACAAAACTCTTAAAACTCTATGTCCCCTCTCGAGATACTGCCTATTTTTTTTTCCTTATCTTTGAGGCAGAACTTCTCCCTTCATCTCTAACAGTTCGTTTTATTATGTCTGCCTGATTTCTAGATGTGGAAGACCATCTTCTGTCTGAGTAATAGCAGTCACTTTATATCCTGGGCCAAACATTCAAAAAGCTTGTTCCAACATACTCTGCACAGTCATGACAGTGTGTGTATCCATGTGCACAAAAAGGAGGGATCAAGCTTTCAAAATGAGCACTACTGCTTAGATGACCCACATCTTAGATGTGCTTAGAAAGTGTGTGAAATCACTTTCATAGGGTTATAGAAAGCCTGACTCCTTCAAAGCAAGCCCTCAAAGTTTGGGAGCTTTGATGGTGTGTGGCTGGCATCTTACCTGGACTCACTTTGCTTTCAGCGAAAGTTTGATTGACATTTACTGCCAAGATGGTTCTCACCCAGGTATATGCTTGTTCTATAGATTAGCTATTCAAAGTCACTTTACCCAGCAACATTGAATGAAGCTGCAAATGTGAACAAGAGAACACAGAAAAAGCTTTGCTCAATCCCATGATGACTAGACCTTCATCCTATCACTGATTTTTAAGAGTAAGCTGAAGTTGAACTGAATTTAGCAGCTGACTTTGGAAAACTCATTTTTCCCTACCTAAAATCTATGTAGCTTCTTTGGCATTTCCAAATCATATTAAAACAATTACAAATGCATCAGTGACTGCTTGTTGGGTCAATCTGAGGCCTTAGGCCCAGGGCTGGGACTGATCAACAGCTCTCTGGGAAGATAAGTCATACCTTTCTAGGATTGAACATTCTTTTTGTCATTGCTTTCCCAGACATCAATATATCCACATCCATAAACATGCCTGAAATAATATGTAATATATATTCTATTCCATACAGACCACCTAGTTGTTAATAATAATAATAATAATAATAATAATAATAATACTTATTGGCTTCTGTCTGCCTCAGGCATTGTATCAAGGGCTAGCTTCATGGGTACCACCAGAAGAGTTATACAGGGTTCAATGCTCAGAAGAGCCCTATACTTAGGGTTTACTAATCTGCATTTATTTGAAATTCTTAATAATTTATCTTTGACTTTGAGTTTTATTAAGTCCAATGAGACAAAGGAGCATGGGCAAGGGTCTTAGAGACTCAGCTGAAATGTTTTTCTGCCTCACACTGTCTCCCTACCTCCCCATCAGTCACACATTCTCCTGTCCTCTGGTGCCCAGGACACTGCTCAGCCTCTCTGCCCCCACATGGTAACCACTGAGGTCAAGTGCATATGCCCCATGGTGTCTTGGAGTAGGGTATGGCAGCAATTGTCCCCACCCTGGGCAGGCAGCCCCATGAGCATTTACCTGCTGGGGAGAGTTTCTTGTCCACTCCCGATGCAGGTACTAAGTGAGTCCTTTTTAAGAGGTGTGATCTGTCTGCCATGGGTTGGACAGCAGGCCCATGAGAAGAGGAAATAACTGGTTCGATTTCACTGCCTCAAGCTGACAGCTTGCAGGAAGGGCAATCCGACAGTCAATGGATAGGTCATGTACAGGTGCCAAGTCACAGGAAGGGGCCCTCAGGCATCTGTGGGTGTGTGTAGTCACCCAGGAAGTATTCTGAGCTCAGAAACACAGAAAAAAGAAAAAATGTTTTTATTTTAGTAACTTTAGTGGCATTTTTTCCTGTTTTTTGAACAAGGGGTCCTGCGTTTTCATTTTGCATTGAGCTCTGAAAATTGTGTAGCCAGCCCTGTTCTTTTTCATTTAATGTGACTTGTGGTCTCAAAGTCACCAGTGATGGAGGTGGTATTCAAACCCACACAGACCCACTATGAACCTGATATTAACAACACTCATTCAAGTCATGGCCCATTGGGTTGTACAATAGTCCCCTCAGTTGTCTTAACCTTGACTCTGCACAGCTTGAAATGTCTTCTAATTTGTACACAACATAAAATCTTGTATCACTTCTAAATGGAGATTGACGGAAGTGAGCATTTGGCAAGGTGGGAAAAGAAATAAGATTGCATTTAAGCCAAAGGAATAGATGGGAAAATAATCAAAAAGGCACCAGGATGCACAGAAAGTAAGAGAGAAAGCTGCTTGGATATTGTGGGTCTTTCAAATTGCCCCCAAGTGCATTGCCAACTGTCAGCGGCACTGCCTGAGCAGATGGGCAGGTGCAAAATCGTGATGGTGAAGGGCATAATGACAGTACTGTGCCAGCCATATTTTTCTCACAAAGTGTCCTATTCATCTGTTAAGTAGCTAAGCACTTTTATTAAGCATATTAGAGATTTTCTGATCTATTTAATGCATTTAGATTTTATATTTCTGAACAGATGGCAAAAACGGAGTGAATGTGTATGTTGTGAGGAAGCTGGGTGCAGTGAGGGAGCAAAAGAGACTTTATGATTAAGCACAAGAATGAGAAGGTGCAGCAATGAATGACCAGCTTTACTTATTCGATTCTTGCTTCATTTATTCATCTGCGTTTCTTTTTTCAACTTAATGAAATACATATGCAACATATAAAAAAATTGAGCTCTAAATGTGGATTCATGAATTTGTTCAAATCCTCACTCCAGAGAAGAACTGCTGATGGAGGTGGGAAACCTTTTACTCCGGGTGCATGTTTTTTTGCATCTTTCATTGCAAAAGTGTGGGGTAGATGGAAGAATATAAGGGAGGAAGGATTTGCTCTCTGTGCTGTTTCATAGCAAGAAGGTAAGGTTGCTTTTGGAGAGAGTTTGAGTCTGGACTAAACTATGTTACACTGGGTTCTCTCATAAATGATAAATTCAACATGCTTTGTTGCATAAGCTTTTTTATATTTATAAACATATAAACATTATAACATGTTTATGTTTATATAGGCTTCTGTTTAATAAGCATTTAACAAAATTCTACATCTATTTATAACCAAACCTCTTGGCAAACTAAGAACAGAAGGAAATGTCTTCATCTGATAAAGGGATCTACAAGACAATCTAGAATTAACATCATACTTAAAAATGACATATATTGAATGCTTCCTTCTAAGATCAAAACCAATGCAGGGATGCCTATCCTCATGACTTCTATTTAAATTTGTACTAGATATCCTAGCCAATGCATGAGAAATAAAAGGCACGTAGATCAGAGAGCGATAAGTAAAGCTCCCTTTCTTTGCAGATGATACCATGTAAAAAAAGCCTAAAGTGCCTACGGAACACCTACTAAAATTAATAATAAGTGAATTTAGCAGATTGCAGGGCATAAGATTGGAATGCAAGAATCAATTGTATTTTTATGTATTAACAACAAACAGATGGAAAATGAAATCTAAATAAATTCCGTTCACAATAGCATCAAAAAGTTAAATACCAGTAAAAATTTAACAAAAGCCATATACCCTTATATCAAAAATTGAAAAACATTGCTAAAGAAAATCTTTAAAAGACTTAAATAAATGGAGAAACAAAGTTTTCATGAAATCGAAGACTCAATAATTTAAGATAATTTTTTTCTCATATTATTCTATAGATTCAATGAAAGTCAAATTAAAATACTACAACACGTTTTGTAAAAATGGAAATGTGCTTTCTAAAATCTACACGAAAGTGCAAAAGATCTAGAATAGCCTCCCCAAAAAAGCTTAAAGAAGAAAAACAAAATTGAAGAAATCACATTGCCTGATTTCCAGACTTACTATAAAGTTACAATAGTCAAAATATTCTGGTACTGAAATAAGGATAGTGCAATAGATTAATAGAACAGAATAAAAGATTTAGAATTAGGCCCTGATGTATATGGTTGATTGATGTTAACAAAGTTGCCAAAGAAAGTCTATGAGGAAAGTTAAGTTTTTCAACAAATAGTGCTAGGAAAATTGGATAAATACATGGAAAAGAATAAACACTTACCCTTACCTCATACTATCCCCCAAATTAATTCAAGCTGAGTCACAGACTAAACTATAAAGTTGAAACTATAAAACTTCTATAAGATAATATTGGAGAGTATCTTCATGATTTTAGGGGGTGATAAAAGATTTATTACAGGACTGAAAAGAACTAAGTATTAAAAGAAAAATTGATAAATTAGACTTCGTCGCAAGTAACACTCCTGTTCATTGAACACACAGCATTTATAAAATGAAAAGACAAGCCATAGCCTGGGAATATATATTTGCAATACATACGTCTGACAGAGGCTTTGTACCCAGAATGTATAAAAAACTACAAATCAATAACAAAAAGACAATGCAATATAAAATGGGCAAATGCCTTCAATAGACACATCACTAAAGAAATATTAAGATAAGTAATAGGCACATGGAAAGTTGTCAACATCATTAATCAGGGAAATACAAATTAAAACACAGTGCAACACCACTATGTATTCACGAGAATGACTGACATTAAAAAGATTAACACCAAATGTTAGCTAGGAGTTGGAACAATCAGGACTCGGCTACATTGCCGGTAGAGGTGTAAAATGGTGCAACTTCTTTGAAAAACTATGCCCTGGTAATTCTACTTATAAGTATTTACCCAAGAGAAATGAAAATATGTACCCATAAACATTCATGAGAACCCAAACTGGAAAGAAACCCAAGCGTTTATCAGCAGAAGAGTAAATAAAGTATGTATATTTGTATAATGGAATACTACTCAACAATAAAAAAGGAACAATATGTATGTCCATACAATAATACAGATAACTTTTGAAGACATTCTGCTGAGAGAAGCCAGATACAAAAGAGTAAATGCTGTATTATCTCATTTATATGAAGTTCTATAACAGGTAAAATTAGCAGATGTGATCAAAGTCAGAACAGTGGTTGCCTCTGTGGGTAGGAAGGAGGGATTGACTGAGAACAGTAATGAGGGTACTTTTTTTTAACACTCTTTTTTATTGTAGTAAAGTATGTATAACATAAAACTTATCATTTGACCATGTTTTAGTATACAATTGTTTGGCCTTAAGTACATTCAAATTGTTCTGCAACCATCACCACCATCCATCTCCAGAACTTTTACTTCTTCTCAAACTGAAACTCTATACCATTAAACACTAAATCCCCATTTCCTTCTTCCCTCAGCCCCTGGCAGCCACCCTTCTATTTTTTGTCTGTGAATTTGACTACTCTAGGTATGAGGAAACTTTCTAAAGTAATGAAAATATTCTACATTTTGGTAAGAGTGTGTGTTACATGGAAGTATGTAATTGTCAAAAGAGAACACATTGTACATTTAAGATCTACACATTTTACTGTATGCAATTTATAAGTCATAAAAAGTCCACAGTAAGTCAAATGACTTGTTTTTGAGTTCCTCACAGCCTGGTGAACAGAGGACCAGATGAACCACCCTGTTGATACGGTCTCTTCAGGAGAGTCACCCTTCCTGCTGCCCTTAATGAGGGCACAGCACCCAGTTGGTGGAATGTGACTTGCCTCTCTGAGTGGCCACAAAGCAGCCACCCTCCTTTTGCTTTACCCTCCAAGTGCATTGAGGAGACATTAAAAGTGAGTAGGGATGGTTAAGTTTTGTGTGTCCAGCCAAGTCAGATCATGGAGAGATTTGTATGTTGTGTTTAAATACTAGTATTTTGTCTCATACGTGGTGATTGGAGGGAGCCCCTAGGAGATATTTTAACTTCACAAGTTTTCAGATAATCAGGGCAAGTTCTATTTCGATTACTTTGATCTGCTCTTGGTCTGCAATACTCCCTTCCCAACAAAATTGCATCCACCACAATGCACTGGGCCACTGGACTAATTACAGGTTTTCCTTAAACGTGGAGGCCCCTATCTCTATGTCTTAATGTGGGCTGCTATAACAAAGTACCGTAGACTGGGTGGCTTATAAATAAAATAAATTTATTTCTTACAGTTCTGGAGGCTGGAAGTCCAAGTTCAGGTTGCCAGTATAGTCAGGTTCTGGTGAGGACCCACTTTTGAGTTGCAGTCTACTGTTCCCAGAATATCCTCAGGTAGTGAAAAGAAGATGAGAAAGATCTCTGAGGTCTCTTCTTCTAAGAGCACTAATCCCATTTATGAGGGCTCTACCCTCATGACCTAATTACTTTTCAAAGTTCCCACCTCTGAATATCATCACATTGGGGGTAAGATTTCAACATATAAATTTTGAGGGACACAAACATTCAATCCATTGCACCCTGCAAGCACAGCCATAAACTGAGGTATGCCTTAGTGACTCTTGAGAACGATAAATAGAGGACCCGTGCCTATATGCCAACCTAGGATCTATTTCCTAAGCTTGCTTTTTTACAGTGAGATTGAGGCTTTGAAATTCCCTGTTCTAGCACTGAAAGGACAAACGGCTTTGACATTTTGGTAAGACTTTGTTTACACTATCCTAATAATTAACTAATTTATTTGTCCTGTTTCAAACAGGAAATTCATTCTAAGTCCTCAATAAGGCTCTGATTTGGAATCAGGGTTGGCTTCAATCAGTGCTCAAGTTAAACGGAAGATTCTCCGGTAAATATTCTCTTCGCCTGGCTCTTGGTAGAAACAGAGTTTCCAAATTAATGACAAACTATTTGATTTCAGAAACATCAGTCAGGCTACCCCACGAAAATCATGAAATGGTCAGGCTACCCCGTGAAATGGAGATCATGTTACAGATTCCGTTTACTGAGTAAGACATGCACCTATAAGATACAATAATATCTAAAAGAAGGTTTTAGCATCCATCTTGTGCTAAGAAGCAAAATATCATACTCTAAAGTGGGAGGAAAATTATTTAAAATCCATTAATTTATATTCAGCCTGCACTGTCATTATGAACATTTTGTTAGCTTACAGGGGCATTGTATCTTCCTGAAATTGTGTTTTATTTGAAATCATAGCAAGGACTCCAACCTCTGCTAAGAAATATGAGATATACAATTAACACATAAATGTGAAAGCCAAAGATATTCAAAGGCAACGTCAACTGTAAAACTGAGACAGCCTACCAATCTTAATTGATTATGTAAATATAAACATAATTAACTTACTTCTTTCCTGTTAATAGAAATTAGCTCGCATAAGAATTTTTTTAAATATGTAAGTTTTAGTGTTCTCTTTAATTATAACATGACTTAGCGAAACTATTTTTTAACCTGTATCAGGAAAATTGTGTTTATTTGTGTAGACAAAATAACAATATGCTTTGAGCTTCTTTAAAAGGGAACTTTGTACAGAATTGCAAAAGATGATAATACCACTGACATGAAAAGCAGTACAAGCTTCTTAACAAGTGCTGATATGAAAAAAAAAAATGTCCCAAAGGCTGGAATGATTCAGTCATTTGTAGAAAGAGTAAACTTCACTTTAAAAGCATTATTTGTTTAGTACAATGAATAATTTGTAGATGTGTTTTTGTTATGCTCACAATATATCTAGATAACCTGAACATTTGGTTAGACTACTAGCCAGAAGCTCTGAATAATGCCAGGTGTTTCTCTCTATGGAGATGCCCAGGGAAATAATGAGATAGCAAATAGATGCCCCCAGAGAAATGGAAAGCAGTGAATGAAGCACTAGCATTGGTCGATTTCCATGCAAGGTGGGTACCATACTAAAAGCTCCACAGGCATTATTTCATTTAGTTCCCACAGAAAGTATTAGCACTAGGTATCACTATTGTTCTTTTTAGGTGAAGTTTGGAGACATTGAGACTTGCAGACTCATAAAACAAGTGGTTCCACAGGATTTGAACCCAGGTCTCTCAGACTCTGAAGTCCGTGTTCTTTCTCTGCTGTTTCCACGCTACCTTCATGTTTGTTCTTTCACTCGATATGTATTTGTTGCATACTAGAAGCACAATCTAGTTCCCCACAGAGTCTGTGCAGGACTGGAGGCTGAGTTTGCAGTGAGGGAAAGCCCTCAGCACACATGCTGGGAATGTGGAATTCTACCTTCTTGTTCCACTAAGTGGAATGTATGAAATCACAACCTTCATCCATGGTTTTTCTCCCATGGCCTCTTTGCTGGTTATTTTTTGGGGCCCTGGATCTTCATGTCAAATGCTCACCAGATCCCTACAAAAGCTGTGTCCTCATGTCCCTGTTTCTGTGGCTGCTCTCATCACCCTTCCAATCAACCAGTCAGGTTTGGTTCCTCCCTTTTTTAGCCCCAGGCAGTTAGTCCCCTAAGTGCTTCCATTCTCCTTCATAAATGCCTGTCCCATCAGTCTAGGTGGACAAACGCAAAACACTATGAGAGCTAAGCTGTCTTTTCATTCAAGTGTTATTCCTCCTTTGCAGCTTTTCCTTCCTTCAGTGAAAACTATCACCCTTCAGCAATATTTCCCTCTTACCTGTACCCAAAGGCCACAAAAGTGAGAGCTAGGGGGTAGAGAATGGGAAAATGCTCAAACTGAAACTTTCAATTTGAGCCTTCAAGTTTACTGATTATTCTAGGGTTCAAAAATGAGAGCAAACCTTTTCCCATCTCACCCTGATCAGTGTGCTGCTATAAGCTAGGTGGGACTCCCATTCACCTTGCTGACCGAATTTGGTCTGAGAAGAGCTTCAGGTGAGCTAGCATTAGCCTCCTCATGCTCTAAGGCTACTGGACCTAACTCAAATTTAGTGGGGCTGGATGCCCCTTTCCTGCTATTCAATGGACGGGTAGGTCCAGATGAAAGATTTATTGCCCTAATTCAGAACTGGTATTTAATATCTTTGACTCCTTAATTGTATTTGCTCAGAATTTATGAACTCTCTCTTTTTCTAGGCCCTCTAAAAAAAAAAAAAAAGTCTCATATCTTGTAGTGCCAAGTCTTATGGATTCAAAAATTAGCCAGGGTGTTTTTGCATCCCTCCTGACTGAAGCACTGAGTACCTCTCGGCAACTTAGGTGCTGAGGAAAGAAAATAGGATCCCTTTCCTTTGCCTTTCCATAATTAAAACTTCACATTCTCAGATTGTAGGATTATACTACATACTTTCTAGGGTTAGGGGAATGATCGTTCTAATTACTTACAGGTAAAGGATTTAGAGAAATAGGATGTCATGTCTGGTTTCAAAAGTATTTTTAGAGGCATTTTCTTTTTTTGCCTCTGTAACTGAGACTGTGTGAGCTCCTTTACTTCTGACTCACTTTTTAGAAGCTCTGCTCCTCTGAATTCTTAGATTGCATTTTAGCTTTTGTCTGAAGTCAACAATATCTCTTGAAAAACAAGTCCAGTTTCTTTCATGGGTGTGGAGTTGGCAAGAGGGCCTGAAAACCAGAGAGTAGTTCTCTAAAAAATGAGGCACATCCAAAGTTTCCTGGTTGGAGTCCTTCTACAGAAATTCTGGCTCCTCTCTCTCTACACGTGTTGGAGGACAATTTATGGCAATTAGTAAGCAGCCAGGAAAAGATTCAGGTTTTCTCTCTCCCATGCATGATCACTTGGATTAACTGAAGAACATTTTTTCCCTTTTGGCCAAACTTGAGCACATGAGAAAACCAAACAAGTGGGGAAAAAAATCAGTGATCAAGTCAGCAAAGAAAAACAGCCATCAGGTGGCAAGTTGGCAGGCTGCCCTGTTCCAGGCTTCAAATCTGGAGGGACTGACTAGGTAGCAGCTGTCAGGCTGCTCCCCAACATGGGGCAATCAAAAGAGTAAGGGTCAGCCTCTTTTCTAAGCAGGCATAGTTGGGGTGGGACTGGAAGGTGCCTTTGGTTCTTTAATGTGTGCACATTATGATTTCACTTTGGAATTAATGCTTAATCCCAAACTAACTCAGAATGCACCGCAAGAGCCAGCCCCAAGATGCACCTCTTTTATCATACATCTCACAAGTTCCTTTGAATATTAAGCAAAAGTTCATAAGATTCATTATGTAATGTATCACCATATTTTTCCATTGGGCAAGAGAGGGAAAACGGTTTTCTCTGAAAGTATATTCATCCAAGTCAAATACAATGGCATTTATCCAGAGGCAATTGTTTCATAGCTGAACCATCTTGTATGATGCTTAGAAACCAGAAATAAGAATTTTCAGTACCTAAGAAGTTATATTACACAGTGTGTGCACTAAACATCATGAAACCAGTCATGGACGAGACCACTGCACCTTTATTCGGAGCTTATTTACTCATATAAATGAAATTTTATTTAGTTTTAAGTTTCATTGGTTTGGAGGCTGAGAAGAGGACAAGAAAAAGAGAGAAGACAAAAGAAGACAGGTAGGCATTATCTGTCAGAATATACACTCCATGCAGGCAAAGCCTTGACATGACACTCTGTTTTGTTCACTGCCAAAGCTTCAGTTCCTAAAATAGTTCTGGCCTTAGAGTAGGTGCTAAGTAAATATTTGCTGAATTAATTAATGACAACAATGGAAATCATTGGCTTTTAGGGACAGTCTGCTAGGGAAAAGCAGGAAGAAGAAGGAGAAGAAGGAGGAAGAGAGGAAAGAGAGGGAGGGAGTGGAAGGAGGAGACCTCACAAAGCACACTCACTGATCTAAGAACAGTTTAAGGTAGCATCAAACAATACTTCGAACGTTCTTGAGAACATCATTGTCTTATAGTTTTCATGGTGATGATGATATGATGGCTGCTTATCATGATAGCCCTAAATCATTAAGACATCAAAGTAAGTAGAAATTAAAATCCACAGGAAAAAAATGCAAAACATCTGAAAAATATTTTCCAAAAATACGATTGTAATTGTTTTCAATTTTCAAAAACATTTTTTAAATTTTAAAATTCTACATTCACAAATGAAGGATACACTTTATCCCAAAGACAGCAGGTTAATAAAGTTAATAGAAAAGTTATTATCTTACCAAAGGCACACAAAATATCTGTTACTCAACTATCATCCACTTGAACATACTTAAAAAGATCATATCCTCTGACATCTACACTCCCTGGTATTTTATGATGCATATTTATAATATGTTGACACAGCTCAACATAATATGACTGACCTCTAAGAGAGGTGAATAGCACTGTGCCCCACAGGAGACCGAAGATTTCTCTGAACTTTGCATGTATAAAGAAACTTCCTGAAATTTTTTTTAACCAATGTAGAAAATCACGTGGTTTCAAAAGCCAGAGCCCTAGAAATGGGGGAGTCTACCCAAAGCTAAGCCACAGGTTTGGCTGGTTTTTATGATTGCTTTGGGCTTTGCTTGCTCCGAGAAATGCTGAGGTATTTGCTTGCTTTGAGAAAAGCTGATATATTTGAAAGGAATTTTAAAAGAAAAATTTTAATGCACACCCAAAAAAGTCTATGAATGATTTTGAACCTCTGTAAAGAGTA
Organism: Pteropus alecto; assembly: GCF_000325575.1. Taxonomy (NCBI): domain Eukaryota; kingdom Metazoa; phylum Chordata; class Mammalia; order Chiroptera; family Pteropodidae; genus Pteropus; species Pteropus alecto. The sequence goes on along the minus strand of NW_006436298.1, from coordinate 9,216,484 downwards.
AGTAGAAATCAGAAACTAAGAAAAATCAGGATCCTTCACAGAGCACAGAAGGGCAAATATCACATGTGTGTATTGCCCTTGGATTACCAACAAGTCTCTCTGTTGACTCTCTCTCTGTGCTGACTCTCTTACAGAGTCAACCAACAGTTTGGTGTCTCATAGAGAGAATCTTGGAGCAAAATAAGGGGAAAAAATGATATTAAAAAATAAATTTCCTAAATAGCTCATCTCTTCTCAACTCTGTGTTTAGTGGCATCATGTTGGTAGCTTCAGATCTGCCAGAATAAGAGTAGAAATTGCAAATGCTACAAATCAGAATTTAACTTATTGTTTTGTCCATTTATTTAGATTGAAGAAAGTGATGAAAAATGTTAATAATGCAAATTAAACTTAGAAGTGTGTGTGTTTATAGCTATTACATTGTGAATAACTCAAAACAAAATATTGAAAAGCCATGACATGATTCAGCAAAAAAGGTCACTCATATCATGAACTAGAGTGAAGTTGCAAAATGTCTTTCTTGATTTGCTTTCATTGTACTCAACATAAACATATCAGTCAACATTCATGTAGGACCTATTTTTAATGTGTTAATTGCAAGCAACTGACATATCGGTGAAGACTGTAGGTTGACAGCAGCTTTAATAAAAGTTCAGCAAAACCAAAAAGCATTCTGTGAGAATAAATTAGCTTTATGAAATTAAAAAAAAAAGATTGTATATTTTATTCTTCTTCTTAAATTGTGTTCCATATCTCTTACACGAGTAAAATTTAGAATAAACTTACACACATATATACACACACATGCGTACTTTCCAGAGGTCTGATTGTTAACCACTGACCAGCACTCTGCTGGCCCTCCCAGAAAGCAAAACGAAAAGAGGCTGCTGGCACAGGGAGTTTCATTTCTGCCACGTGGAATGAGTGTCTTTGTAGAATAAGAACATTTAGAGTATTTACAGTGCAAATATAAAGACCAGGATAGGTAAGAGATCCCAGCAAATGCTGAACTAATTGCAATAAAGGTTACCCCTTACCCCACACCTTACGTTTGCACATTCTCCATCTCATAGATTTTTGCTTTGTGCTTTTAATTCAAGTCACATGTGTAACTTGAGAACCTATAAATTACAAAAACTCTTTCGAATAATGTTAGTATGTAAATATAAAATATAACATTGAATTCCCATCATTAATATTGAAGAGTAAGTCAATATTTGATAAAAAAAAAAATTGCCTCAGGGGAATGCACCTTTCTGCTTGGTTTTATGCCTTGCAGACTTATTCAATTATTATTTAATTACCCGGTTAAATGTCATGGCTTACAAAGCAGGGATTATATTAATAATAACATGAGGTTTGTTTTAAACCAGCCCATACATTAGATAGAGCTGATTTTCTTTTACCGTCTCACAGGGCACAGAATTGACATTATTCTTCTGCACCTGGTTTTGAATGAATTGATTCTATTTAAGCTTCCCCACCCCCCTTCCTTTTAAAAAATCATCCCCCTATATTTGTTATATTTTTCCAGTCTTTTAGCTGTTCTCTACCCCGTCTCTCCTCCCTCTCTCCGGGAGTCTTAATTCCATAGTAAATCAAATACCTCAACAAAAGATTGTGCCTAAAACACAGTAACAGAGAATAGATGCTGGGTCACAGAGAACCATCTAGTTTCAAAAGAAGGTGGTGCACCACGCAGAGCAGTTTCTGAGCCAACACCTTCTGACTAGTTGGCTGTTCAATTCTTCTCTATAAAGTTGCTATAGTAACCATTCTATTGGAAGGATTTGTTGGCACCTAGATGGACTTCATTTCTCTGACATTTGAAGAGGAGGGTGAAGACAAAGTCTAATGAGAGGACTGAATGAAATTAAATGGCTCCCCTTTCAGTTTTGCCATATTGGTCCAACATTTAGGGTATTTTGAGCATGGCCTTTTGTCAATCTGAGAGTGGTAGAGGCACTCTCTGGAGAGGAGTAGAGAAGGGGGGAGAAGGAGCAGACCCGGGAGGGTTGGGGAGAAGGCTGAAGGAACAGCTGAAACGTGGTGGGCCATGCAGGCCTTTTGTTCTCCGCCATCTGCTGGCTGTGGTTTCGGGAGTGGAGCCAAAGGAACGTTACCTGTATTGTGCCTCCCAGAGCTGGGGTGCGGCCACCAGTCCTGCCTCAGACACAAGGGCCTCGCACACAATGACAGGGCCATAATAGTCTGGCAAATAAACTATTTGAACATTTGGCTTTATGAATATTGAGCAATATCCTTCAAATAAATTATGAAAATGACTAAGTGAACAGACATCTGAATCCCATTGCAAGCCTCGGGCCACTGATTTGTAATGCTAAGTATGATAATAGTTGTATAAATGAGGAATACTTTTCAAAATAACTGGTGAGCTTCAAAAACTGGGACACTAAAACAAGTACTAATTTTGATTGCTCTAAAGAGCACCAGTGCCTAGGACATGTAGCTCTGTAAGCATACTTGATAAAATGGAAGCGATATTAATAATATACTACTGAAGGAAAAAACAGCTTCTGAAGGAACATGTATAACTGGTTTCATTTTTAAAAGCATGTATACATTAAAAAATGTTGAGCTTTAATGGCTGTTATCTCCATGCAGTAGGATTATAGATAATTTTATTATCTTTATTACGCTTGCTTATATTTTTTGGCTTTTCAACAATGAATATGCTTTCCTGCAGTACTAAAACAAAGAAAATGTACTCTTTTTACATTTCTGTTCATTAATCACTTATGTAATTCAAGTTATTTTAGAAGGAAAAGGAAAATTCTGGCCAAACGCTCCAGCCTCAGTGTCCTGATAAGCTCACATCTACTCTGGACATTAATGGGACACAGATGTCCATGTTCTCTTGAACGCAGGAAGATGTGACAGCAGACCTCTACACTGGTAAGTCTTGGTTCCGAGATCTGTAGTTCAAGGGCTCCCCTGTTTTCTGGGAAAATCAAGTTGCTGGAAACAGTGACCCAGGAAGGTGGGGACAGAGAAAAATGGAGGTGTTTCTACGAACGGGGCAGACACTGTTATAAATGTAGTGTGGTTATAAAATAAGAAGATTAGTGTTGTAGCCGGCTTGTAGAAAAATGGCCTCTTCATTTCACAGTCACACCTAATACAGTATGGAAAGAGCTCACTGAAACCCTGCAGGACTTCACCCTGGATCACAAAGACTGCCTGAGGACTAAATCCTTTCTCCTCTTTCTGGGCATCCCCAGGAATCAAGACTATTAAAAAGGCTTCCCCCATAGGCAGTCATTGGCAATCAATGAATAAGAGTTTTCTGGACCCTTTGTCATTCCTGGCCACACCGAATCTTCCTGAGTATCATTACAAAGGTCTATACTTTTAACTTACTAGGCTTACTCTCTCATGTGACAAATACATAAAATCTGGAACAACTTCACAAGTCAGATATTTTAACACACACACACACACACACACACACACACACAAAGCAGTGCATTCGTTGTATTTATTGTTCTCAGAATGAAAAGTCATATAATAGATTTATCCTAACTTCCAGTTACAAAGCCCGAATAAGAAATATAATATGTATCAAGTATTTTTCATGATTGCTATTGTTTATCACATGGGCTTATATATTACCTTGGCAGCACTTACATAAACTTATTACATTAATGGAGTTACGTGTATTTAGAAAAAATAATCTATCCTTGGAAGGAGAGTGTCATCACTTCCACGTACACAATGTTCCTCTGCAAACAATGCCCTCCATTTTGGCAACGTGTCTTTCCTGCCATCTGCCTCGCAAAGCACTTGCCAGAGTTGCAATAATAATTGAGTTACAGAGGGAATTAGGTGTAATGGAGGGGAAGGAAATTGATTGCTTAATTTTTATTAACAGAAAGGAAGAAAATCGTAGTGCCCTGCTGTGATCCAAAATGAAACAAAAAGGAAAGATACAGAGAGGTGACTCCAGGTGGCAGGAATGTTCCTGCACAGACATTAGCAATCCTATGGGGAGGCTGAGAAGAGGCCAACAATGCTGGTTGAGCAGAGAAACTGGAAGGGAAGCAAAAGAACACCAGAAGCCCAGGGCTGTAGTGACAGGGCCCTATACACCAGGAAAAGGACACGGGCACCTGGGAGACCACACACGTCTGCTGGAAGGAGTAGTTTAACCCTTACTGCATTCTGGCTGTCTGCACGTCAAGGATAGACATGTTGGCCATGTTGAAGTTAGAGCTGGGCTGTGTGTAGGCATGTGTGCAGAATGAGCGGCTTCTGATTCTTGCCTCCCAAGAGGTGAGGGTGCGTCAGCAGAAACTGAAACCTATAGAACACTGGACGAAATCACAGTGGTCATTCAGACCTCACCAGGACTAACCTGTATCCCATGAGCAATTGTATTGCTCAGACAGCCTGAGCTGTGTTCCTTTCTCATCCTAAAGGGAGACCCACCCCACCTTTCTGAGGAGTCAGTTTCCTTCCTCTCTCAGGGGCAGCTACTGGGTTGCTAACCTGCCTATGACTCCCTGGAACTAACTCCAACCTGGGTATCAGTTTCACATGTTTGGTCTGTGGGCTGTGTGAAGGAAGTAGACCTCCTGGATGTCGGGTGAGAAGAGCAATTGGCTTGGGGAAAGAAGCTCAGATGATAATCTCATAGTATTATTGTGGGTAATGCATTAGTCCACTTCATGCCATTTCACGCTGTCAGTCACACGCAGGATGTGGCGGTGTTTGGTTTCTCCTGTGTGAGATGCTCAGGCTTGAGAGTGGCGAGGAGAACCAAGGCATTGCATCTGGCCCCTCAGGATACCAGCCCCCTGGCCCCCCTCCTGGCTGACTTTTTGATTCTGGGTAGCAAGTTCATGGGCTTTTTAATGAGAACTCCAGTAAATGGATTCTCACCACAATTGTGAGCAGACATGTTTGCTAAAGGAAAAGCCACAAATCGCAATTTTGCCTCCCTCAGAGAAAACAGGAAAGAAGGCATATAGCCACATTCTATACTAATGTGAGTAATTTTCATATGTTTAAATTATATCCTGGAGAGACTCCAACTGATAAAATGGAACCCATAATGCAGCAAAGTAGGTAATATTATCACCAATATTATGGGGTGGGAAGAAGTTAAATAAATTTGACACATTCAAATGATAAACAAAAATGCTGACTTTCAAGTCTATTTAAATGATATGTGAAGATATTCACAATCTATAAGTAAGTTATAAAGAGGATTTTAACTGCTATTATACCGTATGAACTCAATTACAGATGCTCATTGACTTACAACAGGGTTATGGCCCAATAAGTCCACTGTAAATTGAAAATATCGTAAGTTGAAAATGCATTTAATACTTAATCACGGAACATCATAGCTTAGCCCAGCCTACTTCAAACATGCTCAGAACACTGGCATCAGCCTACAGTTGGGCAAAATCATCTCACTGCCACTGCCCAGCATCACGAGAGAGTATCATACCATATATCACTAGCCTGCGAAAAGATCGAAATTCAAAATTCAAACTATGGTTTCTACAGAATGTGTATCACTTTCACACCATCATAAAGTTGAAAAATTCTAAGTTAAACCATTATTAAGTTGCGGATCATATATATAGACTAAGTGAGAGAGAGAGAAATGAAAATCAAGACAACTGTGAGAATGTTACCAAAATGTTAACAGAGGCTAACTGTGGATGATGGGCCTATGGTGTTTTGTATTTTCCTCTTTATATACGTCTCATGAACCAATCTTGCTTAAATGATCATGTGTTACTTAAGAGTCAGAAAACAAATTTTTAATACCATTAGGTCAGAAAATTTTTAGATCTATTACCACCTTTGTAAAGAAAAAGGTATGAGAATCAGGGAAGAAAGGAAAGATTATTTTATGCAATTGCAATAACTTAAAATGTCTTTCTGTTTCAGATGGTTGTGTGCATGATGCAATGTTCAGGCGTCCCAGAGCCTCCGTTTATGGTGTTCGTCCCATACTCTGTTTGCTGTTATCAGATTCTCTGGCTCCATTGGTTTCATTCTGCTTTTCTAAACACAGTTGGGTATGTAACTGGATATTTTCCAAAGACTAATGACCTTTAGAACTCTTTTGTTTATGCAGTTCTTTCTTGCAAGCTATGCCATAACCGAAAATATGTAGTTTAAAATACTGGCCATTCAAGGTTGCCTACAGCCCAGCCTTCCCTGAAATGTTTGCTACAGAAAACAACACTGAACTTGTGGTCACAGAGTTTTACCTCAAAATGTAATCTACGGACACCAAGATCTCCATCTTCCAACTGTATCATGAAATTTGAGTGATCTGAGCCATTAATTATAATGTTCCTAATTGTCTCAAAGACTTTTGGTTGTAACATGGTCTTCCCTGGGGAACAGAGATAGGCAGGATTCTTGGCCATGAGAAGACATTGGGCTCCCACGATATTTTTGGTAGCATCTCAGGACATGAGCTGACCCATATTCCTTCCCACCTAGGCTTGTTCATGCAGTAACTGAAACAAACTTGGCACTGTGCGCTTCCCAGTACTACTGACTTCACCTGCTAACCCCGAGTATCCAAGGAACTGAACTGAGGAATCCTAATTACTCAGCACCTAGGATGAGACTTTACCAAATACTTTTTAAAAATTAAGGCATATAACTACTCACAATAGCCCCCAAATGGAAACCCAATGTGTATCACTAAAGAATGGGTAAATACATTGCTATATTCACACAATGGAATACTTGGTAGCAATGAGAACGAATGACCCACAATTTCATGAAGTACTATGAGTAAATCTCACAAACATGAAGCTGAGCAGGAGATATCAGACGTGAAGGAGCACATATGTATTGATCTGCTTATATATTTGCTTATAGTGTACCTACAAAGTGCAAGAATAACCAGAGTTGATCTATGGTGACAGAAGTCAGGCTATAGGTCATCTTTGTGAATGGGGAGCAAATATGGGTTTCTGGGGTATTATTAATATTCTGTTTCTCAGGCTGGGTGCTGATTGGGACAAGAGTGTTCAGTTTGTTAACAAAAAAAAGTCATCAAGCTGCATACTTAGGATATGTGCACTTTTGCATATATACTTTCATTTAAAATTACTTGAAAGAAATATGGAGATCTATAGAAAAATTTAGGATTGAGAACACAGAGGCTAGACCAGAGCACGTACAACAAATGCTGGTTAATTCTTCGATAGGGCACCAGGTCCCAACTCCATAGGGTTTTTCTGTAGCTTATTTTAGGAGGCATTTTGGGTAATCAGGGAGCCTTTTCTACAGAAGAGCAGAAGTTTCATTTGAAGGCCCTTTTTCTTCTCCAGAACTGAGCAGAGTTTATCACCACTCCAGTTACCTCAAGTAGGAGCTGATGAGTACCTACAGGGGAGTGCCCAAGTGAACAAACAAACAGGGTGCACTCACATGGACAGCAGCTGTCCATAAAACATGACTCTGCATGGTCCCTCCAGGGCTGCAGGGCTCGTGTGCCAGGTAAGCATCAGCCCCGGCCGTCGGTACCTTCCCTCCTGGCTTTTGAGCTAGACTCACCCTGATTTAAATTCCAGTTTTGCCACTTATGAGCTTTGTGGTCTTTAGAAGGGCATTCATCCAGGTCTCTAGTTTTCTAGTCTCCAAGACTGTAATAATAATTGGTATGTTCAACACTTAAGATGCTCAATCCACAAGATGCTGAAACAATAGTATTCTTACTATTATTACTTCCCTAATCCCTTTTCCCATCAGAAACTGATATTCCCAATCTAAATATCCAAGTATTTGGCCTCGCAGGAGAGTTGGCTGTTGGGAGGCTGGGGAAATTGGAGTCCACTCTCCTTTGCAGGGGGCCATGAGGGATATAGACCCAGCCTCTAAAAATCTCTGCAGAACTACCCAGGGACTCTTCTCTCAGAAACTCTGAGCACAGGGAAAGCAAACTTTGGAACAATGGACCCAGACTTGCCAATCCCCTCTTGGAGCATCATCCATATGGGCGTATTTATGAGGAAGAGTGGCATGTTACCACGAGTGGCTCTGAGAGACAACCACAGGCATTGTCAGGGTGCTGAAGAGGGTAGAAACGAGCCCCCAACATTTTTAGAGAATAGTTGAGTGATTATACTACAGTTAGATGCTACCTAAGCCAGCTGCACATTTGCCTCAGAGAAGAATGGAGAAAAGCCTTTGCTGAAAAGAGCCCTTGGAGCCGAATGCTGGGCCAGGCAGCCATGCCATGAGCTCACTGTCTTTGGCAACCCTCAGACACAGAGCTCCCAGGGCAGCAGCTGCCAGGAAGCTCTGCAGGAAGCAGCACCACCCACAGTATCTGGACAAAGCCAAAAGGATCAGGGTGGGTCCAGGATGGGATGCTCAGCCTTGGTGAAGCTGAGATTCCCTCTGATTGTTTGCCTTGTGCTTCCTTTGGGTCTGAAGAGGCGCAGAGCAGTGCTCTACTGTCACTTGCTGATGGGTCGAAACTTGCATTATTTGATTACAATGAAGAAAATTCTAAAATTAAAATCTCTTCAAATTTAATAAGATTTTAAGGTCATTAGAAGGGAAACCACCTCCTCTCTCCCAAAGCTCAAACCATGCATGGACTGTTTGCATGGAAGGGAACTTTGAGATTGTTTCAGCCTCATCCTGCATTGTATAGGCATGGAAATGAGGGCTGGAAAGTTCTGTGATTCTTTGTACCCAGTGATGGTGAGGGCATGGAAGGGACTAAAAGCCAAAGCCGATTACTGGTCCTGTTTATACTCTTATCCCCCACTGCTTCTTTCTCAATTAGCAAATAAAAACCCTACAATTAGAACATCGATTTTAGGGACCAAAAGTCTTCATTGCAAATGAAACCTCCAACTGTGGTGGACCGTAGGAGAAACAGAGCTGACTCAGCCACACCCTCTCAGTCCCTGTTGGGGCACGTTATTTTACCTCTTGGTGCCTGCACTGGAAAGCGAATATGCCCTTGAACCATAGAGGAATAACTGGAGGATTAATAAGCTTATGTGGAGGGCGATGAACGCTGCTGCGTGGTGTGTGGCTTTGTAAGTGAGCTAAATCAACATCAGCAGGCACTGTAACCACGGAACATGAACCCTGATGAGATAATTTCCTTCTTCACGGAGAAGGCCCTCCAACCTAATGAAAAGCTATATATCCCTTTTGGAGACAATGCAGTCCACAAAAATGCTACAGCACTTATAAAATTTGTAGTGACTCTGTACACATTTACTAAAAACATTCCTTCTTCCCCCCCCCCCCACACACACACTCCCTATTCAGGATAGCATGTCATATTTTTTAAGCCCTATTATGTCTCAGGCACTGCCCTCAGGGATTTACATGCATTATCTCATCTAATCCTCCCAACAGTCCTGTTAGGGAGGTAGTATTTTTACAGCCATTGTACAAATAATGTAATGGAGGGTCAGAAAGCATGAGCAGCTTCCCAAGGCCACTGAGCTGCTAAGTGGTGGCATTTGAATGTGAGCCCAGGTTAAGCCTGAGCTCCCAGCCATGACACTGTGCTGCCTGCTGTTCTATTCTCTTCCAGGACCCACAGTGTGAACAGAAACCCTCTTTAGGGTGATGACCACAGGCAGAAAGGCTGATCCCACATCCGATGGTACGGGTTTGCAAATGGCCTTTGACCTTTTATATTTTTAAAAAGCTGAATGGTAGGTCAAGGAAGATTAACTAAATAATGACAGAACACAAGGACATGGGAGGATAGTGCAAAGGGATAGCTCAGGAGTTTTGAAATTTATATCCTGTTTAAAGTCAATGTATTTCAAGCATATTTCATGGTATTAAAGTTATGGGACATAAAATTCAATCACTCTTGTGGACAGATGGGTGAAATGAATACAAACACAGCACATTCCCTGAATAAACATTCCCCACATGAGGTGGTTCCTGTGGAAACAATAAAAATAATCCAATTTAGTTATGTAGGGTTTACCTTCCCTTGCCTGTAATTAGTCCTACAACAGGGGAAATGGGAAAAAAAAAAAAAAAACCAACAACTGGATTATGTAAAATTACATCTAGTCCTTAATGAGGACCAATTCTCTCATCTTCAACTTCCAAATCTTATCTTTTATTATAGATATTTATCCTCCCTACTAAGGTCTCTCACATCCAAACCGGTGATTCTTTTTCCACTTTTATTTTATTCCATAGTCTAATGCATGAAATAGGTGCTCAAAATATATTGTTGATTGATTTGACTTTTGTTTGCTTTTTTGTTAATTCATAAAAGAACTTGTTTGTTCAGGAATAATGGCTGAAGCTTAAAGCTGAAAACAAGAGGTTCTACGTACCCATATATTCTAGTGAGAGATTCTCATACAGGTAGGCACCTCCCTGCTGGCTTTACTAATAGCTGGCAGAGCAAGCCCTACTGTCACCAGTCAAGTATCTCTCCATAGCCCATATAAAGAGACTGAGAAGAGAGTTGCTAGAAACATAAATTTGATGAGGGCAGAGGAGAACATGGATATATGACAGGGGCATTATATCTCTTTCTAAATCCAAGTGAGGAGTGGGGAAGCCCCAAGGATATTATTTGTAAAGACTTCAGAGCACCTTCAAGAAGGGGTGACTGGCATTTCATGTCCCATATTGGACATTGGCTTAGCCAATAGGCTGAATACACTGCCCCTGTGCCATGATGAGAGGGATGGCAAAGTGGGAGACTAGGGCATTGCTGGAGTTCTCTGCATTCCCTCATGTTAAGTTCCTGGGTGAGGAAGTCTCATGGATAAAGAGAAAGGGGCCTGGACTTGACCTGCATTGTCAATTCCTCACCTAAGAGGACTGCTTGCTATCCAAGTTATTCTAGCAGTGAAAGGCTGACAGGCAGGCTGCTGGCGTTGAGAGCTGAAGGAGGTGGAAGTGGTCATGCTAGAGCTAGATTTTTCATTTCCAAGAAAGGTTTCACAGGCCTCTGTTGAACTCAATATCAAGTCATGACAGAGCCAGCCTGTGGACACTGGCCACAGAGAGATTGGTGACAAAGCAGTTGTACTGTTTGCAGTCCATTTCTGATGCTAATCACCCTAGAATAGCATCTGACTCCACAGATTCAAGGGCACAGTCCCCAACAAGATTGCTCTTACTTCAGATACCAGCTGTATGTGAGGTCCCCAAGCCACCTACAATTTTGATTGATTGGCTGCAAATTTGGTGATTCTAACAACCTATTCAGGTTCAATGATTCACTAGAATAACTCGCAGAATTCAAGAAAGCACTATACTTATGATTATAATTTTAATATAAAGGACACACACAGGGGAGGGTCTGGGAGGGAATACAGAGCTTCAATGCCCTCTCTGCCCAGAATCAGGACACACTACCCTACTAGCACATCAGTGTGTTCACCAACCAGGAGGTGCCACTGAGCTTGAGTGTCCAGAGTTTTTACTGGGGTTTCACTGCATAGCCATTATTGATTAAATCATGATTTAACTCAATCTCTAGCTCTTCTTACCTCCTGGGAAGTCAGGCTAGACAAAAGTTCCAATTCTCTAATTATGTGATTGGTCTTTCGGGTGACCAGCCGCCATCCTGAAGCTATCTAGGAACCCACCAGAGTCACCTCATTGGCATAACGAAAGTATTCCTGTTACTCAGGAAATTCCAAGAGTTTTTGAAGTAGGGACAAAGATCAGATATACTCCCCATTATTCTTCACCAGTGAGAGCTGGAAAAGTAGCCACAACCAACAAGAGATGATCGTGAGCTCACATAACTGATTAGCGAGTAGAAACTCTATCTCTTTTCCCTGCCTCCAAACCAGAACCAGAACCTATACAAGAGAGGTGAGGGTAGTCTGTAAAGAGAAGACCACATGTCTCTCCACTCCAAGCCTCTTAAGCCACAAGACT
>NW_006436298.1:9202818-9204569 GCF_000325575.1 Pteropus alecto | reverse complement strand
GCTCTGAATCAGATAGACACTAAAAATTTTAAATGAACCAAACTAAATTTTAATAACTGAAAAGGACCTAGAACTTATGGGATTTTTCCAAGATACTGTTAAGTGATGAGAAAGTAGAGTTTGATGGCATGGTTGAAAGTAGAGGCTAGAAAAATAAAATTGCTTCCTGTTTAAACCACATTAAACTTAACACTCATTTATAGTCATTTATAGCCACTAGAATTGGCTTATATAAAAAAGGGGGAAAATATCAAGAGTTGGCAAGGATGTCGAGTCACCACAACTCTCATATACTTCTGAGGTGGGTAAACTGCTGTGACCACTTTGGAAAACAATGTTTGGCAGCATCTATTAAAGTTAAATATAAGCATACCATATGACCCAAGCATTCCACCTGAGATCTCAGAGTGCAGTGAATAATAAACATTCTTATGTTTATCGGAAGACATATACTATGGTATTCAAAGCAACAATATCCATAATAACCTGAAACTGAAGATTGCTCAATGGCCATCAACAGTAGAATGGATTAAAAAAAAAGTATAAAATGTTTATAAATGGAATACTATATAGCAATAAGAATAAATAATCTAAAACTGCATGCAGCAATGTGGATAAATCACACCAACAATATTGGTATAGAGATGGTCTTGGAAGATAGAGACATCTCCTTTTGGAGCAAGGGGCAGATTTGTTTGCAGCCCACTAAAACGATCCAGGTTCCTAAGCTCAAGATTCCTCTCCTGCAGTATAATCTGCTACATGTGCAGGTAACCTGAGCCTCCTCATGTCACCCCCATAGGACTTCTGGCTCAGGTAACTGACACACACAAAAATCATGATTCCCAAGCTATAGCTATGAGTGTAAGTAATGTCTTTTGTCTTTGATCCAGGAGTCTCCATGTCGTCTACCAGCATCCATGAAACTGGAAAGCTAACTTGATAGCTCAAAAAATAGGGTAAAATTTCCATGTGCATACATTGGAAAAATGATGCTTCCAAGGGTGCCTCTATCGATTCAGTCTATGGAGTTGCAAAAACCCCACTTATGACTTCTTTCCTCTGGCCTAGGTACACTCATGTATTTTCAATTTTCTCTGTGCATTCATACCTTAAGTATCTTATGGTGTCAGTTGCTTTCACCCCCAAGTGAGGCCTGCAGAGCCAAGCTAGAATTCACCCCACTGCCCCTTTTACATAGCATCTGCCAGGGCAGGCAACATCGTTCACGTGTTCAGTTTATTATTCACCATACTCTCAGGCCTTTCCTCAAAGCCCCACACACTGCTGCTCTGCTGTGAATTTGATTATTCTCTTCTTCATTAACTTTTTACACTTTGTCTTTTTGTCACCTCAATTTACTGGTTTCAGCCTCCTACTCTAACTTATCAAACTTAAACTATATTAAACCTTTCCTTTCACTGTACAACTCTCTCTCTTTCCAGCTATCTATAGAAAGGCTCACTGGGTTCATTTTCCAGTTCGATTTCTTTTTGTTTGGAATGACATTTACTAAGCTTTTGTAAGCTGCCATTTAATTCTTCCTTCCGGTTGACACCACATCACTGACATCTTCCTGTTCAGTTTTAACATTCAGCCATATCTTCTTATTTCCTTATGAGGTTGTCACGAGAACAAAGAACCATCGCAGTTCACATGATAGCTAGTGTGAAATTGTACCAATGGAAAGTAGTCGATGTTTTCCCCAAATCCCTAACCCCTATTTTGTTGATAACCCCCTATTCCCTACA
>NW_006436298.1:9198667-9202796 GCF_000325575.1 Pteropus alecto | reverse complement strand
AATATAAAACAGCAATGTTTTATATTATTTTCAAGATGTCTTGCTGGTTACTGAGGTTTTTTTCCATATACTTTTTATCTGTTCTCACTATAATTCTACTCTTGAATTTGCTACTATGCAAAAAAAAAAAAAAAAATAGTAACAAAATCAGGATGATGAATTAGTTTTTCCTTAATAGAATGCGTAATTAATCTAATTATAATTCATATAAACTGCTTCGGAAATAGTTTTGGGTTGAATATTTTTTAGTCTGAGTCAGATAAACATAATTATTTCCTTTAGCACCTTTTTAAATATAAGGTAAAGATTTAATGTAATTTCTGTGTTTCAGACATGAGTTATACCCTGTATGTGTTAAATAAATATGTATTTATAAAATTATATCAGACTTCTAGAAAAGATACAACACTTTATCCTGTCTACCTCTCAGTAGCATTTCACTTATATCTATTACACAACCCCATACATTTGAAATTCTCCCTTCAGGAAGTTAGCTTAATTTAGCTGGAGGGCTTAAGAGACCTGGCTGCAGTGCATGCATGGTAGGGTTTAGGCAAGCTGAGTTTGAGCTGAGCTCTGGAGTCCTGCAGTCAGTATGCTGGACTAATTTATACTCAAGGGTAAAAATTAAGTCTAGTTCTTGGTAGCTGGCCAGGCCATTGCACAGGGTTAAAGCTTGGGATGCAGGTTGCAAAGCTGAAATATACTTAATGTGTTCTTCCTCTCATGCTGTGTGGTATGGAAATTGCTTCCTGGGCCTCTCACCTGCACATTTATCTCAATTGCACTTATCATGTGAATTTTTAGCAAAAGGTCTGCTCATGAAAACAAGTATAGGTGACTATTGAGATTGGGGTCCAAATTAATACTTATTTCTCCACTCGATTACATATGTCAATGTACTGTGTACCTCATTTCTCTGTAAGGTCCATCTTTAACCAAAATCACTAGTAGTTAATTTTCACTATAACCTCACAATATATCAGATCTCATAACAACATACTGAATCTCAAAGTAACCAAGCATCCAGCCTGAGAGAAAGTGGAAGAATTTTCTTCTCTCATGCTTTTCCTGGATTTTCTTGTGTCCAAGTTTCTGGTGTCCAACATTCCTACAATATTCTTTTTCTCTCCATGTGCTCTTGAGTTATAGAAAGACCTCGTAAGATGTCCTTTTTGGAAAGTCCTATGAATGCCTAAAGAGCCTCATTAAAGTCAGGTGCTGTGGGTCTGAATTATGAGAAAGCAAAGTCACATGCAAAGTCATAGCATGATGCTATGATGTCCCCATCACGAGAGGACCCCATTACAGAGGCACTGTGCTTCCTTATCTGATTCTTCACTTGGTAGTTTACTGGTTGGAACCTCCTGTTTTATATCAATCCTTCTGCAACTCTGGACAACTATGGTGACTACTGAGGGAGACTGTGAGAGCCAACAATGAAAACGCCATCCCTGAGATATGTTTGGCCCACACATCACAAATTAGTAATAACAAAAAACAAATTTGCAGATCTGAGTGGAACAAAGTGTTAAAAATAACAAAGGAATTATCTTATTTCTCCATTAGGGGACAAGATACCCACCCAAAATATTCCTACTGAATGGATTTAACTCATTTGAAAGAAAATTAAAGGGCATCCAAATGGTGATTTGACTGCTATCCATAATATGTTCTTGTAAAGTGTTTTCAGGAACAGAAAAATATTAGTGAGTAATGTTGAGTCAACAGATATGTTGTGAATAAGTCTGAAAACTTTTGGGAAAGTATATCATTATGTGTAAGGTCATCTATTAGCAAGGGTTACAGAGTGAGAGTTCTATTTTGCATCATTAGATATATTGAAAAATAGCTGCTTCACTGATTTAAATGTGATAGCTTAGGGATTATATCTGGCTTGGACTATATAGTCAATAAATATTTGTCGGATAAATTTAGAATGGGGAAACAAACATGTCTTTATGGCAGCAAATTACAACTGTTTGTCTCCTCAGGGACTAATGTCTAACCTAAACTTCTTGCCCTGCCCCCAGTATTCTCACTGAGAAGGGACACCAAAGACTGCCCCTCAGTTAAGCTTTGCACAATGGAGAGAAGAGGCGATTTCAAAGAATTTCTTGAGGAGCAATAGTGGTAAGATTTAAATACAAAAAGGTCAAGGAGAAGCACAACTAGACCAGATAATTGTATTGTCACATGGTGGTGCCAACAGTGAGTCTTGTCTGCATCAGTTTTAGTTGGAGGAAAAGGAGTTTGTGACCAAACACTGACTCTGGTCATGCCAGAAAAGTGACTCTTGGCAAACATTAGGCATCAATTTTTGGTTTTTTTAGCTTTGAGTTCTACTGAAATCAAATGTCAACTTGACCTAATGTCATAAGTCCTAACCCTGTGGTTATGGCACTCTTTTATCCTGTGGACTGATTCTATGATGTAATTAATGGCTGTCTTGTGAGTTATAACTGGACTTATTGTATAGCCTTAGCCATTTTACTCAAATCAAGGTTATGAAGCAAGTATAAATAAGCTAACCCTATTATAAGATGACATTTTTCCACTTAGAACCGTGTGTTCAGTTATTTATTCATGATAATGATGGGTTTGCATAGTGATTCAGATATACTTTATAACCTCTTATTTCTTTAGAATAAGAAGTTTACTTATGCAAAGTGATTGGCTTGACTTAAGGATACTTTCCGTGGTCATAAAATGTAACTGGTCCATGCCACATTTGATCTCATTATCTTATCCTCTTTAGGACAATGTCTAAACTAAGCCAAAACTTGGGCCAACAGAACCAATTGCTATCTTTGTCTACCAAAGATTCCAGGTAATAAGTACATAGCCCAGTGAAATATGTAGCTTTCAACTTTCAGTGGCTAAGGGCAGAACTTGGAGAAATAATTGTTATAGTTAATTCATAATTTAGTTTTAGTTTCATGGTTCATCTCTTTCAATAGCTGAATCAAAATTTAAAATGTCGAGCAGAGATGTGGCTTCCTGTGGTTCTCCCACCCCTTTGATGAAGGCTCTATGAATAACGAACTGGGAGATCTAGGATCTAGCAGTGTTAGTGAAGCAAAGAACTTGCATTTGAGAATTATTCAAACTTTGAATAACCCAAAGTTGATTTTTCATTTGAAGAACATAGAGCAGAAATTCTCCATATCTTTCCTAAGAAGGATGCAGTTTTCAGGGGGTGTTGCATTCTACTTCTATTCTTCAGTATGGATTATACATTCAAAGTCTAGAGAGGCCAGGCGATGCCACTGCTTGAAGTGGCTCGGGAAGCGGGTGGGAGTGCTCTGGCAAACCGGAGAACTCACTTTCTGAAGAGGCAGACGGTCCTTAGCTCCTATTGATGCTTGACATGCAGCAATCAGAGTCGCTGTAGCCAGATTTTCTACTTGTCAAGAGAAATAAGAACTCAACTTTTCAATCACATCAACTGATTTTCAAATGCTGGCAAATAATTCAAAACATTTTGAATGCTCTATGGACCAAATAAAACATGAATACCAAGTAGATTTTGCCATGGGCCATGAGCTTGCAAACTGCCTTAATGTGTCATAATTTCTGCTAACACCCACGTTTCACATTATTTTTTAGAGTTGCTATTTAGTGTGAAGAAAATGAAATCTAATGTTACCATGGTAGCCTCAGCATTTTCAATAAAAGAGTAGAGATGATTTGTATTTAAAAACTGTTAGCTGATATGGAATTTTGTGAGTGAAAATATATATTAAATTACTAATTATTAGGAAAAATAAGATATTTTGTTCAATTCTACTCAGAATTGAATCAGTCTTAGAAATCTTTTTTATTCAATGAGGTCAGAAACCCTATCTGTAAGCATTTCTCCTTTAATTTTAAACCCTATGTATTTCTAAAGGAAACATAATATATCCATATCTGGTTCATTTACATTAAATCATTAAAATGTTGTTTTATATAATCCCTTTGATGTCTAAGATGCTTCTGGAAGTCATTCAAAAAATATTCTAATCCTTTTTCCCCTGTAGTCACATTTTTGACCAAAATAAACAAGTTCAAATGCCAGAGGATTCTACTTCTAGGCTAGAACCCAAAATCTGCAGATTCTGTGAATTCTGTACAGAGAAATGAATGA
>NW_006436298.1:9170487-9198653 GCF_000325575.1 Pteropus alecto | reverse complement strand
ATTACCACTATCTCCATTTATTCCACCCCATTGAAATGATGAAATAAACTCATCAAGCAAAGAATTCCCATTTTACAATTGCTAGACATAGAATCTATCCATTTTAAGCATGACTCCGAGCTGAGGTTTAACCCTTAAATTCTTAAAATAACATGAACTTGGTCAGGCAACTCAAAGCTACTGCTTGCTGTTCCTCTGAATTCACACATAACGCAAGCTGAAAGATGTGCCACATGTGAGAGAAATATTTATAAGATGATTCTTTATGCAGAGAGGACATACATTGCTTTACATTCACATTCAAGCAGACCGAATAGATCTTCTGTGAGAGATGGAGCTATCCCCGCATTACCAAGAGCTGTCACTTAAAATACAATTTTGATTAATATCATTTGCAAATAGAATACTGACTTGGTTCCTTTCCTTCCAACAGGAAATGCAGATCTGTAGGGATACAGCAGAGAACATATGTAAACTCTTGGGAACGAACAATGATGAAATGACCCAAAACATGATTATTCCTTGCTACTTCCTGAAATCTGTTCCTCAAATCCCCAAACTAACAGTTCTCTGAATTTATGGTTCACAAAAGTGTTCAAGGGTTTTCAGACCACTCGCTCAGCTCCACAGAAAGTACGGAAGGGAGGGATTTCAAAGATGTGCACAAGTGGGTCAGCCAAAGTTCATTCCTTGAGATCTTCCAGATATTTATTAGAAGTTCATGGGAGGGGATATTCATTCCTGTAGACACAGGATAGATTTTCCAAAACAAAATGTGCAGGTACTTTTAAGTCTGTGGCTAGACTGAGATAAGCTTTACTGCTGATGATGGGATTGCTCAAATGTAGCATGTCTGGTTTATCCAGAAGCCACCAAGCAAATTAGGAAGGGAAGTAGGAGGCATGCCAGAAAGTTTTATATCAAAGGGACTTCCCCAAGCTAGAGAGGCAGCAATCAAGTGAACCCATGTCTCCATAAGGAGGGCTTTCCTGACCAACATGAAGCTGAGCAAGAAAGAGGGGCGACTCTGAGCCCAGCACCCAGCTCTGCATTGAGTGAAGAAGTCCAGTCTAGGAGACCTGTAAAATCAGCATATGCACCTTTATGTAATCATACTGTTATCTTTGGCTTTAATGGAGCCCTGTCAGTCGATAAAGAGTCAAAAATTAGCAAGTGTTTATTTGTTATTGTGTGTGTAAAGCACTATTCTGGGCGCTAGAATTCTACAGGGCAGCCTGACTAGTGTTTTTTAATTTCTCTCCTCTACCACCTAGCCCGGTACATGCATATATGTTTAGAGAGAGAGAGAGAGAGAGAGAGAGAGAAAGAAGGAATGACAGGAGTCAAAGAAGTAAAGGGAATATCAGGAATAATAGAATAAAGAGAGGTGAGGTCACATTAAATAAGACAATCTATGTCAACATGTCTGTCTGATTTAGAAATTTGAAAGCCTTAGATAACTTTAGTATAAATCATTTTAGTAGAGTGGTAGGTGCAAGACTCTCCGCTCCCACCTAGCGCGGGACATGCATATATGTGTAGAGAGAGAGAGAGAGAGAGAGAGAGAGAGAGAGAGAGAGAGAGAGAGAGAGAGAGAGCGTGCAAATGTGCATTCTTTTCTTTTCTAGACTTTCTTGTTTGTGGCCTGTCTGCCAGTCAATCAGAGGTATACACATTTCTTGGAGAAGAACTAAAATTGTTATAAAAGAAAAATAAGAGCGAAATATTTGATGTTCACCTTTTAAATTTCCCAAATAGGCTCTTTTCTCCTTCTTTTTAAGTTGAGGTGTAACATGGCTACAATAAGTGTAGTACAGTAAAAGTATTCGTCTCAAGTACATGATTCAGTGAATTTTTCAGTGTATATACACATAGCCCCCTCCCATATTAAGACATAGACATTCCCACAAACTCCCTTGGTATCTTCCCAGTCAATAGTCACCCACTCTCAAGAGATAACTTCTATGCTAACTTCTATCACCATAGACTTGTTTTCCTGTTCCTGAATTTCATATAAATGAAATCTTAGAGTATATACTTTTTTTTGTTAGCTTCTTTCACTCAACATAATGTCTTTGAGATTTGTCTATGTTGTTTGATAGAGCAGTAGTTCATTCCTTTTTTTATTGTGATACATATATTCCATTTTTATATATTTATATATTTATTATTGTGATGCATATTCTATTTTTTTGTTGTGATATATATTCAATATTCCACATTAAATCATTAAAATGTTTTATATACTCATTTGTTGTCTTTTTATATGTAGATTACAAATTATATATATCACAAACTATATGTGTATAGATATAGTACAATTTTTTTATCCATTCTGTTGTTGATGATATTTGAGTTATCTCTAGTTTCTGGCTATTATGAATAAAGCATCTGTGGCTATTCTCACGAATGTTTTTGTTAGATGTAAACACTTATTTCTCTTGGGCATATATCTAGGAAAACAATGTATGTTTAATTTAAGTAGATATTGACAAGTAGTTTCCAAAGTGATTGCACCATTTTATATTCCCAGCAACAATGTATGGAGGTACACGGCCTCACAACCTTGCTGACATTTGATTTTGCCCATCTTTTAAAAATTTTAGTATTTCGACAGAAATACTATTGTGGTTTTAATTTGTATTATTCTGATGACTGATGTTGAATATTTTTCCATGTGGTTATTGGCCCTTTATATATTCTTTTATGTAGTGCCTGCTCAAGATTCTCTTTATATATATGTTTTTAAACCTGGTCATTTTTCTTTTCCTTGTTGATTCACAGAAATTCATAAATCAAGTGCCTATATAAATTTTGGGTCTTTTTCTAGAAATATTTTTAGATAGAAATATTTAATGTGTAGTTTTTGACTCCCAAAATTCTTGCAGCTTGTACTAGAAACAATTATTTCAAAAGTCAACAATTTTTATTTGTTAGAGCCAGGTTTAGTCAAGAAAGGAAAAGCCCTTGAGAACTAAAAGGAAATTGGGCATTGTGTCAGTTTGGAATTGGAAATAAGATTGAGAGAGACCATGGCTAATGGCCCCTATCCCTAGAGGTTGACATTGACTTGGGGTAGGAGGAGAAAGAAGAGTGGGATGCAGCACATGCACCTGAAGACCAGAGGTGGGAGTAGGGGAGATGGACCAAAGCACCTTATAGGGAGGAAAGAAATGGCATGAAGAGAGATCAGTACTAATGCATGGGGATCAAGTGTTTGTTTCCAGATGGTCATTCCATAGACTACGACCCATCCCCAGGGCTGAAGCCACATGAGCAATGCATGATGTGAGGCCTTTCCCCTGACTGCTACTTGCAAGTCACCCATGTATTTAATCTTCTAACACAAATAACAACATCCCAAACCCCAAGATCTTCTGAGATGCAGATGGACATCATCTTTTATATGGGCCCAGCTGTCTAAAAGTGATACCCTCAAATAACATCTGTGGGAGTTTTAATGTCATTAAAATGTGAGACTAGACAATGATGACACCTATCTCCATTAAATAATATTTAGTCTCCTGGACCTGAAGAAAACAATCATCCCCATTATTAGGCATTTTACAAATCAATGGGAGGGACACTATATAGTATTTATTGACACTCAGCATAATCCTTGCTCTTCTAAGTTTATTCCCTGTATCACAGAGCTGGACACTCAGAAACTACATTTCCCAGACACCTTTGCCAGCAGAGTTCTGGTTCAGATGCAGCCAGTGAAAGGCACTGGTATGAGATTTCAATGGTAGAAGAGAATCAGCCATCATTACTCTTCCTCTGGAAGCTGTAGGTAGAGACTTGTGGGAAGACATGAGTGAGGTTTACAGTGGCTTCCAGGTGAGTTCCTGAGATTTGCCTGTTTGAGAACTGCTAGATTTCCTAAAAGCAGCAGAGGACCTCTGTGACTTTCATTCCCAAAGCCCTTCTAATAGTTTTATAGGCACATAGTTTCTTTAATTAAATCCATTCATGCTAAAATATTTAGAATAATCTTCTGACTTTCTGACCAAACTCTAACTGATTTAGGAAGTCATTTTCTTAAAAATGTATCTTTAAATACTAAGTTCATCCAATCCATTATTCAACTTATGACAATTTAAATTGTATACATTCGGGGAGTACAGCTTTTGGGTAGATGGCTGTAAATTAGTTTGTCTCCTTGAGTCTTTTGGTTGGTGGCTATTTCTTTATCACATCCAATTTTATTTCACCTGTTCCAGTACCAAGTCAGTACTCAACAATTATTGATTGAAGAGATCAATAAAACTTGAATCAGCTAGATATAATAGAAAGAGTATGAAATTTGGAGTCGAAAGGCCTTAAATTTAAATTTTGACTCTACTTATAAACTCTGTGATCTTAGATAAGTCATTAAATCTCTCTAAGTGTCCTCTATAAGGTATAACAAAAACCTCTGCTTTGTCTATTTCATAGGATTTAGTGAAATATGTGAATGTACTGCCTTAAAATTGTTAAATGTTTAACAAATGTTAGCTATTGTTAATTAACACCTCTCTTAGAAATGATAGATTTCATCTGTGTTATGGATCACTGCTATGGAGTGAATATCTTTCCAGTAATAAAATTGTAATAGGTAAAGCATTATAGGTCAAGCATTATTCTCAGGTCTATGTATATTAATTTAATTAACTCCCATAATAACCCCATGAGATAAATATTATTATTATTCCATTTAAATAGATAAGAAAACTGAGGCACAGAAAGATTGTGTAATCTGCCCAATTTTCACATAGCTTATAAAATGGTAGAGATAGGATTTGAACCCAGATAACCTGGTTACAGAATCTATGCTCTCAGCCTCTAAGAGAAATTTAGAAGTTGGAAGGAAGAATAATATAAAAAGTTGGGATAGTTCAGCTGCCCCTAATATGTTCCATTTAACAAGAAGACAAAGAGCCAGTCAGTGTCAGCTGTCAGTCTATATTCTCACTCTTGACACTGGCAAGAAACCACAGAAACAGGCCGTGAGTAGCAGCAGCTGCAGCCTCCCACTTGCGGGTACATAGATGGGAGAAGCAAAGCATGGCCTGGAGAGGACCAAGAAGCGCAGAATGTGCTCAGACTTCAACAGAGTGTGCCCAGGGCCAGCCAGGTACAGTACTAGGCCTAAACCAGGCTGCGAGCAAAACTCCAAGATGAACATTGCAGCAGACGTCACGGTGGCATTATTTGCTTTCTTGGTGCCCATCTGCATGTGGTCATGCTGGCTGGAAACACTGCAACACATCCAGGTGGGGTACCACACCGACATCTCACTCCCCTGAGATGCTGGGAATGTGGGAGCAATGGCTTTAGACTACTGACCTCATTCTGAAATGGCATCTGGTGCTGGAATCCTTACCCACTCATCATCTCAGCCAACAGAGATGGTAGCTCCTTTCCTTTACAATTCCTCCTGCAGCCACGCTGTTCATCTCCTTGTCATTCAACTTTGTTCCTTTCCTTAGAAGAGCAACAAGTGAAATGAAAACATATCTAGCTCTGTGATAGAGGAAAACAGCTTTTTAAAAAGGCTTTTCAGTCCTTAAAAAAAATTTTCATACAGTGACTGAAATTACAAAATAGAATGATAGACTGAAACGGATGAGTTTGGGGGAAAAAGAAATAAATGAGTGAATTTAGTTCTAGACCTTGGGCTTTAGATGAAGGGGTAAAGGACTGCTAGGCATGGTTCTAGAGAGTTGCATATCCAAGGTTCAAGAGAGATCAGGGCTGGAGATACAAATCTAAGCATCATTTTTATCTGGGTGATAATTGAAAACATAGGAGAAGATAAAATCTTAAGGGCAAGATTTTAGCTGGCGAAACCAAAGAATCAAAGATAGTCTAGTGAACTCTTTTCCTAGTTCCCAAAGCACTCCAAAAAAGCTTTCTTTGGGGGAAAAGAATGAGGCAGAGGTGACACTCAAAGAGTTCAATATGAAATGCTCTAGTTATTTTTCTATAATTAGTAATAGCATATTATAATAACATTTATTATAATATATTATTATAACGTAATATTAAATATATCATATATTTTTTATAGCTCTCGGAAAACTCTCTAAATAAAAATTTGGGAAATTGGAGCTAAATTGGAATTAAGGGCCTTTAGGAAAACACATAGAAACCTATTGCGCTGTTTTACATATTGTATTGTTCACTTATTGTCCTTTAGGATTATCTATACTAAACAGTAATCTCACATGCAAGTATTTGTCATCTCTCAGCATTTTCAATTTAAAAAAATTATCCTCATTATCTTAATAGACAATATACACCTTAATTTTTCAAAATATTATCCCAGCCACTAGGGTTTTCTCTATTTGGGCTCCTAGACTAGAAGTTTTTAAGTAGATGAACTTCTGAAGTGCATGACATCACTGATGTATAGTATTGAAGAAAGTGCTAAAACAAATTCATGTATAACAAGAGTCTTGGCTGGCTAAAATCTGAGATTACTAAATGTGTATTTGATTGTGGGATGTGCTAGATATCACTCCACCTTTTTTCACCACCACCGCCCTCCCCCCCACCACAATCCCACTCCCACCCTCCAAATCTATTTGCAGCAGCTGATTAACATGTGAGGGGGTGGGACTTGCTGCCTGAACCATATCTTCCACATAATTCAAATATGTGTGAACTTATCTAGAGGGGAGTTGATAATGGATATGTGGGGAAGAGGAGAAAAAGGGGGCTCCTCAAGGGAGAATTTACTTTATAGAATTAAAAGATAACTATGTCCTGGCCAGTCAGACCCAACGACAGGGTCTGCCCACAGTTCAGAGTGGTGCAGACATTCCTAGAACATGCAACATGGTGTCTGGGTATGAAATCCTCCCATCCCTGCTGCCCGATGGCATTTGTTCATTCCTTGAAGGATAAGAGCTGGGCGTGAAAACTGACAGCTGTTTCAATAAACCTTGTAATAACTCAAGGCCCAAGGAACCGTGCTGTGGGGCCCCCCATCTGAAGGTAACATAGCAGGAGTGAGTGTTTTCCTTTCTGATTTATAGGAGACTGTGAAGCTGTCATGGTGTTATGGTGACTGATAGCACTGGTGGTGGCCAGGGTGAATTAGCCAAACTTTGGCTAGGTAAAGGTCCATTGGAAAGGGTTCAGGTCAAAGCAGGAAGGTGACTCTGGAAAACAGAGTCTGCACACTACTGCAGCTGCAAACAGCATGGGCCATGGCAGGGTGGTTGAGGTCAGGGCAGTGGGCAGTGGAGGCTTTTGGAAGCTGAATGTGGCTAGCAGAGGCAGAGAGAAGCAATATCCCTAAGTTGATTCACAGATGGATGTAAGTTACTCTTCGGGAAGATCCATGTATATTTGGGGGGACCATCCAAAGTACTCTATAAACAATTAGGGGCTTAGAGTTTCTAAGACTTGAGCAGTAGCAGTCA
This sequence comes from Pteropus alecto, assembly GCF_000325575.1. Lineage (NCBI taxonomy): Eukaryota > Metazoa > Chordata > Mammalia > Chiroptera > Pteropodidae > Pteropus > Pteropus alecto. The sequence goes on along the minus strand of NW_006436298.1, from coordinate 9,191,241 downwards.
TGTCATTTCATGGTATGCTGAGGGTATTTGAGATATAAATGAAACGTGTGGATCATAGAACAATTGAAAAGCAGCTGCTTCCGTATTACAGCTACATACACAAATATATGTAGGTCAACAAAGCATGGCCTGATAGAATAGGTATGGTGTATTTACAATTAATTTTAAATTACTTAAGTATTAATGGGTGCTTTTAAGATGCTTGAACACAGTTTGTCCTCAGGCATTTTAACATTTAAACCCGCTCCTTGCCTCCCTCTAATTTTATTTACAGTTAGTTTGCTTAGCAAATATTCTCTAGCTAATGTCAGGTTTGTAAGTGCCCCTTACTTACCTAGCTGTGGGAACTCAAGCTCTGCTCCAGGGTAAATACCAGACACCTGGAGACCAGAGGAACAGGGCCATCTGGCCCCATGGAGGTCACAGTTTCTTAGAAGAGACAAGACATCCATCTGACAGACTAGCAAGGCACTTGATTAAATGAAGACACAGCTCATGCTGGAGTTGAACCATCCTGAGGATCCAGGAGACTTTAATCTTTAGTTCTCAGCCCTGACCATGCATCAGAATCATTGTGGTAGGTTAATATGTCTGGTCCTGTGTCAGGAGCCCTGTGACAGTGCTTAGGTCAGCTGCAATGTAACAATGCTTCCTTCCTCTGTGAACATCCTTCCTCTGTAACCTGCCATCAGGAGCACATGGCACACTAGCTTGGAACATTCCATGTGTACCAGATAATTTAAATATGCTAGAAGAAGGTGAGGAAATGAAATCATCACATGTTCTTCACTCCTTACATCTTGCTACCTCATGATAATTCTGGCATGTTGGCTCCTTTGTAATATTTCTGTCTCCAAAAGGAGGAAGCCTGTCTCTCAGCATCAGATGAGAAGGAAAGAATTGTATTTGGTCGTCATCTCTGTCAGTTATCTTCATTATTGATAATAGAGGCTGGTTACCTTGCAGAGAGAAACTGTGCTGTGATTGTGTCCACAGAGCATGACCTTAAATGACTCATTTCTCTGAGAACCACCATAGAAGGGAGGATTCTCTAGATCTGCTCAGACCTTTGAAATTATTCAAGACAAGTTGTCTCGTTAGCAGAAGACTGAGAAATTTTACCTAATGGTGTCTTGAATAGTATTGTGATCTAAGAGAGTTTGCTGGAAATCCTTTCAGCCTGATACCTGTTTCTTGGAATTCTGAATCTTTTCACTTTGCTACCTAATAAGAATCTGTTGGTTAACTTGGGATCTGGCAAGGAGCAGGGAGTGCTCCCTGATCTCTGGCCAAGGGTTCCTTTGAAACAGGGTCTTACCCTTGTTCCAGTAAGTCTGGAAATGATTCGGTGCCCTAAGATATGAAAATCTCTTAAAGAATCAATAAAGGGGCATACTGAGTTTTAGATCTGAAACTGTCCGAAGCACTTATTTTGTGTTAAATACTATGTTAGTGTGTTGCCTGAGTAACAAGTGTAATCTCACAACGACCTACTTTACCAACTTGAAAATTGAAATTTAATAGTAGTTTGCAACCTGCTCAAGGTCAAACTGTAAGGAGTTGAGCTGAGAGTCAAAATTAGAAGGCTGGTGCACGTCCTGAAGTCACACCAGTCACTACTCCTTAATCACCTCCCTTAGCCTAAGTCGGCTCATCAGCTTACTCTACTCTCATTGCACCTGCTACGTATTGAATGACTGCTGTATTTCAAACTCTGTGCTGGGCATTTCAAAAACATTTTTCCTTTTCACTCCTAGACAAACCCTCTTGGGGATGACTAATCCCATATTAAAGGTGAGAAAGGTAAAGCAAAGCTGGCCTTCAAATCTAGGTCTTTGTGACTCCAGGATCTGCAGTTAACAACTTTGTTCAAAGTCAGGGCACTACGGGCACGCAGCCCGCTCGCAGTCCCATGGTCCTCTCCGTCTATGTTATATAGCTGTGCCTTGGCTCATAACCACATAACTGTGGAGGAAACCTTTGGGAGAATTTAGTTCGGCAGAAGTAACTCCATGTAGAGTCATTCATGGACATTCATGGACAAGGCAAAAATTATCAATATTAACAATATACATACATTTATATCTACATATCTATTATGTGTCAACTTGACTGGGCCACAGGGTGCCCAGTCATTTGGTCAAACATCATTCTGGATGTGTCCGGGAGAGTGTTTCTGGATGAGATTAATATTTGAGTTGGTCACTGAGTAAAGCGGAGTGGTGCCAACTCTGCTTTCAGATGGTGCCAACTAATCAGGTGAAGGCCTGAGTAGAACCAAAACCCTGAGTAAGAGGAATTCCTCCTGCCTAGTCACTAAGCTGGAATATTAGTCTTTTCCTGCCTTTGAACTCGAACTGAGAAATCAACTCTTCTTCCTTCGAGGCTCTAGGATTGAAACTCACACCATCAGTTCACCTAGTTCTCAGGCCTTGGGACTTGGACTAAAACTCATATTAGCTCTCTTGGGTCTCTAGCTTCAGACTGAAAATCTTGGGACTTCTCAGCCTCCATTATGTAATCTTCTATTGGTTCTGTGTCTCTAAAGAATCCTGACTAATTTTTTATCTGTATTTATGTCTACGTGTATATATACACACATATATATATATATACACACACACATACACACACACACATACATATATATATGTATATGTCAATGTCTATATATTTATGTCTATATATCTATATCTGTATCTATATCTATATCTATCTTCTCCCTTGTCTTCTAGAGAGAATTCTGACCTTGTCCTTAGAGATTCTTATCTTTTGTGCCCTTCAAGGAAAATTATTCTCAGCAAGATTGGTTCTTCTGGCTTTTTATTTTAGCCAAAACTGAGAGTAACTAGGGACAAATACAAAAGGCCTGAGAGTTAAGGTTGCTGGAAGAAATCCAGGGGCATTGGTATCAAAAGAAGGAAGAAATGGATATGTATATGAAGAAATTAAGAAAACAAAAGTTTTGCTTGTTTTCTTTTTCAAATATTGTGCTCTATCATCTCTTTCATGGTGCTCAAGAAACTTACGCACAGAACTCAAGTACCTTTTGGCAGCTGGACTGTGCTTTATTGGCTGCAACTCTGTGTTAAAACTGGTCCACTAGGGCTACCGTGGCTTTATAAAAAGCTCCTCTAAATATCCTCCGACTAGATAATTCGTGTGGTCTATAGATTTTGAGGAGGGCTAAAATGCAAGCAATCTTTTCAGATCCTTCTTTCCCTGACAGGAAGGAAGGGAGGAGGAAGGGAGAAGGAAGGAAGGAAGAAAGGGAGGGAGGAAGAGAGCGAGAGAGCTGAAACTGTGGATTTTTGACTTCTCTGAATCCCTGAAACAAGGTAATAGGACAAACAGCTGTAAATCAGGGTTCTGGAAAATAATTAGGCCGGCATTCTCTAAAGCATTCATTGTATATCATCAGTCAAGTTATCTCCTATGCATCTAATTTAATACTAGTTATTTACCATCCTCAGGAGAATTTAAAAAATAGTCACACAAATTATTTTCTGTGTTCTCTGGTTCAGATGAGAAATACTTGTTGGAAAAGACTAGATCAGAGTTTTCTGACAGTGGCACTATGAACAATTTGGGCTGGATAATTCTTGGTCATGGTGCTGTTCTGCACTTGTAGGATGTGTTACGGCACCCCTGGCCTGTATCGACTAGATGCCAGTAGCAACCTCCCACTCCCATACCCCAGTTATAACAACCAAAAATGTCTCTGGACATTGCCAAATGTCCCCAGGTGGCAAAATCATCCTCAGTTGAGAAACACCAATTTAGACCCTTGATACTCAAGGTATAGCCATAAAGGTATTACCTGGAAGCTTGTTAAAACTGCAGAATCGCAGGGCCCACCTAAACCTTCTGAATCATACTCTGTGTTTTAACAAGATCTGCATGTGATTTGTCTGCACATCAAAGTATGAGAAGGTTAATGAAAGCACTGTTGAGCATTCGCTGTGAGCAAGACATCATATCTTAATCAAAGAATAAACTGATAAGTAAAATAGATATAATCTCAGGTCTCACTGACCACCCAGTCTATACCGGTTTAGCTCAGCTAATTGATTATGCAATTATTCTTATGCATTTCTATACAATTGAATAGTATGTACCACAATACAATGCAGATATATATTTACTTACATGTTTTGATGTTCATAATGTACCTTGTTAAGTAAAAAAGTGAACTGCAAAACAGTATATACCATACGGTATGATCTCAGTTCTGCAGACATGAATTAATTTAAATTACATGCACATAAGAAATCTATCAGAGTATATAAACAAGAAAATTTTTAGCAACTCTTGGGAAGAGAGATTATGGGTGGCTTTTATCTCCTTCATTAAAATATTTTCAGCATTTTTCTGAGTACATATTATTTTTATAATTAGAAAAGACAAGATCCTTTTTCAGTTGTGCAAAAGATGACCTTAGCAGCTACATCTGCTCAGCCTCACAGTCTGTCCTCACACTAAGGAGGTCCAAGATTCATAAAATATGTCCACACTATGCCTCTTCTGGCTGAAATTCATCCATTTATTCCCCCAGAGAGCAGAATTAGTGCAGAAGGTAGATGTGATTTTATTACAGTTCCTGTACTGGAGGTCCTTATAATCTCTAAGGGGTGAGGAAGGAGGGTGTTACAAAACTAAGAGTTAGCGCTAGAGCTGAGGTGGGGGCAGAGACTAGCTCATGACTCATTATCTTTTCCAGGCCCATTATCTTTTCCTTCTGTGTGGTTCTTCATGGTTCACTTTGGCCTTATGATGAAAGCAATGTGAGCAGTAAGCGTTATGCGACACTCCAGGTCTGATCCTTAAACATTTTCCTGATGTGATTTGCCATGTTCTTTCTCGTTGTGCTGGGTTAACACAGATGGGCCACATGATACAGTTGACAGAGCCACCCTGAACCCCTGAGCTGCATATTGAAGTAGATAAGGCTGCCAATTGGGAACATAGTTTGGACTTTATAGAAGCAAGAAATAATAAAGCTTGATCACATGTGAGCTGTTAGCATTTTAGGATTGGTTTGTTACAGGATCTTTATGGTAGGGTTTGAATGAAATATTGTTGGTATGCAAAGGAAAAAGAAGCAGAAAAGAATTAATATGGGAGCAGTAGCCTTCTGAAGGAGGACTAGTGTGAATAAACTGGATTACTGTTGACCTGAGTCTCACATCCAGGCTTATGGGAGCATTTATTGACACAGATGATATATAAGTGGATGAAGCTGGATATTTGGGCCCTGTCTGGTGAGAAACTGATGAAGAGTGAATTAAAAAGCAATCTGTCTTCTCTGGGAAGATGGTCTGTAGCAGGAATCCGAGTTCATTGATCACTAAACAAAGCTATACTGTTATTAACTCAGCAAGTTGTGGGTGAAGGGCTAACAAGCAATTCCATTTAGAAGCCTGAGTCTTCTGGCTTTCTTGAACATAATAGCTCATCCATTTGAAATTGTGTTAGGTTAAAATTTGGCACTAGGCTTGTCATCCCAGATGTGAAATTTTATTGTCAAACAAACAGGCCAGAAAAATTAAAAAGGTTCTGGGGACCTCAGGTTGTTGTTTAAGTGTTCTTTCACTGGAAAATTGAGCCAATAGATAGAAACTTCCATTCGAATGTAAAATTTTATGGAGTTATTACATTAAAAAAATATATGACTCTGTGTATACTTTTCAAGAGCCTTTGAATAACAGGCAATAAGAAAATAAATGTGCTTATTAATAAACTGAGTGGGCATATGTGTGTTCTTTTCCTGTCTCTCCACTAAAACAAAACCTTGATGTTGAATAACAAACCTTGACCTACAAATAATTTACATATTTTCATGGTTTCCTTTCTTGGCCTTTTTAAAAAAACTATTTATTATTATTTATGCCTACAGTACCTAGTCTTCCTAGGTGGTCTCCCATCCAAGTATTAACCAGGTCCAACCCTGCTTAGCTTCCGAGATCAGACATCAGGCTTGTTTAGGGTGGCATGGCTGTAGACCACAGACTGTCGCTCCACTGGGGTGTGAACCCAAGACTTTCTGCGTGTAAAGCAGACATGCTAACCGCTACACAATGGAACCACGTCCTCTCAGCCTTTTACTAAGCAAGAAAGTAGTACAGTCTGGATGACATCTTGACAACACCACCCGCCTTTGGAAAAGAAAAACAACTATTATTGAAAGGAGATAACTTCTGAACAATGCTGTTCCCAGTTACAGGGCTGAAATTCAGCATCACAGGATATCGTGTTAACTAAACATCAAGATGAACCAGAGAAGCTAATGCTTTGGAGTAAAGGGCTGCTTTGTCAAAACCAGAGAACACTCAGGCCACCTAATACTTCAATAACTCAACATTATAAAGATGAGGCACAGGGTGGGTATGAAAAATGTCGCAAGGGAAACAAGGAGAATCAAGCATTAAAATCTGGCAAACGATGAGAAGATGGAGTGTAAGTAAATTATAAATCCCTTCTGAAACATAAGTTGAGACAAAGCTCTTGACGAAGCATGACTACTCCAGGAGACCAACCCACAGACCCCTGGAAGTCCACTGCAGACAACCAGGGAGGCCTGGACCACCCCTGGAGGACCACTGAGCTAGCGGGTAAGTCTGGGAGCACAAAGGCAACACTCTCTGTGGCCACAGCTTCTTTTATTGCCTAAAAGATGCAATGCTACTTAAGCCCATTCTGGGAGTCTGTTGGGCTTAATAAGTTTATGTGCATAGGCACTGAGAAGCTGGAGAAAAGACTGAAATTATATTATTCCTGGCTGGGAAAGTTCCCTCTTAAATACCTTATAATTACAGTGCTACCCTTGTAGACACAGGCCACTGTGAGGTCCTGAGCTGTATCATAAACTTATTCCCACCTAATAAACTTCCCTTCTTGGCATTTCCATCTCTAAAGTGTTGGTTTTTACCCCAAAGCCTTCTCTGCCCTGGCCTACCCACCTCAGTGGGAATCTCAGAGGGCTAACACTGGGTGAGGACCACTAGAGCTTCAAGTCTAACAACTCTGTGTTACAGAGGAAGAACTGAGGGTCAGAGAAATGACACTGTATGGATTTGGGGCTGCAAGTAACACTCAAGAAGTCACCTGAATGACCCTTGAGCTCAGCCATTTTCTAGTGCTTTCAGACCTGTTTCATGGGCTGTGCCTGCCACACATGGACATGCCCATAACATGGTCATTTTTTCACTATCAATCAATAAATTGCAATTTCCCGGCCCCCCCACCCCCCGCCATGCACAAATTGTTAGCCAGTTAAAATTCTTCCTTTGTGAGGAGTTTGTGTGTGTGTACTTATGGGTATATGCTTAAATTCTGGTGTCTGCTAATACTTGTTGGAATGAGAATCCAAGATGATACAGCATTTAGCAAAACAGAGTACTCTACCTAGTTATTCTGAGTTTAATAGATCAACAATTCACGGGTTTCCACAAAGAACACCGTGTACTCTACCTCCTGAACATGTATGTGGGCCTCTGCACTCCAGGCTTCTTCTGCCTGATGTGGGCTCATAGGGAGAGAGTGTTTGGCTGGACAGGAAGGAGAGACTGTGAGACTCAAGGCACATTGGTGCCCCTTCAGGGTCAGGTTATATGACTAGTTGGCCGTGGGGTTATTCTCTTGATCTCTTTACAGAAAGCAGCTTGGTCTGGAGCCGTCAGGGATGGAAACTTTGGGAGAAATGAGAGTCATCATTTTTATTTTCACGAAAGGCAGCAACAGTGTGTTGCCCCCAGTAGCTTCCTGCACAGCAGAGGTTGACAATGAAAAGTGGTAGCAGAAAATTAAAGCTATAGATGACCCATAGTGGCTGTAGACCAATTCACAAATGGGTCTGAGACCTGCATAAACTGAATTTTAAAAATTTAAAGAAGTATTTGTGCATGCATGGTGGAGGTGGAGTAAATGGGAGTGGTAGTTGGATTTATTTAAGGAAAGAGATGCTAAAGAGGATACAGACTGGAGTAGAACAGGGGCTTTGGGTCATTAATGTTAACCATAGCTCATTGGTAGTCCCTGGCTGGGTTGGTGAAGTTTAGAACTTCAAGTTCCAAAAAGTGCAAGTAACACTTTTATCAGGGATCAGTTTCTCCTGTTAACACAGAACAGTATCCTAGGTACTGAAAGTTCTACAGTTCATCCCTACAGGCCCAGCCTAGAGTGATCTGAGCTCTAAGAAAACTTTCATCCAACTGATGCATGCAGAAGTAGTATTTTGTTTTAATGGAAAACCAACTGAGTTTGAATCCTTGCTCTTTTTGTGGTGTGATTTGGGCCACATTACATAACCTTTCTGACTCTCATTACCATCTGTTAACGGGCATAATAATACCAAACTCACAGGATTTATTCGGGAGGGGATCATACATCTATTTAATCATCAAATATTTACTGAGACTGACTATGGATCTGGCACTGGAGATGTAATGACAAATGAAAAGACACAGTCCCTTCTCTTATGGAGCCCATCATCTGGCAGAACATAAAATCATATATAAAACCACATTAACACAATAAGTTGGAATAAAAGGTACTGAATAGATATTTTTATTGGTAGTTTCCATTGCTAGCATTTCCATCAGGGCTTTCATGCCTACAGATAGAAGCTCCATAATGGCAAGAGATTTTATTTATTTTATGCATTGCTACATAGCACATAGTAGGCAATCAAGAAATATTTGCTGAATAAATAAGTCCAGATATTTCTCATTGCTTTAAAAAAATCTTTCTCAGCTCCTGCATAAGTAAATGTGTTTTAGACTGACAATGTATATATTTTCTCACACGCTGCACAGGGCTGATTTGCTAAAATGATATTTGCTTCTGAAATATTTCCCTTAAAACATATACATACACAAACACTTATTTATATATTTGCTTTTAACTCTCCATTTTAGTAATTGTTGATATATATTTTCCCTACGTCCTGAGGACCAGAATAACCTGCACAACTAGGCAAAACCTACAGCATAGACCTCTACCTGCTCTCTGTGATGAAGATGTGCTGCTCTCCCTTGCACTCCTTGGTTTAGAGTGTCTGTCATGCATGTTGCTTGCTTTACTGTGGTCTCCCTTTCAGCCATTCACCTCGTGTTCTGGAGGAACAGTCTTGATCTCAGACTGCTGACAGGATGCACAAGTGCTAGAGCCATAGCTGCTAAGTGGAAGCGAAGAGTATTCTATTGGATGACAAAACGTAAGTTTTATGGAAACCCAAGGTACCTTCAAGGCAGTGGTGGTAGAAATAGAAAGAAAGAGCAGAAAGCTGTTGGGGTCTGACAGAAATTCTTAGACTTTTTCAAGGGAAATATCACAGTAGTTAGGGGATCTGACAGACCACGGTAAACCTGATAACTTCGGAGACCACGACCCGAGGCATGCCATGCCTTCGAGAGAGTTGAAGCATGGAAGAGCCATTACCAATGATCAAGAAGTTTCTCTTCATAGGGATGATGCTCTCATGGGCATCCATGTGAGTGGCCCAGTGCCCCCAGAAATGTAACTGCGGTGGGCGTGCAGTGAGTTGTGGAATGACTCAAGCTAGCTTAAACCAGGAAAGCATTTATTCAACAACCCAAGGGTAATCATGCAGCAGACCCTCAAATAAATGAGAATTTGAAGTAGGAAAGCCATAAAAATTCTGACTCTTCTAGCTCTTCCTCATGGTGAGCCCACTTTCTTCTCTCCTTTTATACCCTGGCTTTCTCTACTTCTGTGGACAACACCACTGAAAGCATAACCGATAATAGTATGTATCCACCTGGAAAGACTAACTCTCTCCCCACTTCATTCTCTGTTCCTCAGAGGAGATATTCCTATTAGCCCAGCCTGAACCTGATGCCTGTTCCTGGGCCTGTTGCCAGGAATTTTTTCATATCCTATGAACACGGACACCACAAGCCATGATGGAGGACAAACAAGAATGGGGCGGGGGCAGGAACAGTTCCATAAAAAGGCTGAGGTGGAATAGGGTTAACTTGCTGGGCATATAATCCAACAGGTTTGCACCACAATTCCTGATTTAGGACATGGCCTGTAAATATACCAATTAGTAGCTTTAAATTGAGCCCTAAGTTCTTAATTGGATGTAGGATGAAGTAAACTGAAGTGGGCCTCATGGTTGAAGGCCTCTGTTTCTGTTTCTGTTTTATGGCCTAAGATAAGTCCCCTTTTTGGATATTAACTCCTTCTTTAAAAAACAAAAAACAAAAAACAAACAAACAAAAAAAAACAGAGAAATTACATTAGGCCAGTTCTACATAAATAGTCATATCAAAAATATTTTAAAAATTCTAATGGTTATTACTCATTGACAATAGGCTGCTTGGCTTAAACTTAATTAGAATGGACTTTACCTTTTACTGAAGTTACAGCAACTAATTTCTCAGATGAGAAGTTTTGATGGGTGACATTAATGTTTTGGAAAACTAAAAGATAGGGAGAGTGAGTGCATTACTAATTCATAAATACAATTTCATAGAACTCATTCAGAGGTGAATAATAACAGTAATAATAATAGCAATAATAGCTACTATTTTCCTAGCTAATTATAGTATTTTCTATTTGCCAGACTCTGTGCTAAGACTTCATCTGATATTTCATTTAGTTGTCACAATAATACTATGAGGTGGATACTATTTTTAATCCTTATTTTACAGATAAAGAAACTGAACTCTGACTTAACAAGGTCATCCGGTAAGAATGTGGCAGAGCCTAGTTTCAAATCCACTTCTTTTGTGAAAGATTAAAAACTATTGCATTAACTGACTTCTGCCACTTAAATTTAAATTAAGTAGAATGTGATAGAATTAATAAATGATAAAATTATACAATACGATGTGCACGTGTCATATATATCATGTATACTCCCTTTTATCTCTGACATCCCCCACATGCACTCTCCGATGCATGTGTCACACAGGTATAGGTGCATATGAATGTTTAAATGTTTAAATAGGAACTATTCCCTTGTCTGAAAGGCATGACAGTGTTTTAATCACAGAGCCAGGCATGTGGGAGATACTTTGCAAGCACAAGCTCAACTATATGAGGGCGCAAAGTTAAGGTTTTTATTGGCCTGGGTAGGGTGATTCAAGCCTTGATGTTTTACTGTTTGGGCCATGTGGTTTGGGAGGTGCTATTGCAGGGTGTGTAGGTTTGTGATTACTCACGTGTGTGATTGCATGTGTGTGTGCATGGCTGAGTGTTTTCCAGAGTGGAACAAGAAGGATTAACTTTCAGCATTTGGCTCACCCTAACCTATAGCAGATGGGCACTGGCTTTAAGTTCTCATAAAGTTAACCCCTGGAGACTTGTTAAATAATTTATCCTCAAATTTGGAAGAGCAAAGGTATAAGGTTATTAAGAAAAAATGGAAAGCCACATGATAATGTGCCATTGATGGGCTGAGGTTGTCTCACGGTGGTACATGGCAGTGTAGTGGTGACTGGATTTGGCGGACTGAGGGAAGGGAGTGTTAGGGCAGGGTTGGGGGAACCCTTGGAGCAGACAGCTCCTGACTTTATCCACAGCAGCTGTCAGAGAAAGTGAGAAAAGTCTCCATTCTTTACTCAGGGAACGGCCTCAACTTTAAAACATACTGAACTATGCTAATTTTAAAGCCTCCCAATATAACCATTTTATTTTATCCAGCTGTGGGGCCTGACTTTTGGCTGTAAAAGGGAGCCAGAGAGAGAGAGAGGGCAGAGCTGGAAAAATAAATCCACAGGATGCCTGTCAATACCTGTTTTTAAGTTGGGGGTGTACAAGCTGTAGCAAAGTCACATGGGTGACTTATCATAGACCAACACCTCCTATTGACTTTAAACGACCTCCTTTCCTACCCTCTTTGCTACTGCCAGCAGCTGGAGAAGTAAAAGTCCTTCAGGCCTCAGTTATGAGGCTCTCATGTTCTCACTCTCTTTTAATAAAATACCATGAGCATAGCTCACTCCTCAGATACTCAACCATCTACTGAGACAACTTTAGGAAAGCTGGGCTACTCAAGATCTATGGTTGCAAACAACAGAAATTATTTCTATCTAACAAGCAGAAAAGGAATTTATTGGAAGGAGATTGGATAACTTGCAGAATTGATGAGAAGGCCTCATGGGGAAATAGTCTTAGGCAATGTACGGGTGCCAAGGGAGGGAAGGTGCTAGAAACGCAGCCAAGATCATGTCACAAAAGGGTCTGTATGTCACAGCAGCTGCTCCTGCAAATCTCCAGCATTGAACAACTCTTAATGTTGCTGGTACTAACAGAACAATTGCATCAAACTCCACAGGCCAGCCAGCCAGGTTGTTGAGAGAGAAACTATCAGACCTGCTTCTGTTTTGAGATGAGAGGCAAGCCCTACCTCTGACATCTCTTAGGGGATTCAGGTGCTGTGAAGGCAAAATAGTCAGATATCTACAACAAGGCTTTCTCTAAAATTGAGAAGTCCTTCTTCCCAGAGAAAGATTAAAAAAAAATAATAATAAGAGGAGTTCCCAATATTATAATAGTCACAAATACTGTCAAGATATTTTGCATTTTGTACTTTCCAGGAGAGTTAGATTTCTCTGACCTGAGTTCAAAGGAGAATCTATTCTAAGGTTATTTGTCCAGGAAAGTTCATATGAGATTCTTTGGCACCTGTAGGTATGGGGCTTCTTGCTATGACATCCTTTGAAGCAGAGAAGGGAACAAGAGTTAGAGAAGTTAAATGCATAGAAAATGATAGTCCCCTCTTTACAAGTAGCCTGAGTGATTTGATTCTATAAAAAAAAAATCAAAAGCAAATGTTTTTGTCTTTAAGCTCCTCACCAGACATGGCATGTGTTAAGCTGAAGATTGAAAAACAGAGCCCTGGATGTGTTCTGCTTGGCATCTCTACTCAGTATTTATATTATGGGGCACAACAGGCCCCACAAGCACTCCTTCCATTACTTCGTGTGTGGTGGGGGGGATATTTCCCAATTGTTGGTCCATCTCCTCTGTTACCATCTTATGGGAAGCGCTGAGGATATGGGGAAAGAAAACTGCTCTAGGAATTGGAGTCTCTGCCTCAGGTGATCAGTGTGATCCTGGGCATATCACCAGACCTTTGGATTGAGGGGTGAGGGTAGAGAAAAACACTTCTGGTCTTAAAATTAACCAAAATTAAAATACCAAGTAGATTCTGCAATGGATAAAAATCTTTGATAGCCTTAAAGGGGGTGGGTGGGGCAGGGAACATAAACTCTAAGAGCATCTCCCTGTCGAGGCCCAAAGTTTCCCATCTCCAGAATAAATATGGATTTGTTCTCAATGGTTGAAGTGTGTCTGACATGACACGTGCCACCAGTGACACTCATCTGGAGCAAATTTTGTGGGGGCATTTCTTCTCCTCTGGCCAAAGAATTCACATGAGATGATTCTTATACAATAAGCATGTCAAGTGTGTCCCTGATTGAATAATAAAGATGAAAACCCAGTGGGGGAAGTAATAAGAAGAGTTCACTGAGACGAGTGAGCTTCACGTGTGACTGTGTGCAAGAGGAAGGTAAAGGAAGCACAGGTCAGCGGTCCGTGCGAAGGCAGTGAACCGTGAACAAGGCAGCTCCCCTTCTTTACCACCCACTCCCCTACCCAACCGCTACCACTACTGCTGCCACCAACAAGCCTCCCCAAGTCAGTCCACCTGCTTGTTTAGGAATACACCTGGGATCGACTGATGGACATGATTCAGTTGAGAACATTCGCTGCTACCTTATGTTTAGCAACATGACCAAAAAGCTGGATGTTTGGCTCAAGTGCTCAATTTTTGTGTCCTATGACAAGAGCCAATTTCTCTGAGTTCTTTCCCAGACTACTATGAGAAAAGATAGTGGCAGGAAAAGTTTATCATTTGAATATATAATGTGTTTTGCAGAGCCTGTCCTTGGAGGCACTCAAGGCCATGGCAAGGACCTTCCCCAGGGCAGGGAGACAGGGATTCTTGTCTGCCCCTACCCTGCCCTCCTCTTCGGAAACTGTATGACTGATGGCGATTCAGCGAGGCGGCTCTGGGAAGGTGGCGGCAGCTTCACTCTTGAGCTGGCCTCTGAAGACAGTCTCCTTAGCCAGGGGTCATGATAAGCTCTGCTGGCAATGGTGCCTGTCTCCTCTGCATTCTTGGATCTCCTACACCAGATCTTATTTTTAATGTTCCATCCCTTGACTCATAAACTTGTAGTTCTTTTTCCTGACTTCTGATTTGAAGAGTAGGGCCACTGATCCATTCTGGAGGCAGGCTTTTTTTGTTTTTCTTCTCATGTTAGTTATTAACCAGATTTCATTTGCGTAAAAATATTGGTGAGGGTTCCGTTTCTGCCAATGGAATAGACTACATATTCTGAAAACCCCTTCTACTACAAAATACCTAGAAATTCTGGGAAAATATAACAAATGAGAAAGTCAAGGAAACCCTTAGGGGCCAAAGATGAAGAGAGGGCTAGAGCCCAGAGCAGGTGTCAGGCAGGTGGTGCTGAGGGTGTTGTATGATTTTTGGTGCCCTTGGGTTTTAACAACGATGCAGGGGACAAGGATCTATGTCAGGGAGGGAGGTGGAACTGAGACTCCTGTCAAAATCTGGGACTTCTAAAGTCAAAGTGTAGATTAAGGGGGAAAATGGTGTATTTGCAGAGGGAGATGACAAGGAAATATGCGAGACTTGATTTGGGTTTTAAATGTGAAACAAAGATTTCTGGGAAAATTTGCAGCCTTGTGCTTGTTATTTATTCTCTGGGTTCAGAGGTTGAATTGATACCACCTGCATGATTGAGGACACCCTAAGTAGAGAAGTTAATTTAAAGGTTTTCCAAATGAGGAGCTCTCTGGAACATTGGGTTGGAGCCAATGCAAATCTTCTGTGGAGAGTGGAATCTCCCCTAGGCCTTAGAAGAGTCTCCCCAAAACAAAAACAAACAGATATGTTAGAGAAAGCAAGGGACACAATGTTGTTTGGCCTTGCCTGTGAGCCACCCCCACCCTCCCACACACCACACATCCTCCCTGGGGTGCCCTTGATGTTTGGGAAACAATCATTCCTTACAGTTCTTTGAGAAATCCAACTGTACTGCAATTTTACAGGTAGCAAGACTCAAACACACAGTTCCCTATCTTTAGCTAAGACTGCCTTTCTGAGGAAGATCAAACTAGTTATTAGTGGTTTGATTTAGAGCTAGGCTCCAGAGTCAGATAGATCTTGTTTGAATTCTGGCCCACTGTAGTTTGCATGACCCTCTAAGCCTCAGAGAAATGAAGGTAGTAATAGTATCTACTTTATATAACTGCACAGTTTTAAATAAGGTCATGCATGCCAAATGATCAGCATAATTTTCTGACATATAGTAAATATAATATTCATAAAACATTAAAGCAGTATTATACCATAATTGTTTATTATTGTAATCTTATTCATTTTTATACTTTTACTTTGAGGCTAGAGAGCTAGTATTACGAAAGCCTACCCTATGAGTACGTGAACTTGCTTTACAAAGAATGGCCAGGATCATACTTTGTTCAAGCTTCATCTGGATAATAATATCTTATATGTGACTAGCACTGTACTGTCTATAAAGCTCCTTTACACTTCATTGTGCTCCATTATTTCATTAGTAGAATGAATAAATTGAACCTATTTTGCTTTTGGAAAAAGCAGGTTAGAGAGACTGAGTGTCCGGCTCCTTTAATAAATGATAGCACAAGAATTCCCCGTGTCTTTTAAGTCTCAGTTCAGTGACCTATCCAATATGGCGGCCCACTTCATTTTCATAGGTAAGCAACCTTACTGGGCAAGTTCTGGGAGTAAGGGTTGGAGATACTATGCCACCCACGATGCAGTCTGTACCATCAGGGAGTTTCAGTGTCATAGGAGGGTCATACAGGAACCAGGCAGTGCGACAAGTGCTAGCTAGCATCAAGAAGGAGGCCCTCTTGGAGCATGTAGAAGGGACACCTAACCCAGAACTGGGAGAGTCAGAAAAGGCTTCCCAAGACACAGAGCTCTCATGCTGACCTTAAACCCCAGCAGCTCCTCCACATCTCTCTCCCAAAGCACCAGAGCCCAAAACTGACCTCTTCACTCTTCGAACACAATCTCATTCCCATTGAATTTACCCCATGCACAGGAAATCCGGTGATCTGATTTCAGTAAATCACAAAAACCAATAACTCTCTGGAAATGTGCTTGCCTGAATGGGGGATAAGTTGCTGCCTGAACCTCCAAAAGGTGAAATGAGAAGTAGTCTGGAGTGGGCGAGGAGAGAACTTTGAAAGGAAAGATTGCGTGGGGGTGGGGAGGGCAGCTAGGCCCCCACTGCCTTCCGTCTCTTCTTCCCACATCAGATTCTCTGGGGAAACAAGGAGCTGTGGGGTCAGCATGTGATCTGCTCTCTAATGGAGAAGAGTGTGTGGAAAAACTTTTAAAATCAATGGAATTTGTGTTGAATGCCTTCTTTCTTCCTCTCTGAATCCTGTCCTATCTTCCAGCACCCAGTTCTACCTACTACATACAAGTGGAGATATTTCATGGGCAGATAGAGATAGATTAAGGCTGTGGAGAACAGAGGAAGTTAAAAGAGAGAGAATAAGGGGCCCATTCTTTTTTTCCACCAAACCAGCCACCCTCAGAACACCCCAGAACCACTCTCCATTCCAGTTTCTGCATGCCTCCAGTTCCTTCCAGAGCTTACCTCCAGGAAAACTAGGTTAGTATTCACGAATTATTTACTTTGTGATTTAGAGATGTAAAATGATATATACTGCAGTTTCATTGAGGTGTAATTTTTGAGTAAATATTTTTAATAAAACCTTTTAAATCTATTTCAGGGTTTGGGTTTAAATCATCTCTTAAAACTGAATATACATGATAAATTATAGTTACAAGTCCCTCAATTTTCCATAAGGCTAATGCTTCTAGTTATAGGGTTTTAAGTTACAGAACGTTTTCAGCACTACTTGGAGTTGGAATACAATTTCATTTTACAGCTTGAGAAACATTTCATATAGTAAATACTCTTCAAATAAATCTATGGAATGAACGAATGTTAGAAAAGCAAGGAGCGTTTTAAAAGGCACGTGTGGTGGGGCAGGAGAAGAGGGAGATAAAATCTAAATGGGATACAGACATTTCTGGGGACTTGTGGAGAGTGGGGAAACTGGTGGAACAGACAGCCTTAGTCTGTTTAGGCTGCTATAATGATACCATGCACAAAGCGGCTTAAAAAACAGACACTTATTTCTCTTTGTTCTGGAGGCTGGCAGTCTAGGATCAGGGTGATAGCACTACCAGGTTTGGATAAGGATCCACTTCTAGGTTGTAGACTTTGTATGTCTCCTTGTATCCTCACGTGGCAGAAAGAGGCGAATGAGCTTCCCGGAGTCTCTTTTATAAGGACACTAATCCCATTCATCAAGGCTCCAACCTCATGACCTAATCACCTCCCGAAGGCCCCACCTCCTAATACCATTACATGGGGTGGGAGTAGGATTTCAATATGTGAATCTGGGGAGACACGGGCATTTGGTCCACAGCACAGACCATAGGAGGGTGAGTTTCTGGAGAGAGAAAAGCCTTGAGGAGAGAAGCTAGGTACAGCCAGTGGGACCTAAAGAAAAGCCTCAGCTTTGATAAGGAAAAGCTAATTCTGTGCACATCGAGACCCTCCCTCAGTTTTGTTCCTGGTGTAGCATCATTAGTCTCAATGTGGAACTCAACGGAGAACAGCGTGGGCAAGAAATAAAAATGACATCTTGCTCTAAAACTCTGGAAAATTATAGGCTCGGGCAGTTTTGCTGTGAATGTTTCAACTGAGTGTGATACAGATGGAAAGTAAGAGAAAACCTGGTGTGCAACAATGTTGCACACATAGTGCCCAGGACGTGACTTAGCCGAGGAAGAAGGAGGTTTCCACTGGGAGATGACAGAGGAGTAGCAACACCCATTGACATAGACCAAAATATTGGAGGGACATTTAACAGGAACCAGGCTCTTCACGGACAAGTGGGATCAGAAGGTGGCAGACTTGGATGATAGTGCTAATGTGCCTTAGGGATGGGAGACGAGCACACAGGTAACTGCGAAACTAACCTCCAAGCTCCTGTGCCTAGTGCCCTATTCCCAGTCTTCTCTCTCTCATGTCCAAGAGCTATCACTCAAGCCGATTTTCTCAGAATCACACACATGAAAGCACAGAAATATACACAACATAAATTCATTCAAACCAAGAGCTCTTTGAGGTTAAGGATTGGATATTAACAATGCCCTGAAGAATGAGGACAAATCACATCTGTATAGAGCTTTGCAGTGGTTTTAAACTCACTGTTATACACATCTCATTTGGTCTACATAACAAGCCGGTGAGGTAAGAGAGCTTGATGTAAAACCAAACAAAAGTACAACCGCGTAGTTGAAAATCTCTCCGTTCAGGGATCTCAGGCTCCCGCTAACAACTGCCAGCTTCTTAACGAAGCAAGGCCTAGCTCCTCTTGTGAGCCAGGCTGACGTGGTTATTTGAGATCTTATCAGTTCTGGAAAGGGAAGAAGTGAAATTCACGTGGCCTTCTGGAAAGGCTCAAGTATTTTGTCTTCTACCTGGAAATTTGATTCTTCTTGACAAGGAGATAGATTTGATGAGCTAATGCAAGAAACCAGTTCTTACAGACTGTTTGTTTTGAATTGTGTTTGTGAAGTTTCTTTTAAGATGTGTCTGTCTGTCACAGTGACATATGCCAGTGCATATGTGCTAAAGGAGCCCTTTTAAGAACCCTCCCCCTCCCCACAAAAAAGAGCCTGAAAACTTTGTAATTAACCTCGGCCCTTGTAGGTGAAGACACTCCTTGCTTTGTGCTTCTAGCCCCATCACCAATCATTGTAGCCCTGACTTTTTAATGTGGATGGCAGAATGGAAGAATATAAGAGGGCCTCTTTGGCCCTCTGGGTCTAAATTTCCCACTTCTGAAGTGAAGAGGAACAGATTCCACGATTTCTAATGTCTCTTCCTCACACATGAATTCTGTCATCCAATGGAGCTGGGTCTTAACTAGGGGTTTTCTAAAGAAAGATTCCTTTGGCAAAGGAGATGCTGAAAATCTCAGGAAGCCCAGCGGTTCATTCACCCATCTGTGGTAGTCACCAGAATTCCTCCTTCTTTTTCAGTCACATTTAGTAAATGTCTTTGTGTGTTCATCGGACCCATTTTGTGGCTTTGGAGCTCTACTTGTGACTTCAGTTCCTAGGCTTGGCTGCATCTCATATCATTTATTCATTCATTCACTCAGTTCACATTTCCTTGAGTAATTTGTGTTCCATGCACCAACTACTACTAACAAGATACTGATATTTAATGTGTGTTGTTAAGTGGCAGCTTTATGCTAACATTTTACATATGTAATCTCATACTCTTCCCAACAACCTATGAGGCAAACTATCCCCTTTTTATAGGTGAGAAAATGGAGGCTGAAGGAAGTTAGAAGAAGCACTAGATCAGGTACCCCACATTAGACAGTCTGACTCCAGAGACCAAGATCTTGCCCGTTACTTTGTATTGCCTCTGGGAAATTCAAAGATCAATCAGACTTGGTCTATACTCTCATGAGCTCTCAAAATAGCATGGGAGGAAGGAGAATCTCAGCCTACATGGTCAAGAGGATGAGAATCGGGAGAATCATGGGTGGGTAGAAGGAAAATAAGCATCCAAGATGAGATCAAGATTTCCATTACACTCAGACTTTCTCCAAAGGAAAGATAAAATAAAGCTGAAACTATTGTTAACAGGTTCAGACCTTTTGTGAAGCAGATCAGCCTCACTGGCAAGAAATCCAGGTGGTGCCCTGCCCATGGTGATGTCTTACTTTGATGGTGATAACTTAAGAAGGGTTATGAAGAGAATTCTTGAAAATTTGTAGTACTCTCTGTGCCTCAATTTTTTCACCTAGCTAGTGTAGAAGCTTATTTTATTATTTTATACTGAAGATAGAAGGCTTATTTATTATTTTACTCTGAGAAATATTGTCAAGCCCAAGCAGGTATACAGATTGACAGGCCTGAAACAAGATCCTGAAGAACCAAGATCAGAAGTAGGGTGAATGTTTTATTATGGGAATGTTTAAAATAGTATTTCAGGAATTGACTTCCATTCCCTATTTTTGGCATCCATTTATAATTTTATAAATCAACTATTTTGTCTGTATTTATTAGCTGTCATTCTAATTAAAGAAGAAAACTTTCCCTTCTTCCCCACTTATTTGTTTATTTATTAATATCAGTATAGAATCAGGATTTTTATTTTATTCAATGGATTATAAGATACTATGATCACTTATTTTAATGTTCAAATTTTCCCAAATTTAAAAACCATGGATTTTAATAATACTTCTGAATTCAAGAAGTTATGTGAACTGGGGCAAGACACTTTGCTTTTTGAGTTCCAATTTTTCACTTTGCATAACAAGGGAGCTACATTGGAAAATCTTTAATTTCTTTTCCTTTGTGTAGTTCTAAGAACAAAATACATAATTTTCCTTTGCTTCTTTTTTAAAAGCCTTTTTTGTTTTGAGACAATTTTTTTTTTTACTCAAATTGCATTTAAAAAATCATTTAAATGGCCATAATAGTGGTTAATCAGTCGAAAGCAACACATGATTGGTTAGTTCATTTGTCTCTTAGCATGGGGAGAAGGAGGAGTAGAGTATGGTCTTTTGTATCAAAAAGGATGGAATAATGAAGACCCC
>NW_006436298.1:9155541-9170471 GCF_000325575.1 Pteropus alecto | reverse complement strand
AGGAAACATTTGTCGCTTCCTCTGACAACAGCAGCTTTTCTCAGATGGGACATTGTTCCTGTAACTAAAGGCCAGAGAAGAAACAATTCTCACCCACCTCTTCATCTTCCCTCACTTCCCCCATCATTTCCCCACCCACTGAGATGCCTAACACCTTAAGCCCTATGGTTTTTTCTCCTTTACATGCTTTTATGACCAGGGCAGATTTGGTTTCATTAATGAGAATTGGCAGGGTGACTTGGAAAGGAAGAAGTTGCATGTGAGGTTCATTTTGTGTTCTCCAAAAACTCTATTACAGGCAAGTTTCCTTCCATTCACAACTGCACGGTTAGGGTGTCATGTATGTTGTGCGTGTGCACAAACACGCCGCTACAAAAGCTCTGTAAGAAACACCAATTAACATCTATAAATTTTTATCTTTGCTTAAAAATTGTTTTTTGATATTATGGAATTTACATTGCTATTTAATTGAGCTATAATTTTATTCTCTCTTCACAATGCTAATGAATCTATTAGAAACATTTTTTAATCAAAATTACAGCCAAAGGAACAAAGGTAAAAAAAAAAAAATGAGAAGCCTATATATGATCCTTTCAAAAGTATTTCCTCTGGTCACATACTATCAAGGATTTCTGGCAATTGTGCATTGTCCCTCTTCTAGATTGCACCCAGGTCAACAATGGAGCGGATCGAATGGAAAGGGTTTGTTCTTTGTACTTTGGTTTGTTTTAAATATTCCTCTCAACTTCCTTATCAATCTCATTATCAAAACAGTCCTTTACCTCATCTTTCCAAAGACTATGATTTGGAAAGGGGAAGAGGGAAAGATTATTTATAGACCTTTAACAATATTTCCAGGCAAAAACAAATTTTCCTTCAACCAGATTTCCCGTTGTTTGGAAATACAGACACTTTCTGTTTGCAAACATCCCTAGACATTCCTGTCCTTGAGGAATTCCATGGAGAAATCTATGTTAATCTAAATACAAATTGTACACAAGAGTTTAGACTCACCACAGTACAGATCAGAAACCAAACAACATCTTAAAAGGTTAAGAATAGGGCAAATACAGTTTTTACTCCATTCATTCAGCATATTGGTATAGTAGATCTTTTGACTATTCTAGCAATCTGCAGATACTTTTATGAATGGAGAAACTTCTAGAGTCTAATGATGCTGAGGAAATGAGTTATTCTTGTTATCAATTGGGGACAGTTGCCATTCATGCTACAGAAGAAAGGAGATCTATTGCAGGGCATGAAATTAAATTTTCCAGGTAGCAGCAAGTAATTGATACCACGGGGTGACCTTTGCCCACGGCAGCCAATTTCAATCTGCAGAGAACAGCAATAGGGCTAGCTACTCTGCTTGACCCCGACAAGCTGAGCTTGAAAAATAAGATGCCCCAGTAACTTCAATTTCTTTCTCATAAATGCTCCCCATTTTTGTTACCTTTGTTCTCTCAGCCTTTGTTCTAATTCAAATTTCCCTGATGGTCTTATACATTTTTTATGAAGTTATTAATTCATCTGCCTGAGACACAGAGAATCGGATTCACTACTTTAATCTGTAGCTCAGGTTTTTGATATTTTTATTTTCTTGGGTTTTTCTTTTTGTGTTTTTTGTTTTGTTTTGTTATTTTTTATGAAGTTATTAATTCATCTGCCTGAGACACAGAGAATCAGATTCACTACTTTAATCTGTAGCTCAGGTTTTTGATATTTTTATTTTCTTGGGTTTTTCTTTTTGTGTTTTTTTGTGTTTTGTTTGTTTTCTGTTTTTTTTTTTTAACCCAACATTAATTTTTCTAGGTTTTCAGATCCTACCTTTAAAAATGTATCATCATAGAGGTTTTTGGAAAATAGAAAAAGGTAAGCCCAGGCAAGCCACATCACCAATTTTCTTGCTGAATACTCATATATTCAAAATTAATTAGTTTCTTCTCGATCGTGGCAGAGCATCTATTAACTAGAATTAGTTTTAGGAAGAATATTTAATTTATTTAAATAACAAGTTAGGATAAAAAAGGCAACCAACAGAAAATAAATTGTGTGCCTGTCTTTTGGAATTGCTCCAAAATTAAATCGTTTTTGAAAATCACTCTATAACCTATTGCTAGTCTTGATGTTGGGTATTCAATTGCTTCCAAATTAGGATTATTTGGTTCAAAGATCCAGACCTTCTAAAACCCCTTAGGTAAGGAAAATGGACTGAAAGTCTTAATGTAGCAATTTGGGGCATAAATTATGT
Organism: Pteropus alecto; assembly: GCF_000325575.1. Lineage (NCBI taxonomy): Eukaryota > Metazoa > Chordata > Mammalia > Chiroptera > Pteropodidae > Pteropus > Pteropus alecto. The sequence continues at coordinate 9,168,220 of NW_006436298.1, read as the reverse complement.
AAGGGCAAAGAACAGACCAAAAGATCACAGCTCCTTGAGGCAATTTAGATTTTAATCAGATTTTTCATTCCAACTTTAATTAAAGTGTTAGACTTAGAAAAATGGCTATTAGAAAAACTGACTGCCAGTAAAGCAAAAGAGAAAAATTAATTGGAAAAAAATGTACTCTGACTGCTATGAAGATTCATAGCATATGTTAGGAAAGGAACAAAAGAATGCTTGAATGAACTATTATAACAGTAGTATGTCTCTCTCTAGATGAATAGAAAGTGTGTGTGTCATGTTTTTCTTCTTCTATGTTGCCATAAGTAAAAATAACAGAAAATTCTTTTTTTTAATTAAAATCTAACGATGCTCTCTAACTAACAGGCTGTAGCTTATTATTAACTTCTGCTGGGTTTGGTCAAACTAATTTCTTGTAGCAATGAATCAGTCAACTAGTATTTGTTGAGTCTTTACTGGCCCAGGCTTAAGAGGATTATTGAAGAAGTATTGAACGTGGTTCCAGCTTCTAGAAAGCTGGTAGTGTTACTGAGGAAAGAGATGAGAAAAACCTGCAACGATCAGATCTCAAACCTGAGAGTTTGGATGACACATCTCTCATGCTTACAAGAGGTAAGATAAAGGGGAATCTGTCTGATTATAGCAATCTCACTAGCATCTATGAAGGCAAGAGATTGAATGATGGACAGGATTTAGATAGGCGCAATGTTGTCCTGAGTTGCTCCAATGCAAGGGACAGCTGAGCAGTCTGAAGCCAGGCAGGAGACCCAATGCTGACCAGAATGGAGAGTTTGCGTGGGTGGGTGGGGACACAAGAGTTAGGTTGATGTGCACTTTGAATACAGACAAAGGCATTTATATCAGATAGGATATATCTCACATTTATTAAGTACTGTTACTATCTATCTAGGCTTCATGCATCTATACTATTTCTATGCTAGTCACCTATTTTTCTATAGGTGATGGAGATCTAGGAGTGAGAGATCGCCATTTTAAAAAGAGCAGCCTGTTGGTTATTCAGATTGCATTGTCAGAGGAGACTGCAGTAGAGAGCCTAAGAGGCCACTGTCCTGTCCAGGGGTGAGGCAGGCCTATCTGGACTGAGATAGATGCAACAACGGTAGATGCAAAAAAGGAGAACTTGAACTACCTTCGTTCAGCAAACATTGTTAAACACCTTCCCTGGGCCAGTCCTGGGGAAAAAGAAAACCAGTAAGATTTGGCAGAGGAAGGGAAACTCATGGTATCCAGCTGACAAGAACACAATATCAGTGTTCTAGGAAGCACAGATGCAAGCTCTATCACGTTTGGCTTTAGATAGCACAGACTAGTATGGCAGGCATGGGCAAAAGTAGCAAGAAAGGCTTCACCCAGGAGATGACATTTAGCTGGGCTTAGAAGGATAAGTCAGAATTTGTCAGGCAGAGAAGAAAGAAAAACACAAAGGCAGAGGATCAAAATTAATTAGAAAGCTGGGCCAGCAAATTAAAGACAGAAATTTAAAAGCTGAATTAAAGTTATCACTGTCTTTTTTAGTCTTATACATCCAATCTCTGAGATTTTCTGAAGAAAAAAAGGGATCACATACTTTGGCAAACACCAAAACATTTATATAGAGATAAAGAGGCAGAATACTTGAAACTGTGGGCCAAGGTATAAGTAAGTATTCATGCTTCATTGAGAAGTATAATCACAGGAAGCAAGAGTGAGGTGAAGGAAGGGAGGGAAAGATGGAAGCAAACGTGAGGGCATGCATTACTATATTGGCTGCTGTGTCACAATAAGCCAAGACATGACACAACCAGTAGTTTGACAGGTGCAGGATATCTCTGGACAAGCTATGTGAAACATCATACCTCAAAACAATACATCAGAGGGGGGAACGGAGAGAAAGTCCTGCTGCTGACTCCCTCCTGCCTCCTCTTTTCTATTTATCAAAATGAACCCCGTGGGAGTTTATTCCCTTTATTTTTGGGTTGGATCACCTGACTTCTTTGGCAGCAGACCTATTGTGGGGAAGCAGATCTTGTAATGGCATGATATTTTATAGAATCAATGACACAGGGGGAGGCATGGAACCCTGCATGGAGTCTTTTCCCTCAGCTTCCAGTCCCGGAACTAAGGGTCCAGGGGACAGGTGAGGCCAGAAGAATCTGACAAAGTCCATAGGATGCATCCTACTAGACATATTGTTACCGCACATATATCTCATTATAAGTGTGGTCAGTCCTTCCATTATGCCAAGGAATTTCCAGGCCCATTGCTTCTTTGGTTTCTCCATTCTGTGTCCTTACTGTGCCAAGTTATTTAGATCCCCTGCAAGGGCGACATGAGGAAAGGAGAAGTAAAACCCATATCGGTTAATGCTATCTCTTAGAAGCTCACTGGCAAAACTAGTTAAGCAAGATAGAGATGATGAAGGACAGATGGCACTAAATCAAGCGATGGGGGAAAGTAAGTTCTTGATCAAGTTTGCTTAAGACTGGTTTCCAGCAAAATTTTTTCTTTCTTTTAAATTAGAGGGGCACTGAGTGTGTCTGTTTCCTTGATACTTGGTCCTCATAAATGGGGAGGAGCAGGAAGAGGAGGTAAGATTGACCAGGAAGAAGAGGCACATAGGCTCTGTGAAACACAAATGTTTATCATCAGCGTCACTGGAAAACCATGTATAAAGCTGCCATGAGCCGTATAGCACCGGCATACTAACAACTATTGCCCTCACAGCATGATCTGACATATACATTAACTTGAAAACTACTTTAGGACAAACTCTTTAAGACAAAAGAGATGATAACAAAAAATAACCCTTTGAGTTCATATACATAAATGGTCTAGGTGGTAACCAGCCCATGAAACGATCACAAGCCTTCCTGAAAAGTTGCTCTTAAACTTGAAAATGATAACATTATCAGCAATTAACCAGAAGATTTGGGTCCATCTGAACTGTGGCTCTCTGGTTCTCTCCTAATTAACCTCTGTCCTGCTGACTGTATAATTCAGCAGGGGCCTGCAGAAGCTCTGTCTTTAACTCAGGCTATCTGCTGATTTAAACTAATCTTCATAGTGCTTTGCAAAGAATGAAAAGGAAAAGATTAGCTACACCTGAAGCTACAGAGAAACAGCGTGTGTGGGAGGAAGAGGAAGAACCATTGTTTCCCCTTTTGTCTGTTAGAGGCCCCTATTTTTCAAGCTGTCCAGTGTAACTAATTAGGAGAGAAAATTCTGAATGCACCTGCTTGCGATTCTTATAGTCAAACGACCAACTTAATTATTTTTTTGTCTAAACAGATTTGGTATCATGTAAAATTTTTACTTAATGTTTACACTTTTTTCAAAATTTAGTCATTTTCAAACTACCTTTTTAAAGTTTGCTGTGTCTCTGGATTGCTTTTAAATTGGCTTACTTTGAAGAAAGTAAGCTACTTGAGCCTTATCTAAGGAAAAGTGTTATGATATTTCGATGTGCTCTGTATGTATATGTGTTTGTGCATATATCATTTTTAAAATGTATTATCTCACCTCATCCTAATTTTGTGGGGCTTTGGAGAATAACAAAGTATGGATGTGGCACTCTTTAATTAGAGTACTGAAACAAAAAATAGAAAGAAAAACAGTATTGGAGACCTTCTATCTTCCTGGAAATGCTGGGAATCTAAACTGATTTATTTGTTTTTGAAAGGGAAACATTGCAATACTTGCCACCTGCCTCGAATCGTTATGTGTTAAGAAGCATTCTCTCTATATGAATCTATACCTATATTCATATTTATTCACTTTTTTATATAAGGTTTTTTTCCCGGTAAGCCTATGAATAACAAACAACTACAACAAAAAGGTTAATCATGCATATACAAAATCATCTATGTTCTATAACTTGTAAAAAAAAAAAAATGGCTCATGAATTTAGTTGATTAATTCGGAGGGAATGGGGGAGAGCCCTTTGACATGTGACCTTAGCCAAATGGGTTGCTATCACTGAGTTCTTAGCCTGACTGCTGCTCATTGCCTGGAGATCTGATCACTGAACATGACACATTGGTCGCATTGTACAGATGAAGCAGAGCGATCTGAGGAGACACAGAACCTGCACTCAGACCTCCCACCACTTTTTTTCTGTAGAGAATTTGGCTCCAGTTCAATCTTCTTAAAGACTGTCATACAGAAAATCTAGATTCATATCAGATGGGTAGACAGACTCTTAACACCAGGGAGTTCATGAAAATCACGAATGGTTTAGATCTGGGGCAAGAAAACAAGAGGAGCCCCATTTTCAGAATGGTGGTGTGAAAAGTGCCATGGAGCCATTCGCCAGCAAAACAAACATAACCAGTAGAATCTATTTTTAAAAGCAGTCATATAAAGTCTCTGGAAATCATCCTAAGGACAAACAGCAAATTAAAAAAATATTTATTCAAGAAACTCTACTAAATCTTGGTAAGAACGCAAGAGTGTGGCACCTGAACCACAAGCCATTCTCTCCCTCCTCCCACCTCTCAACAACTCAGAGAGAGGAAGCTGCACTCTGGGCAGGTGTAGCCAAGAAGGGGGCTCATCTCCCCTTATCACCCAATTAAAGGATACAGTATCTTACTGAGAGGAAATGGCCACCAGCGTTTCTCATCCTCTTCAGCTCAGACCTGCAGAGAGTAAATTCCTGGCAAGTATAGCCAAGAGGTTGCTCCTTCCTTCCCCTAACCCTCTACGCATAAGGGAGAGGTCCTACCTCAGGCATTGTTCAAGAATACTGAAGCCCCAATCACCCTGTCACCCCTCTACTCATAAGGGAGAGGTCCTACCTTGGGCATTGTTCAAGAATACTGAAGCTTGCTTTTAAAGTGGAGATTCCATGCTGGGAGAAACACACTGAAAAGACGAAAAGCCTATACTGCCTCTGCCCAGCACCCCACTCATAAGGCATGGGCATCACCCCCTTCCCAGCTCTGGAGCAGTGGCTCAGAGATTTTTGCCAAGGAGTAAGGCAGACCACAAGAACAGAGAGCTCTGAAACTCTTCCCAAAGGAATTGAGTATTTGAAACAGAATGTAGGGAAGTTTAAGCCTAAGGATGCTCTCAAAAACACTGGAGATGCTGGTGGCAAGCAATTAAGCAGCAGTTGGTAGCTCCATGAGTATGAAGAACTAAACTGCAGGCCAGCTTTTTTACCCGAGAGAACAAGAGGAAGAGGTAGCTAAGAAAAACCCTCTTGGAGTCAGAACAAATCTCAAAATAAGTCCCAGCAAAAGGTGCTGGATTTAATAGGATCATGAATTACTGAGGAGTGATTCATGCCCCAAGCATTGTCAAAAACAATAGCGCAATTAGAGGAAACTATCAGCTGGATGGGATACCAAGTGAGACAGACCCCTTAACAGAAAAGCAAAAGGGGGTGAAGGGGGACAGTAGGACAGTCAGAGAGAACCCTGTTTAAACACACTGTCATCCCAGGGTGACAGTGTGCAAGACCAAGTTCCCACCCTCTGAGAAGGGACATCAAAAGGTTCCTATTGTGGGGGAAACAGATTTCACTAAAATGGGCCAGCTAAATAAACAACATCAACAAGAAGCCTCAGAAATGGGAAGGAGATCAGTGTCCACAGTTGCTATATTTTCTAAAAGTTGTCCAGTTTTCAACAAAAAACTGAGAGACATGGAAGGAAAAAAGAAAGTATGACCTATACACAGAGAACAAAGTAAGAAACAGAAACTGCCCATGAGAGGGCACAGATATTGGATTTAATAGACAAAGACTTTGAGATAAAAAGGAAACTATGCTTTAAAAAATAAGAGAAGGTATGATGACAATGTCTTATCAATAGACGATATTAATAAATTATTTGGAATTCTTTTACAATAAAGCTTTGTCTTTTCTTCCCATTTATTTATGTATTTAAGCATTTATATCAGTATGAACTCACAAATATTTATTTTATTTTATACTTTGGGTTATAATCCAACACTTCTTCATTTTGTTGCTTGAATTATTCCAGCTCTGTCTGTGGGGAGCTCTTTCAGCTGGCTCCAGAATTCCTTTGACTTAAGTCCATGAATATAATGTTTGCTAGGTTTGGATTTCTTGTTTTGGTTTGGTTTGGTTTTTGTTTTCGCACTTCTATACTTTCTGGCACTACGATATGCTCCAGGTTCATCTAATATACTTTCTGCTCAGTCCTAGAATCAGTTATATTTCCAAGGCACTCTGGTTCATTTCATTGGAGAACGGTGTTAGAAACTAGGGTTTCTTTCAGAGGAATGAAGATGATCTAAAATGGTTGTACAAGTTGGTGAATATACTAAAAAGCATTCAATTGTATTTTAAATGGGTGAATCGTATGATGTGTAAATCTCAATAAAGCTCTCATTAGAAAAAGGAAAAAAAGGAAACTAGAGGAGCACTGTATTCACAAAGCAAAGAAGAGCCACATAGACAAAAGCTATGTATAATAAATCCTCTGTCAAGCAGAATCATGCACATGTCCCCAAGGCCTTCAAGAATACATTTGGAATATCATCTACACATTGCGAATTACTGCCTGTAAGTAAGAAAGTCTTAAAAACTTGTGAGCACTTTTTAAAGAAAATTAGATCATCCTAAATCATTCAAGTTACCTCTTTGTTAGGGACTTGGGGAGCCTTATATGTGGCATTGTTTAATTAGAGCTCTGGGGGGAAAAATTAGATCTCTGAAACAATAGGATGGAAAGAACGACAGCATCAAACACTGCATTTCTAGAAATATTTGGGAGTCTAAACTAGTTTAGTCTTTAATGGGAAACATTGAAGTTGTTTCTAGCCAGCTGCCATGGACTTTCAATGCATCCTGGCTGGTAAGAAGTCCCCTCCACCCATCATACTCAAAACAAAGACCTAGGGCCACACTGTATCTCTAAAGCTGGTCAGAAAACATAAGCCTAAACAGGTGTGAGTGCTGCTTATTTCCTGAATGCACTCAGAAGCCCAGGGTTCTCTTATTCTATGTGTGGGAGACTATTTATTGGTATGGAAATGAGTGGGAGAAAGAAAAGAAGATGAGAATTCAGACCCAAGCAGTTGTATAGCCATCTTGAGTGTTTATTTATCACAGCTCCCAGAGAGACGCCCTGTCGACCTCCTTTTTGTCCTCACTTTATAATTTGTTCAAAAGCCAATGCATACTCTTGACTATATGAACACATGTAAATATAAGCACAAATACGTAAAAGGAGTTAGATAAAGACATATAGAGGTACGTATATAAATATATGTGATGAGAGGCTATAATTTAAGGGTTAAGGGTGCCCCTCTAGGGTGAGACTTCCTAGGTCTAAACTCTGGCTCTGTCATTTACCAGCATGGGACCACAAGTGTGCTTCATCTGTGCCTTAGTTTTCCTCATCTACAAATGGGGAAGAAAATAATACCTCCGTTATCACTGTAACAATTGGATAATGAAGAGCACCATATAACAAACATATATGTTAACTATTAATATCATACTTAGCATTAAGTATGTCTCCTTATCATTCATTGGTGATAGAATCAGCAGTGTCCAATTTTAAATGTGCATACTATGCCCAGGGAAAAATAACTTCCAACTGAGGTGATTTTTAATTTCTTCTTACTATTCTCTCAGTCTGTGATCTTACTCTTACTTGCAAATTACTTTTTAAATATTTATTCTGATTGCAAAAGTCATTCATGCTCAATAAGGACATTTTAAAATAAAAGGATTAAGGAGAAGCTAAAAATCGCCATTGTTCCATCATTCAGATGTCAGTAATAAAAATTCACATTTTGATATTTTCCTTCCTACATTTTTTTCTATGCATTTTAATCTGCTTGAAATCATATGGTTTATACAGCTTGTTGGTCCTTTTAATACTAAGCATTACAAAATCATCTATGTTATCAAAATTGTTTATAGACTTCTTATAAATATGGCATATTGACCACATGGAGTTATATTATCACCTTTCTAAAACCCATTTAAAATGAGAGAAAAAAAATTTTAAAAGTTTGCAGGGACAAAGAGAGGGGAGAGAGAGACAAGAATAAGAGACTGCAACAATTTTTTAGACGAGAGCAGGCAGAGAAGCAACGTAATGAATTTTCAAATGACAGGTGGCTGTAATCCCTAGGCCTGCAGTGCTAAATATCCCACGGAGGACTCAGGCAGGCCAGGACTTAGTGCCAACAAGTACTACTGAAGGGCAGAGGGGGATGCAGAGCTGGAAATGGGAGGACTGAGAGAAGTCTTAACATGAAGCCGTTGGATTCTCAGCCCCACCTCTCAGCCCCTCCTCTTCACTCCTACAGGAAATCTAAGGTTTACTCTTTGGGTGTATTGAACCAGACAGAATCTGAACTCAGGGATACCAGACATAGCAGGGGTAGGAGTGAAGCCATGAACATCAGTTCAAGAGAATTAGTGAAATTCTGGGTATGAATTACGAAACTGCCCCCCAAGCTCTCTTTTTCTACTGCTTCAGAAATGCTAAAAACTAGGCATGTACCTTTAGACAGAAGAGTGGAGGATTCTTTTCTACAAAAACAAACAAACAAACAAACAAACAAACAAAAAACCCTATCTTGGGAGTAAAGAACTTCAGCTACTGATATTTGAGATTCCACAACAACAAAAAAAGCCAACTAGCTACCACATCACCTTCAGTTAAGGGAGGACATGTCCCGCTTACACACACAGAGCTTTCAACAGTTTTTTAGTGCTTCGCTATTAAACATAAACAGAGAGCCAGAGATCATCAGACAATTTGAAAATCCTCTGTGAAAGATGCTGCTAATGTCCTCTCTTCCTGGACATCCCACTAGAGTTCATTGTTAAGCCCCTGCATCTCACGGAGCCATATGACTAGTTCTTCTCAACGGAACGTGAGCAGAGTGGCTGATGTCACCTCTAGGCCTAGGAGTTAAAAGGAGATGTGCTTTCCTCATATTAAGAAGATATGGTGTCTGCAAACACAAACAGGAGATAAAGAAAAGAAACAGTCAAAGAACAGGAGGTCTTAGAGATTAGAAACATGAGAGCTGAAATGTAAAACTCAATAGAAGAGTTATACGATGAAGTCAAGAGAATTGTTATGGACTGAATGTTTGCCCCCCACCCCCAAATTCATATGTTGAAGCTCTAACCCTCAATATGATGGTATTAGGAGGTATAGTCTTTAGAAGGTAATTAGAGTTAGATGTGGTCATGAAGCGGGGATCCCCAATGAGAGGATTAGTATCCTTATAAGAAAAGGAAAAGACCCTGAGTTTCCTCTCTCTGCCATTAAGGACAGTGAGGAGGCAGCCATCTGTAAGCCAGGGAAGGGGTATTCACCAAGAAACCGAATAGGCTGGTACCTTGATCTTGATCTTCCAAGATTCTAGATCTATAAGTAATAAATACCTGTTGCTAAGCTACCAAGATATTTTATTATGGCTGCCTGAGCTAAGAGAAGAATTTTTCAGAAAGTCAAATGACAAGGCTAATGAATAGAAGAGAAAAGAAAAGAAAATTAGAGCATCGATCCAGATGTTTAATTAATTAATTAATGAAACATCAATCCAATGTTTAATTAATTAATTACATGTCCAGAAAGATTAGGAAACCAGATGGGGGGAAATGTTCAAAGAAGTAATGAAAAAAAAAAGTCTCCAAATTTAAGGAGATTATCAAAATTCCAACAGAATGAAAGCAAAAGCATCCACACCAAAGAACGTCATTATGAAATTTGAGAACACTAGAGATAAAAAGATCTAAAAAGTTTCCTTGGAAGGGGGAAAGATAGGAATCATATTTACATAATTGATTTTACAAGATCAATATCACAACATCAATATCTGAAAACAGAATCTAACGAGGGAAAGACTTCAAAATTCTAAGAGAAAGTTATTTCCTATATAGAATTAATTCTATAAGTGTGAGAATAAAATAGACATTTTCAGACATGTAAGGTCTCAAAATATTTACGTCCCATGTGCCCTTTCTCAGGAAACTACTAGAGATTGTTCTTTACCAAAACGAGTGTGTACATTGAGTAAAAGGAAGTGTGGTGTCAATAGCTGCTCATCAAGTGAAGGCAGCACTGGGTGAAAGGCAAGGGACTAAAGAAGTAGGTCTCTCTGGGGAAAAATGAGCTAAAACCAAATGTTTTGGGTGTTTAGAAAATAAATGATATTTGACAGATCTGTTGGAATTTTATTTTTAAAATATAAGTAGACACATAGAAAACTAAGCAAAAGAAAGGTAATGCAATAATTAACTCAGAAAACTATTTTTACAAATGAGGAAATGTAATCACAGTTTATTATTTGGCTCACCGATAAACAATATTTACATAGTAATAATAATATAAACATTGTCTTTTGATTAAATAAATAATTGTGACATGATTATTGAGAGAATTAAGGAAGGGAAAGTAATGGGAAAAGAGATTTAAGAGAGATTGACTACCATAATAGGAACATAAGAATCACATCTAAAACGAATCAATCAAGAGATAGCACAAACAAGCACTGCATTTAGAAATATGGATGTTTACTATAAGAAAGACTGGAGAGAGTTGAAAATGTTTATATTTGGGCTGGGGGAGTAAAACATGGTGAAGAAGGATAGGGATAGGAAGCTGCTGGGCTTTGCTATGAGACTTTTAACACAGTTGGATTTTTAAAATATGTGCATATATTTATCAAACAATTTTAAATTTTAAAAAGCATTCACAAATAAAAACTTAATGACTACATAATATATTTTATCATGTGGACGAACATAATTTATTTCCCCATTTCTTTATTGACAGACACTGAGGCTGTAAACCACTTTAATGCATTTGTTGATACACAGAGGCTTTGCTACAGTTTGGATTCTTAGAGTTGCCACTGGTTGAATGAGAGAAAAAAGTGAATATATTAAGATGTTGTTACTACTTATTACTTATGCCAGTTAAGTGTTACCATTACTTACCCCAGCTCCCTACTCCCAACACCCATATACACACATACACAGGTTTCAGTTTTCCCAAGGGTTTCTCGCATTGTTTTTAGTTCTAGAAATCCCTGCTTTCTTCTTCTATTAGTCGTTTCTTTCAGGTTGATACTAGAGGACCCAGCCAGCAGGGCATGCTAATCTACCATCTTGACAGGACTGAGGCATGCTCTTCATTTTCAGCATTTCTAAGCTATTCTTTATTCTTCAGACCTGCAGATTACTTTAAAAATAATTTTGTCAGTTTCTTCTCAAAAATCTCTCCGGGTTTTTAATTATAATTGTCTTACAACTATAAGTTAATTTATGAAGAACTAACACTTTTTAACAGGCAGTGTTGCCATTCAGCCATCTAGTATATGACTTGGAATATTCAAGTATTATTTTATATCTCCCAATAAAATTTTCTCATTGTATTTATATAGGTTTCACACATTTCTTGTTAAGACTTTATAACTATTTTATATCTCTTACTGCTATTGTGAGTAGGGTATTTTTCCATTTTATGTTGTGACCAATCATTGCTGATCTACAGAAAAGTTATTGACATTTGTAGACATTTGCTGTTCAATGACTCTATCATCCTCTCCTATCAGATCTAATTATTAGGAAGAAATTCGTTTTAAAATGTCTTCACAAAAACAAATAAAAATTGAAACACACTTTCTCTTCATAGTAGAGAAGGAAAACTTATATTTATATTTAATTAGGTCTTTATGGTTTTCTCTGAGAGTATATGGCCATCATATTTAATATCATTTTCCTATCATAAATGTAAATATGATGGAAACTATAGAGGAGAATTTAAAAGGTTACTTAGTTCGAGGGGGTCATAGTACCCAGTAATATCTAAATATTTAGGTTTTTATGTGAATACACATACACAACATGCATATACACATGTGTATATACCCCTACATACGAGGAGGTTGGCTTACTTCTAGAAGGTATTCACAACTAAATTTCAGACATGACTAGACTTGTCCAGTAACGTGGTAGACAGCAGCCAACAAAAATGAATGGAGCTTTCACAGTCATTTGCAGACATGCACAGAGCAGAGAAAAATTTGAGTTACTCAATGAACTTGATCCCCTCCGAGGTCAGTCAAGATGATGCTGTGTCTTTTTGTTTCAGCTCTCATACAGAGATAATGAGAGGATGGAGAAGTAGGGGGCGGGGCAGTGCAGTGCAAAAAGCCCCGCTCTGGGGCAGTTGGACAAGGTCTGAGTCCTAACTCTGATACTTGTTAGTGGGGCAGCTCTGGCAAGTCACTTAACACTTCTCAATCTCTTTTTTCTCTTTTGTAAAATGAAATACAATCTACCAGAGTTGTTTTTAGAATTTAAGATTATAATCTATGTGGCATTTGTGTATGTGTGTGTATGTGTGTGTTTTCCTTAGGAGCAACGATTCAGTATTTGCTAATTCATATTCAATGCAGCATTACAGAGAACATAATTGATGCAGGAAGGAGTGAATTCCCCAGAGTGGGAGACTCAAGTCCTACACTGAGAGAGAGGGTCCTTTACTGCTTGCAAGAAAGAATTCGAGTGCACACAGGGTTAGAGACAAAAGGAAAGTTTATTGGAGAAAGAATAACGATCCACAGACAGAGACTAACTCCTCTCAAAGACAGAGAATGAGAGACAGATCCTAGGGTTCGAGGAATTCAGTTTAAATTTGTTTTCCTTTCCAGGTATGGGTACACAGCC
>NW_006436298.1:9143126-9155470 GCF_000325575.1 Pteropus alecto | reverse complement strand
CTTACACTGATCAGCCAGGTTCCTGTGTCTAGCAGGCTCTGGATACAACCTAGTTTAATATTTAGTCAATATATGTAGTTCTCATGCATCTTTTCTATATCATAACTACTGAGAATAACGAACATCAACTATATTTAAATAACATATTGTTTAACTTGATTGATTTGGGCTGTAGAAAACTGGAATCACATTGTATGCCATCTTGTAAAACTTGTTTTTTTCTTCTACCTCATTCAATATTATTTGTTAGATTTTGCATAATATGTATAGTTCTGATTTATTCATTTTCACTGCTGCATAGTACTCTACTATCACTATTCTTAAATTTGCCTATTGATGACCTTTGGATTGTTTGGATAACTTTTTGCTTTTACAAGTAATGTGCTATGACCATTCTTGTAGATGTGCCAGCAGTTACCTAGGATTATGTCCAGGAATAGAATTACTAGATGAGTCCACAAAGCCAAATCATTTTCCAATGTTGTGGTACCCTTGCACATACACTCCAGAATGTATAAGCAATCCCTCCATCTGTACCCACATCAGCACTTGATGTTGTCAGACTTCTCGATCGTTTGCCAATCTAGTGAGTATAAAATAGGTTCTCATTTGGGTTTAATTTGCACTTTCTGCCTACTTGTAAAATCAAGCATTTTTTTCCTGTATATATTCATCATTTGTATTTCTTTTACTGTAAGAAGTCTATTTCCGTCATTTAACTATTTTTCTATTGGGTTATTAATTTTTCTTTTATTGATTTCATACTTTTATTAATTCATCTATTCTTGCTACTAAACATTTGTTGGTTTATGTGTTGAGAATCTCTTCTGTTAAGGCTAGGTTTATCTCTTTGCTGTGTTTATGGTTTCATTTGATAAACAGAAATTGCTAACTTTAATTTTATTTCTATGTTCCCACCACCTTATTCCCATTCTTCCTTTTCTGTGTAATTATAACACAGAAATGACAAGTAGATCATTATTTCCACCTCTGGCTCCTCAGGAACAAACTTGAAGATAGCCCTCTGGTGGGGAGACAATCGTGGTCTTAGTGCTCACAGGAAAGAAAAACTTAGTTGGCCCCAATTTACCAGAACAACAGAAAATATGCTTCCCTTTCAAAAAAAAAAAAAAAAGAAAAAGAAATGTTAAATCAGATTAGCAAACCCAGCTGTGTAGCTACCTTTAATGACCCCCAAGCCATCCTGCGTTAATCACCTAATTCAGCTTCCCCGGACTGGCTTTCTCATTCAGCTTGCCTCCTGCCTCTCTTCTTTGCCTATGTGCCCACCCACTCCAATCTTTTTCTTAGGTCTTTACTGACGAGGAATAAATCTGGTGAATCTGGCTCTTTTCACTTTTTAAAGTTATTTATCATTGTTATACCCATAAGCTTGTCACCATTAAATTTCTCAGTCCTGAGGAAAAAAAACAACATTCTTTTTCACACTTATGTAATCCTAATTTCCAGTCATTCTTCATGTGTATGTGTCAAAAGAGGAAATCAGATTATTTTTCCACCTACTTGGTTTAAGGGTTTCCTAGAATTAATGAGCAAGCTGCCTTAAAAGAGAATAAAAGGGATCTGGGAAGGTAGGCAGGACGGGGGAAAGGATCCCTGGGGTGGGGGTGGGAGAGTGAGTAGATGTGAGGGTGCCACCGGGGGCTTTACTTCTTATGATTTACCTTTTCCCCTTCTAGTGTGGCTTGCTAAAGCAATTGTGGAGGCTGGTTTGAGACCATTCCTCACAGTGGATACTTCTATAGTTCCTGTCTGCACAAAGCTGTGTGGGTGAGTGTGTAAGTTAACTGAGAAAGTCCCTCAGTATTACTGGACTTCAGGTTTGTAAAGATCGCACGTCATACCGAGGAACTGAGAAAGACCAAAAAAAAAAAAAAATGGTTTAAAGAACCAGTTCACCTTCTGGAAGAAAGCTCGCTCTCTGAGAGGGTGCTTCTTTCCTGGCTGGTCTGTGAGCTGTGTTTCCAGAGGCACAGCCCTTGTTTTTCAGAAGAATAGACCATCCCTTGTCCTCTAATATCCTCCCTCTTTGGAAACTCTTATTTATGGTCCGATGTGTTGAAACAATAAACATGGGTGTGTGTCTAGGGTTGTGGGTTGGGGGGCAGGGCGTGCGGGCCTGGAAAAAGGTTTCCCAGCATTGTGTGAGAAGTGAAAATGAGGTGGCAGCTTTTGCGGACCAATTCTGGGCCCTTTTCTTCCTGCCAGAGTGCAAGTGCCAGCTGAGGCCCGACACCTTATTTTATTGTGTGAAGACAGGAAAGAGATCTCTCAATTATCTTCAAATTAACTGCCTCTTGCCATTATCTGTTCCCTGAGGACCAATCAGAGAGTGTGTTTGAAAAAGCTGGGCGTCAGCCTACCACTTCACCCACTCTCTGGGATCCCTTCCCACCTACCTCCTCCCACACACATGCCCAGCCAAAATCATCTGTGGCTGCCATTTCT
Organism: Pteropus alecto; assembly: GCF_000325575.1. Lineage (NCBI taxonomy): Eukaryota > Metazoa > Chordata > Mammalia > Chiroptera > Pteropodidae > Pteropus > Pteropus alecto. The sequence continues at coordinate 9,153,001 of NW_006436298.1, read as the reverse complement.
CATGACAAACTTTAATGCTTTAATTAGGAAGCATCTGCGTGTCCACTCTTCACAAACACCATATGGTGCTCAGTACAAAATATGTTTATTTTCATGAAGGCGATGCCTTAGGAAAGGGCAGCATTTTGAATATCAATTGTTGTTCCCACATTGGGTGAAGAATAAATTTACTGTGCTTCAAAAGAGACTACAGTGTTTTAAAGAGGAAGAGGGTTTGTTCTCTACCTGGCAAAACTTGGAAAGATGTCTTATGTGAGAATAAAGCAGAATTCTACTTTTAAGCCTCAGAAATTGAAAGCTCTATAAAAGTATATTCCAAGAATCCTCTAAACAGTCTAACGATTTAAGATAAAAGATGGCCTGTGTCCACATTTCACAGTTGAAACAGAACAGTAAACTAGCCATCTCTTACGTATTGAATGCAGAAAATATGGGACCCAGTCTTAGAGTGTTGTAAAGGCACCCACTCACCATGCTGCCTGTCCGGCTCAGGAGAATGGCTTTTCAAGGGCATACTGTATGGAGAAAAACAACTACTTTGCTTTTTAGACAGCCATGGACTGACCTGAGAAACATGGCATGGCCCGATGGGATACAAACTTTGGGTTTGTTTTCCTTTTAAATATTGTTTCCTTGAAATAACAAATGTAAGCTTCCCAAAGTTCACATCTCTCTAAAATTCAAGAGCTTAAATGAGGCCAAGTTTCAAGATCTCTTCTCCAATGAGGAGTGGGGTGGGAGTACAGGCCAAATTCCAATGTGGGCCTTTTCCTGCTTTTATGCAAATCACTCAACATGCAAATGATTAAATAATTAAACCATTATGGTGTTTAAATAAGCCATTTATATCTTCTCCATTGCCCAGGCCAGCTACCATTCTTTTGCTGGAGGCAGTAGGAAAGGGTAGGAAAAGTCATTTTGGACTGGGAAGGGCTATAATTACTCATTTTTGTTTTAAAATAAATAAAGTAGTGGAGGCTGTGGAGTGAACACTATCCCCCTGTTCCCAAATGAGGGACTGGTTTCTTTCTTTCTGGTCACCAGGGTCCCTGTTCGTCACTCCAGCCCGGGTGTCAGTCACCTCAGTTTCCTCTTAGACTTGACTATATAATTATGAGCTACCACATGTGGGTTCTGGGACACAACTTTAATTATCCAAACTCAGAGCACACGACAGACTCTGAATTGACTGAACAAAAGCCTATTAGAAGGTGATCCCCTGTGGTCACATTGTAATTATTGTCAGGGGCCATGGCGGCTATGGAATTATTTCTGCAATATCTCGATAACCTTCTATCCTAGAGTCACGTGAATGATGATTTGTACCATAATCTCATTTCCTTTAATGGTGTGACAGTGAAAATAAAAGGGGCGGGGGACTGTCTGGCTCAGACCTGAAACTCAATTCAGAAGGCCACCACAGATGTGAAACATAGCACCTCCCGCAATTATGGCTATGGTAGCCTCTGTCTTTACACCCAGCAAGCCCAGAGCTGGGAACCGAGGGGTTTTACCACTTACAGGGTTAGCCGCTGAGGCGCCCAGCCAGAGCAGCAGAAGGTCCCTGTAAATGGGAATAAATAGAAACCACCCAATGAAGTGGTTCATAGTATCTTTTCCAAAGGTTTTCCTAGAAGCATAAAGAGTTATTCTACCGCAATGGAAAGTCTTAAAATAAAGAACATTAATGCGATGCTCATTAGTGACTTCTTTGCTGTAACTAAGAATGCTTTGCCCCCATGAGATGTTCATATTTTATCCTGTGAACCCCTTGAGTAGTTATAATGCCATTCCGCACAGATTTTTTACTTTTTAACAGTGTGACGTAGACTGTTCGGCTTCTGTTCAAAAACCTCAGATGAGCTTGATCACATAACTTTTAATGTAACATATAAAGAAAAAGCACTAAGTTTAAAAGCTACTGCTATTTTCATTGCTTATTTAACAAAACAGCTTTAATGGCTTTCTTTGTGTGTTATTGGAAAGACAGATATGGTGATTTAATCATGCTATGAACTTTTATAATACAAACATAAGAAAATTCTGATTTCTCGTCACAGACCTTAATGGTAATTATATCATCATATTACCACAAATCCTTTTTTCTTTCCTAAAGTTTCAATCTTTTCCTTACACCTATTATGTTTTGGGAAAATGTGGTAACACAAACTTATCTTACCATCCCCACCTCAAGCCAGCTTCTCCTCAGGATTTATTTGTGTCTATTATCACTTCCAAATGAGCAAATCCAGGCATTCAGGATCCTCATAATGTGGACCCAGGGTGTGAAGCTTGTTTATTTTCCCTTACCTACACATTCCATATAAGCTAACTAAATGAAACTCTTCAAAGTGTTCATGCTTTCCCACCTCGCTGTGTTTCTTCACTCTGTTCCCTCAGGCTGGAAGGTTTTCCCTTATTTTCCATCCCACTCCTGAATATGGCATCCTATTCATCCTTCCTGGATAGTCTCAAGTACCAATTACCTCTGCTTATTTTCCTAGGAGTGGCCATCCTCACCTAAAACTAAACAGTACTTAAAAAAAAAAAAAAAGAAAGCATGTTCAACTCTATTCCACTATGCGTTATAATTGTGTGCTTCTCTATGCCTCTTTCCAGAGTATAATCTCCTTAAGAGCAGTGATTAGGAATTTCTCATCTATTACCAAATTTATTTGTTTATTCAACCATTATCCATTCACTAGTTATTTGTCCATTATTGATTCAATAACACCATTACTAGACTGTGTCAGGCATTGAAAATCTAAGGATGAGAGATTAAACAAGACACAGTTCCCTCAGTTCCTATTGTCAAGGAACTTAGAGTCTAGTAGACAGAAATATCTTGTGTATCAATGTTCCAATAGGACTGACCCTCAGAGCACACCTAGAACAGTACCAGAAACAAGGCAGTTGCTCAAATTTGTTGAAAGCCAGTAGTAAACTGAGTAAACTCAATTCCGGCTGAATACATTTGAAAGTAAGAATAGCTTTACCTAAATATGCTAAGATATGTTATTCATGATGGTTCCTAAACTATACTTCTTTATAGATAGATAGCTCCCTTCCAAGAATTCAAAAAGAAAAGGATCCAGTGCAAATTCTTCGCACATTAAACCTTGAGCGATGCTTTCTGAAAGCACATTAGTGAAGTGAACTGAAATTTTGCCACCCTGACAGCTGCTTTTGGTGATATTGATTTTTTAAGCTGTTTATTAAGAAACAAACGACTCAGAAAGTACCTTTGAGACCCCACCCCCATCCCTTTCCTGCACAAGAGATTCAGACAGAGGAAGCTTTTTCAGGAAGGAAATCTTAGAATGCAGCCTAAGCCTAATTTAAATAAGAGGGCATCAGGCAGGCTCCCGTTGTGTCCATTGTTTCTAAGCTGCCCATGGAGAATTTTCCTGGCATGTGTGTTTCTCTTTTCCTCGACTACCTGCAAATCACCCATTCTCATTTCTGAAATCCAATACCCCTTTCCCACTTTTCTCCTTTGTCCAAAATGTCTTATATGCCCATTGTTGCCTTATTGTATTTGAAATTTTCATGCTTATGTGAATTCTCTATGTGCATGTATTAAAACTTTGATTTTCTCCTATTAATCTGTCTCTGTTAATTTGATGATTATCCTAGCTAACAGACTTAGAAGACAGAAGGAAAAGTATTAATTATTTTTTTTAGCTCCCACATTAGCTAACACAGATTGGAGGAAGCAAGAAATGAGGGAGGGAAAGCTGTAATAATTGCTCCTTGAACACTCAGGCCCCTTTTTTCTTTTAGCTAGCATTTGAGTGTCTCTTGGTGCCAGGCAATGCAACGTGTAAAGTGTTAGGGAGGTTTGTTCTCCAATGTTAGAACACTAACTACTGGCATAAGATAGGGAAGGCTTCATCAGGAAGTGCGCTTTGATCTGACTTGAATAATAAAAGTTCTTCTGTGTGTTCCTGCTAGGAAGGTGAGCAACTAGGTTGATGTCATCACTTTGTCTCTTGCATCTTTCATTCCTATCTCTCTCCTCTAAGATAGGAGTTATCTTTTTTTAAAAGAAATAAAGAGCAAAAGGTGTTTTTGATACTTTGTTTTTACACAATTCTTCCTGCTAAGATTTTTTTAAAAAGTCAATATAAAATCTGGGGCTTAGTTAATAGTAATGTACCAATGTGGACTTCTTAGTTTCGACAAATGTACCTTGGTATATGAGGAGAAATTGGATGAGGGTATATAGGAATTCTCTATACTATCTTTGAAACTATTTTATAAATCTAAAATTATTCCATAATAAAAATATACTTTGAAAATAATAAAACAAATATACATCCCTAAAATAGTCAATGATAAATAGTAATATCATTTGGAAGCAAAATCATATGTGCCTCATCCTTGCTCACATCAATCTCTACTTATGTTCTCAAAAATCTTTTTCTCAAGCTGACATGATGATGCAAAGCATGGATCCACTCACCCCCATCTGTAACCTCTTGAGCTCTTGAACTCTCTGAATGCAATTATAGGTCAATGTCTTCTTGACTGGATTGGACAAGGTAACCCAAGTGACGTTTTGCCTTGAGGCGCTAATGGTGACATAGGCTATCCCAGGGGTTCTGACCACAGCTCTGTCATTAGCCAGCTACCATTGTTTGTTAATCTAATGAATGGTTCCATAGGAAATACCGGAGTAAAGTCTTATTAAAGGCGAAGGCTTCATCCATTAAAATGCTCTTTGTCCTTAATGAAGGTCTGTGGAAGACTGATTGTAGGAGGAAATCTTGCTTTATGCTCAGCCATATGTCTCAATTAATCACCAAGGCAAGCAAGTCGTCAGACCAGATTTGTGTTTGCCTTTATTCTTTAAAATTTGTTGCTGAGGTATTACTGGAACAATCTTTGTGTGTTCTGTCATCAGAGAACTGTGTGTGACATACAGCTTTCTCCAAATTATCTGTGTTTATTTTCTGAGATAAAATGTTTTCAAGTATATATTTTTCTTTAAATATCTAATCTCATTAAAACTTTTATGTTTGTAATATCTAATATAGTAACTACTAGTTATATGTGGTTATTGAGCACTTAAAATGTGACTAGTGTAAATCGAGATGTGCTGTAAATGTAAAATTTACACACTGAATTCCAGAAACTTAGGACAAAAAATAAATGTAAAATATCTCAATGATAATTTTTATATTGATTACCCATTGAAATGATAATATTTTTAATGTATAGAGTTAAGTAAAATATATTGTTACATTTTATTTCTCCTGCTTTTTCTATTTTAATGTGACCAGTAGAAAATTTAAAATTTTTGAGCATATGTGGCTCAAATTACATTTCAGTCATATAGTACTGCCTTAGAGAATCTAGAAAAATATGTTTAGTGACTGCCTGAGCCTACTTTCTCCTCAAGTATATTTTATATCTGGCTCTAGGCAGTGGGCAGGTGATGGAAAATGTGATTTTCCTTGATATAATAAATTAATCAACATAGGCCTCGCTACTCCATTTTGCACACAATGAAACATGAATTTTATATGTACTTGGGAATCCCATTTCACTTAAACCCTTACCAAGGACCAGAAACTGCCTATCTCAGGCATTGGGAATATACACATAGGATACCATCTTCACCTTGTAGTCAATTTGTTTCTGTCCCTGCTCGATTCTTACCTCCTCTGTGAGGTCTGCCGGGAAATCCTACCCCCAACATTTATTCACCATCCACTTTGACAAATTCTTCCTAGGTATTTCCAAATTAACTTTACTTTTACAAGAGTCTCTGTACTTTGAGAGATCCTTGAGAGCAATGCTCGTTTCTTACTAATGCCTCGCCTCATACCTTCCTCAGCATTAGGCACATCGTAGTTGCTCCATCGATATGTATCAAATGAATAATAACAATCATCAGTGCATCATTTAGAGAACACTAGTGATATGCCTGAATTTTTTTTATAAGAGCTTTTCCTGTATTCTTCCATGAAACTCTCTCAGCAACCCTATGAGAGAAAGACCAAAATTACCTACACTTTACAGATGAGCAAACCAAGACAAAGAGGGGCTTACAGAACTTATCAGTTCTCACACAAGTAGTTAAGCAATGGAGCTAGATTCAAATCCAGGCAATGTTGTTGTACAATCAGAGGGAAATGGCATTAAGCAGTTTAAAAACTGACTTGGTAAGGCCGAAAGTACCATGCTCGACATGAAGTAAAAATGTAGAAAGTATGAAATTTGCTGTGGAGTCTCCTTCCAATAAGAGCACTAAACCCTAGAACAAAAAGCCATGTTCCAACCTCTCCATCTACTACTCTGATTCTGGGAAGATGGCGGGTTGAAAACTAAATTATATTCATTTAGATACCAAACTGTCCCATGTACCCATTACCCAGAAAATACACATTGCTGTGGAACCTCATGCTCTGTGGTGAGAACAGGCGAAGGCTCCATCCAGCCTTGTGCCCGAAGTGCTAATTAGCTGGGTCAGTCAGGGGAGCTCAAATTCTCATAAATCATCCTGACAGGGGAGGATAATGTCATTGTTCTTCAGGGAGCATTATCACTTGGTCCTTTCCTTACAGCTATAGTTTGATGCTTCCATAATCTACCTTACACCTTGGCAGAACATTTGGGTAAAGCCAATGATAACAGATACGTGGCATTACAGAAACATTCCCCTTTTTTTTATTTCAAAGAGTTCTAGGCAAAACGTGGGCAGTGGTGGAGGGTGGAGCAGATTGAGGAAAAGCCAGGATGGGAGACAAGCAAGGAACATCAAGGTAAAATGGAAAACACCTGGCTGGTATCCCAGGCAATTGTGATTCTAACTCCGACTCTGATATTAACTAGTTTTATAACCTTAAACATTTCACCTTACCTCAAGATTTCAGTTTGTTCATCATTAAAATGAATAAGGTGATTTTGTCCATAGTGTTTATTAAACGAAGATTATATTATAAATGGTATTATAAACACATTTCCATTTTTTTTAAAGGCAAGTACATAAATTGAATTCACCTCTGCCGATCCCCTCTCTAGAAATGGTAGATAGAGCAAGTTATTGCCAGGGAATTTTATTGGAGGTTTAGAACAATTAGTTTATGTTTATAGTTCAATTCAGCTGTCATAAGACTCTAACACAGTAAGTGGTTCAATCTTCTAAACCGTAAAAATGGTTTCCCAGTTGCTGTTAGTTATAGTGTGAAACAGGTTCTGGGCCTCTGAGAGCTTGCTTTGTCTTTCACAATATATTAGCTTTTGAAAATTTCTTCTTCCAGTTAGCAATTAAATTTCATACTGCATCTTTTATATTTTCTTTTCATAATCAAATCCTAGTAATCAAAGACACAAAAAGACTTTATTTGCCTTAAGATTTGAAATAATGCAAGGCAGTTGTCTCAAACTTTAAAAAAAATTGCCTATAAGTGGCATTTATACAGTATTTCTTTCTTTTCTACATAAAGTTTCAATGTGAATTTTCTATAGAGTATACATTTCTAGGTCTCATGGGAGTAAAGATGAGTTTAGAGAATTTATAATATGAAGCACTACATCTGACTTGTCTGGAATAGTCAGTTCTTTCACAAAGTATTGCTATTTATAGATGTTTGCATCTATCTAATTTTACACTTGTCTGTCTAATTTTTAAATAGCAAGCCCTTTAGGCATCAACCATGACTAATTGTATGTTTTGAAGAGTACTTAGCACATGGTTGGTGCTCAATAAATGTTAAATAATTGAAAATGTTAACAATTATAACAATAATCATATTTGTAAGCACATTGAGCAAGACTCTTTCTAAATATGTTTCAGTGGAGAGCTTAGCGCGTTGTTGGCAGGCAAACAACATGGAATGATAATAACACCAAATGGTCCTCTTTTTTTCTCCAGAAAAAAAAAGAGGGAAATTTAGTGACAAACTGATGTTAGGGTTTGAAGCAGGCAGACAATGGACTCTCAAAATATCCACGTCCTACTCCATGGAACCTGTGAATATGTTAGGTTACAAGGCTAAGGGGAATTAAGGTTGCTCATCGGTTGGCCTTGAAATGGAGGCAGTTTCCAAGGATGGGGGCTATGAGTAGGCAGGCAGCCACACAGGTGTCATCCAGAGTCAGCAGAAATAACAGCTAACACTTACATAGTTCTTAGAATTGCCGAGCACCATGCTACTTGCTTCAAATACATGAACTTATTTAATCTTCATTGTTGTACTAGGAGATAGGAATGGGCATCTGCATTTTACAGATGAAGAAATGAAGGCACACAGCGCTTAAGGAAATTGCCCAAACTCATACATTTGGTAAGTAGTACAACCTAAATTCAAATCCATGGAACTAAACTGCCTCAGCAATTTCATCTCATTGTATCTAGACTCGCTTGTGGCAGCACTAAGCATGAGATATTCTGCAATAGGAAATAGTAACTAATAGGGAAATAGTAACAACTGATATTTATTACATGACTAAAAACCACTGGATATTTTGGGAACTATGAGGCAAGGAGAGAGGAACTACAGCATTTTTAATATCTACTTCATCCCAGGTACTTTGTATTCATTATATATACTATAATCCAAAAAAAATACGTATTAAAACCTCATTTTACTATTTAAGAAATGAGTTCAGGAAAGCCACCTACAAAAGAATGAAACTAGACTGTTGTCTATTACCACACACCAAAATTAACTCAAAATGAATTAAGGACCTGAATATAAGACCTGAAACAATAAAATGCACAGAAGAAAACATAGGAACTAAACTCTTGTACCTTGGACTTAAAGAGGATTTTATGAATTTGACCTCAAAGGCAAGGTAAGTAAAAGCTAAAATAAATGAATGGGACTACATCAAACTAAAAAGCTTCTGCTTAGCAAAAGAAACGGTCAACAAGGTAAAGAGGCAACTATCCAAATGGGAGAACATATTTGTAAGCAATGCCTCTGATAAGGGCCTAATATCCAAAATATACAAAGAACTCATACAATTCAATAACAACAAAAAAAACCCCCAAACAATTCAATTAAAAACTGGGCAAACAACCTGAACAGACATTTCTCCCAAGAAGACATACCAATAGCCAAAAAACATATGAAAAGATGCTCGACATTGCTATCCATTAGGGAAAAGTAAATCAAAACCACAATGAGATACCATCTCACACCTGTTAGAATAGCTATTATCAACAGGACAAGTAATAACAGTGTTGGAGAAGATGTGGAAAAAAAAGGAACTCTCATACACTGCTGTTGGGACTGCAAATTGGTACAGTCACTATGGAAAACAGTATGGAGGTTCCTCAAAAAAAACTAAGACTTGACCTACCATGTGATCCAGGAATCCATCTACTAGGTATTTACTCCAAAGACTTGAAAACATATATTCGAAAAGATATTTGCACACCGATGTTCACAGCAACATTATTCATGGTGGCCAGGACATGGAAGCAACCAAAGTGTCCTACAATAGATATCTGAATTAAAAAGTTGTGGTACATATATACAATGGAATATTACTCAGCCATAAGAAGAGATGAAATACAACATGGATGGACCTTGAGATAATCATGCTAAGTGAAATAAGCTGGACAGAAAAAGTTGAACACTACATGATAACACTTATATGTGGGATATAAACTTAAAAGCAGCAAACGAGCAGGACAAACAAACAGAGACTCATGGACATGGACTATAGACTAGTAGTTACCAGAGGGTAGGAGGAGAGGGGAGGAAGGGGGAAATAGATGGGGTGAAAGGGGTCAAATACGTGGTGACAGAAAGAAATCTAACTATGGGCAGTGAACACACAATGCAATACATATAGGCCTTACTGTTGAATTGTACACCTGAAACTTACTCTATTTGGTTAATCATAATAAATAAAAA
>NW_006436298.1:9132093-9143047 GCF_000325575.1 Pteropus alecto | reverse complement strand
TAACACAACGTACTTGAATATACACTTCTTATTTTAACCAATAGTGAACTTTCCACATACTTGCTGGATTATCCAGGAAAACTATATTTACTGAAGCCAGCTTACTTTAGTCACACGACACACCACAGCTCCTTTGAAGATCACAGATAAAATTTAAGTCACATGGTATTTGAAAGGAAAATATGTTGCCAAAGGAAAAAAAAACGTAGAAAAGAAAATATAATAGAGAGTAGGAAGGAAGAAAGAAAGGAAAGAAGGAAAGAAGGAAGGAAGGGAGGAAGGGAGGAAGGAAGGAAGGAAGGAAGGAAGGAAGGAAGGAAGGAAGAAGGAAAAAAAGAAAGAAAGAAAGAAAGAAAAAGAAATGAGTTTGAAAGATTGAGTAACTTGCCCAAGTCTCACAAGAAAGAGGTGGCAAAGCCAGGGGCCTGATCCAGGCCTGACACCTGAGCCTGAACCTTTCCTCTATGTCCCTCTGCCAGATTAGTGTCAAAACAAATAAGGTGGCATGCAAGGTAGAGACTAATTCAGTCAGTCATGAAACAAACCATAATAAGAGTCAACTTCCTCAAAGCAAAGTCATTTTTCAAAATTCACTTCAGATATATGTCTGATTAATCTAATTAGGTGTATTTACTCTCTATTTCCTGTTGCCTATACAAGCATTAATCTAGCTGTGCCCTGACTCTCTGTTGCAGGTACTGAAGTTTCCACTGAAACAAGGAAAAGCTCTGGCCAATTCTTTGCTTAAGATACAACTGTATGATAAAGTTTATTTTTGCTCCACCCTTCCTTGTAGCTAGTTCTTTGTTTGTTGACTTAAAATGAATTTTCAGGGGCTCACAGAATTAGAATTTTAACTCTTCAAAGGCAAACCCTAAAGGCAGGGACACATCTTTATATTGGTTAACCTTGGTACACTGACAAAATGACAAGTAGGTTCTGTTAGCCCTTTTCAGTGTTGAGAAACCGTCTTGTTATATTCAGTCCAGTAGACACAGCAGAAAGAACATGTCATCCTTGAATGGAATGAGCATAAACTATTTGAGCTCAAGGTACTCTGAAAGCATTTCTGAAGTTTACATACAGATTTTTGTTTTCATTTGTTTAATCCTGCATTCACTCAGCTCATAGTACATCTGCTCAACTACAACTGAGAAGGAGATGTCTCACCAGTAAAGGCAGGTCGAGGATTCAGACACGGGATTTAAGTGTAAAATTAGAAAACGATTGGACCCATTTGTTATAAAGAGTCAGAGGAAATGTGGCTCCTGACTCCCTGGGCTCTCTGTGAACCAACTGCTTTAAAGGAGCTATCTTAAAGTGGGGAGAGAGCTTATTTGTACTGGGGCTTCCTGTGTGCCAGATGACATGCAAGGGTCTTTTTCTATGTCATCTCATTGAAAGTCTGCCTCGCAGCCATCCTTTTTAAGCCATGTGTTCCAAGTGAGGAAATTGAGGCTAAGAAAAGGTAAATTATCTGCTGGGGGCAACATACCTAGGAAATGACCTTGCCAGGAGTCAAAACCAATCCTGAACTCCAAAAACCACATTCCTTTCACCAGGAGACTTCTACCAAAGCTACCCTGATGGGCTGCACAGAGTAACAAGCAACTAACTAAGAGTTATTAATTAGGCCTTCCTAGAAGAACCTGCTTATAATGTATTAAATTGTATTTCACTAGCTGAGCTTCATTTCATCCTGGTTTCCCTGCTTCATGGCTTAAATTCACAAACCCATCTTGTACACAGTTGCTAGAGTATTCCTCCCAAAATGCCATTGTCATTGTGTTACTCCCCTACAAAGACCCTATCAGCTATGATAACTTTCTAGATCCTTAACCTACATAGCAGAGGAAGGAGATTGAAGAGGCTTGGGAGAGAATCCCTGGGAGGACAAGGCTCTGTGGGAGGTCAAGAGGGTCAACTCAAAAGTACAGGAAGAAAATTACCTGAGAAAAGAGAAGGAAACTTTCTTCCTCTGAGATATGAAGGAAAGATGAGAAAATAAATTTAAAGCTAGACTTTTGGAAGTGGGATGTTCTTGGAAAGGAATCTCATACAAGAGAGAATATATGTAGAAAACTTTCAGAAAGATCCTCCACAGACATAGGATCTTTGAGCATCTGCCAAGAGTCATAAAAGAAAAGCTGGCTCAAGAGATGAAAGCAACATTCTATAATAATGAGAATACTCTGCATGCTGGGCTCTTGTGCTGCCAAACACTCATTCTGAAGTAATGTTCGTGTGAGGACACTGTGATACACCACCCAGATCTCCCTAAGATAAAAGGCCTGATGCCCCAGCTTCTGGAAGTTTGTCAGATGAGAGACTTCAGCTGTCAGCCACTACAGGGAATGCCTCAGCTGCAACGAACCATCCCACTCAAGGTCATGCCCCTTTCTGAGCAGCCCATATCTACTGGCCTAGTCACTGTGAAGTATAAAGACCTGACCATCTGGCTCAACTCCCAACAATCTGAAAGACCATTCTAGTTCAAGAGCTCCCCATGGCGTTGGCCAAGGCTCTCACTGGCTTTGCATCACATTGCCACTTCTTGCTCCATCCAGTTCTGCTGTAGCTCCATCCAGTTCTGCTGTAGCCCCATCCCAATCACAAGTGTAGATCCCAACAACAGTCCTTAATACAATTTCTGAGTCGGATTCTGCAGCAATCCAACCTGCAATAAGACTTTTATGGGTAAGGAGCCAAGAGCAAAATAGGAAATTGGTATCTCTTTTGCTATAGCTCAAGTCCATTCAGACTATCACAAAACACCACAAAATCTCTCATCTTGGGGCTTGGGTAACCGCTGAAGCAGGTCTGTTGGTTAGCTGAATTATTACCAAAAGAGCCTCCTATGTTGCAATATTCTTATGTTCAAAGAACTCACAGTGATTTATTCTTATTTCTAAAACTTTGTGAGGTTGGGTCATATGTTCCTGACTCAAAGACTTATTAAATACCTACCCAGGCACTGTACTAGAAGCTGAGGATGCAAAAAAAAAAAAAAAAAGGCCCAGTACTTACATGTGAGTAGAGGTCACATGCTCTGAAATAACATGAAGAGGGCTACAGTGGAGAAACAAACACAACCTTTTTCCAGTACAGATGAGGATGTGATTGAAATCTCAAAATGGCGGAAAGAAGCATGGCTAGAACACATGGAAACTGTTGCTAGTTATCATAAGCAATCAGCCATAGCAGTGGAGAATGGAGACCCTGGAGTCAGACTACGTGGGTTTGAATCCTTCCTTCATCATTTTCCAGTTCTTACTAGGCAAGTAAGTTATTTAACTTCTCTTGGTCTTAGTTTCCTCCTCTATAAAATGCTGGTTGTATTAATCAGCTCAGGCTCTTATAACAAAATACCTTAGACTGGGTGGCTTATAACCAACAGGAACTTATTTCACATAGTTCTGGAAGCTGGGAAGTCCAAGATCAAGATGCTGGCCAGTCTGGTTCCTTGGCAGGGGCTCTCTTCCTGGCTTGCAGATGGTCACCTATCTGCTATGCCTCACATGGCAGAGAGAGATTGGAAGCAAGCTCTCTGGTGGCTCTTCTTATAAGGACACTCATCTCATCATGAGAACACCACCCTCATGACCTCAAGACCTCTAAATCTAATTACTCCCAAAGGCCCCATCTCTAAACATTGTCACATTGCGGGTTAGGGTTTCAACACATGAAATTGGGGGCATACAGTTCAATCCATAGCAGCAGTACAAATAGTGATTTCCTAATAGGATTGTAATGAAGATTAGATGAGCCAATATACATAGTGTCCCTAGACCAGTGGCTGACACATATTAAATGCTCTATCTGTAAGTGCTAGCTGTTTATTATTAAAGTCATGGAAGCTAAGCCAAAAACTGGGAAATGTCAAAGCCCTCCTTGCTGGAGCTCTGTTCCTTTGGATAAATTGTCTCTCAGAAGAAGAGAGAAAATGAGCTTAATCTTGGGAATAAAGAATGGCCAATTTTCATGCAAATATTGGCTTGGAGAGCCCCTTAGCAATTGATTATTACTGAGGAGAAAATGCGCAACTTTTCTATTTTCTTCTCTTTCATATCTCCCTCCCTTTTCTCTTCTTTCTTTTGTGACTAACATGTCCACTTAGGGGATTACTCTTGTTAAAGAGTATTTAGCTTTTAATCCCATAGGGCACAAGCAGGTGGAAATCTAAGACATCATAGAAAAAGAAGAATTGAGCAGGGTTAATCTAGAGGTGAGAGGTGAAAAGGGGTGAAATGGAATCCAAAGTAAACTCATCTTGATGAAAATACCAGTCAACTTTAAAAGAGACAGTCAATGGTTAATTCTTCCACCTAGCTATCAGTAGCTCTGGAACTGTGTTCAGAAACTACACTTGTTATTTGGCTTTCATACCTTCTTTCCCTCTATAGGACTTCACAGTATTTTCTACTGGAACTAGATGAAGTTCTGCTTGAGGAGATGTGGCATTCATGTTCTAAATTAGGTAAACAAAAGGAGATTCCAAAATCCTTTAGGCAGAGAGAAATGGGGTTTTCATCCCTTTTCGGAATTTTTTAAGTCTTATTCCTATGTGGCTGCTGAATTAACTGCCGATTGTTGACAACTTAATTATTTTGGTTGTTGTCATGTTAGTCATTCATTCCCATTGTTTTTAGACTGTAAAGTTGACAGTCCAAATCCTTAGATCCCTGGCTAGCCCTTTTTAGCTCTGTTTATTTCCTACTTGATCCTTTTTCTTTAGGAAGGATGGAGAGACTCTCATAATTAGAATGAATGATGGTGAAAAAGTGTGAACATACGCTGTCAAGGGTGAGGGGTAAATAGATACCCTTATAGTTTTTTAAATAACAGCTTTATTGAAATATAATTTATATATCATAAAAGTCACCCTTTTAAAGTGTACAACGCAGTGAGTTTTAATATATTCACAGTTGTGCAACCATCGCCATTATCTAAGTTCAGAATGTTTTCATCACTCCCCAAAAAACCCTATACTAATTAGCAGTCCCTCCCTATTCTCCCCTATCTCCAGCCCCTGACAACCACTAATCTACTTCCTATCTCTGTGGATTTGCCTCTTCTGGATATTTCATTATAAATAGAATTATATAATTTGTGGCCTTTTAGTGACCTCCTCCTTTTGCTTATCATAATATTTCAAGGTCTCATACATTCTTAACAGGGTATAAATTGGCTCGCTATTTGGAGGAAAATGTGTCAGTATCAATTAAAATAAAAATGCATACACTCTGAGTCAGAAATGTTATGTCCAAGAATTAACCCCCCAGAAATATTCCTACATAAAAATAGTTGTACAGAGATATTTGTTGCAGTATTGACAAAGGTCGGGAAAAAAATCTGAAACCTATCAGTTAGGGGCCTGGTTGAATATGTTATGGTTCAATCTACTGTGGAGTGCTGTGTAATCATTCACAGAATGAATTGGTGTGGAATGATCTCCAGAATCTATTAGTAGTACGTGAATGCAAGAGAACATAGTGAGATAGAGAACAGTGTGTAAAGCTGACTTTCATCTGTGTAAATTGTGTGTATGTATAAGTATATTTATATGCACATGTTTTATGTACAGGGATTGGGAGGAAAGAGAAGAAGGAGAAGATGTATCTCTAGTATAAAATGTCTAAAAAATGACTAATGGTGTTTGTCTCCAGGGAGGGAAATGGAAAATGGGCATCTAGGAGACAGGGAGGGGGAAAGGAAGGGGGCTTAGTCCTCAATATACAGCTTTTGGTGTTGTTTAAATTTTATTTAGCAAGTAGATATATATTCTTCAAAATTTTAATGGAGATGATGTTGATAAAGTTTATTAAGTTGCTACATGGGCGTATTAGGGTCTTGGGACTACGCAGGGAATCCCACAGCCTCTGTCCTCAGGGTTTTGGGGTCAGTTGCCACTGGGACCCACAGCCCAGGTAGAGAGAGGATCCATTTCAGTGACGCATATAGATCAATGATTTGAACCTCAATGATTTTTGTTCTTATCTTCCCAGAGACCTGCTGTCACCTGCGTAGCACTTTTACCTGCCAATTAAGGCAGACAAATGCACTTTGATGTTAAAGACTGGCTGGAAGGGAAACTTTAGAGCTGTTCACTGAACCCCCTCCCTCCCTGCATTGTCTCTCTCCAGAATGCTCACCGACCTCCTTGCGGCCTTTCGAGAGTGGTTCTGAGTCCCTATTTACACTGCTGATCTCCTTTGAAGAAGGCAGTTAGCACTGGGTCTGGGATGCGGCCCATTATCTTAATGCCCCCTTGACCTTTGGAAGAAGTGTTGCTATTTCCTGTCCATTTCCCACAGCTTCTCTCACACCTACCTAAACACTGACCCCAAGTGGGAGAGAGGATATAGTCAAGCTCTCCGCCTCTACACTGTCGCTCTCTGCAAAGTCAAGTCCCTTTTACGATTTGATTCCTACCAGAGCTCATTTCCTCCCACTAGTGTTGGGATAAAAGTCAAAGTTTAAGTGAAAGACAGATTGTGTAACTTCTTTTTTTAAAGGGGGTGTTTAATTATGGAGGGCATGGTTAATATTTTAATACTGTTTATAATGGCTTCATTTATTTTTTTCAGCCAATAAGAAGAGAGAAATCCTGTCGCCACAGCCAAAATCTGATATAATTCCTCCTCAGTTATACAAACGTCTCTCTGTTGCTGTACAGAATAAAAAAAAATGCCAATGCACATCATGTATTAAAATTCATCTGTATTTACTTGACACCTTTTAAGATATCTCTCCAAATTGCCTCAGTAACCTCTAGCATCAAAGACTGGTGAGAATATGTGGAGTTTTCCTTCCTGTTTGAGTAACACTTATTAAGAAGAGTTGTAATTAAAAGCAAATCATAATTTTTAAACCTTCAGGGAAGTGATTGCAGCATTGCTGGGAAAATTCAGTTATTGGAATGTGAGCTAACACCTGCATACACTGCAATTAGTAATGAAACAGCAAACTCCGGCAAGCTTTAAAACAAAACCTCTCCTAAAAAAAATCACCGTGTTAAGTAACAGTCTCGTTCACACATGTATATGCAATGTCACCTGCACTGTTTCTCCACACTTTTCTAGCTCTCTGCTTTGCCACCACTGCTGAGTGCTGACTGCTCACATGCAGGATATTAGAAAGATGGGTGATTTGTGCCTATAGCATGTTGCACTCCAAATGTGCAATGAATGGATGCAGCCCTCAGTGCCACAGACCAACTGCAGCTTAGCCCAAAGAGATCAACAGAGGTCATTTTCCAGTGCTCCTGCATTCCTTAGCTATACATTTGACCTTGAAAGTTATATAGAATGAAAGGAAACCCACTAAAGCTAGCTTCCTGAGTATCTTAAGATTAATATCCTTTGCAGAGATCCCACCCATGAAACATCAAATCCTCTTCTTTCCAACTGCCACCTCCCTAGAGTGTAGAGTGGTCTTATCTCTGACTGCACATTTGAGTCACCTGGGGGAGGGGGATTCTGAGGCAGGAGCATAGAGGTTAAAATATACCGGTGTCGAGGCCCCACTCCAGAGACTCTAAATTAATTAGTTTGTGTTGGGCCCTGGAATTAGTATTTTTTAATACCTCCCCAGGTGATTCCAGCCAGAGCTGGAAACCTCTGGAGCCCAGCACAAGCCTTCCTTATTTTTTACCTGGATTATGACAAAGGCCTCCTAAATGCCCTTGGTCCTCTGCACCTGAGGCTAACTGTCTTAATGCTTTGCAATAGTGATTTATTTCCTCTATTGATCCATGTTTGATGAAAAACAATGAGAAAATAAAGATGGGCAAAATTAAAAATACCAATTACAATCAGAAATATCGACATTGAATACTTTGTTGTCTTTTCTCCTAGATTTTTTATATATATGTACATAAAATATGTATTTATAAAAATAAGTTCCTGCTGTGATTGTTCTCTATAATCTTCAATCCTCTTTTAACAATATATTGTGGGCAAATTTTCATATCAGTAAATATAAAGCTTCATCCTTTCTCTTGGCTGCGTAACCTCTGAGTAGGTGCCATTGTGTTTTAACATTGTTTTCCTGTGAGGGTTTTGTTGTTGTTGTTGTTTGGGGTCTTATGTTTGTTTTAGTTTTTGTTTTGTTTTGCTATTATAAACAACATTGGAATGAATAATTCGGAACAAAGATTTTTGTGACTCGACCCATTTTCTTAGGATATATTTCTGAAAGTAAATTCGTTGAGTCAGTGTACTTATCCATTCTGATACATATTACAAATTGCCTTTCTAAACCATATTTGCATCATTAGTGCTTGAAGGTGTCTGTTTCTCTAGTCCTTCACTAACCTTGGATATTAGCATTGTTTTAAAAAATATCCTTGCTCAATATGGTAATTGAAAAGTGGTATATACCTGTTATAATTTGTTTAGATTATTTGTGTGATTAAATGTTTTTCATCTGTTTAATTGGACATTTGAATTCTTCTCTTACCCATTTTCTATGGTAGGTGTTCTTTTTCTTATTTATGTGCGAGAGCCATTTATATATAAAGGCTATTAAATTTTTCCCAGTTTGTCTTTTTTGACTTTTTAAAAACTCCTTTTAAATTTTGTCTTTTTAACTTTTAGTAGTTGTTTCGTGGTATACAACTTTTAAGACTTTACATTTTAAAATCTATTAGTATTTTTCTGTATGGTTCTATCTAACTTTTTCTTATTATACATTAAAAGCTTTTCTCCAAGTTCAAATTATATAAATATTTACTTATGTTTTTTTCCTAGTACTTTTATGGTTTCTTCTTTTTAATACATACAATTAAATCTTTGTGGCTAATTAACTATGAAAGCACAAATCTGATGATGCTACTCCTCTCCTTAAATCCTTCCCCATCTCTCCATTGCCTTTAGGATTAAGCTTAAGTTCAAGTTTCTTCATGCTTCTCACACTATCTGGTCATTCTTTAGTTCTATGTCCCTTTCATCTTGCTTACGGGGCTATTCTTTTTTGTTTGTTTGTTTTCTGGAATACACTCTAAGAGTTCCCCTCTCCCTCTATACATAGGCTATTACTTCAGGTTCCATAAGAATAAGGACCAAGTCTCTTTTAATCATCCCAGCACCCAACACAATGTCTGGAGAAAATAGACATTTATTAAGTACTTGTTGAAAAAATGAATTAAACAGTAGCTTCCCTTGGAAGCCTCCTCTCATGCCTCTGGGCAAAAACTGCTCTTCTATTGTGTTCCTAAAACACATTGTTCCAATCACTGTTCTATTATATTATATTTAGTTATTATAAGTCATTGGACCCACATCTACCTATCAGTTAGGCTTAACTCACATCTTATCTCTTGCTCCTCAGCAAGGGTGGGACACGCAGCAGGTACTCAATAACCGCTGTTCAATTCAGATAAATGAATTCTGATGAGGTCTCCCCAGCTTGCAGTTTTGCCTTGGGTGTGCCCAGACATGTTTTTGTACTTAGAAGACCCCTATAGTCTCTAAAAAGACAACTAAATTATTAGGTGACAGTGTACGTGCCCAAGTATAAGCTATAGAATCACCAACATGGGGTCAACACAGGGCACCATGAAAATAGTGTTTCAGAGCAATGGTGACGCCGCGGCGGTTGTGCCTTTGGGCACCCCCCCTCCCCCTCAACCCTTACCTCTCACCCCGTTTCTCACTCACGCCCCCCCCCGCCCCGCCCCGGGTGTGATCCAGTTGTGTAGTTAGAGGGCAGAACATCATTGCCGGCCCCAGAGAGCTTTCCTTGGTGGATCAAAAAAATAGAACAAAACAAACGAGCAAAAAAACTCTGGAATCTGTGGGGAATAATAGTAAGCTAACCAACTAACTTTTCTCCAAAAACGTTGTACCTGAAGAATTACAATGTTTCAACAGATGAGAATTGAGTTACTCATATTGTTCCCTTTAGCAGCCTTTAACTTAGGAGTTTGATATAATTATTCTTTGTCTTTCTACATATTTTTTCTTTTTTAAAATACTATAACAGCTTTATTATATGCCTCCCTTTCATTACAAGCCACTGAAAACCCCTTTCGCAGAGTGCCCATTATAAATAATAATTTTTAAAAACCTTTCATCTGTCTCAATTCTCTCTGCCCAGGGGGCTCCATGTGTGAACAGCATATGCTGAGGCTTTTTACCAAGAAATAGCATTGAAGACCTTTAAGAAAGCTATATTACAAATTGATTCCACTTAGTAGCTTAGGACAGAATTGGAGTTTTCTTTGGATGACATCCATGATCATAATCTATGACATGTAACTGACCTTGGGCATGTCATTTTACCATTGCAAGGTTCGGTTTTCTTATCTGCAGAGCAACAACGCCGGGCGGATCTCTAAGATTCCTTCCCACCCCAGAACTGTACCTAACCTTTTCTAGGAAGATAGAAACAAAGAGACCACCCAGGCAGAGAAGAGAGAGCCCTCTCTCCTTCTGTCTGGCCCTGTAACCCTATCTTCTGTCAGTCACCCTGCTACAGATAAGAGGTAGGAGAGTAAATTCCCAGCCCAACCGCACAAACACACCAGGGCCACTGAAGGCACCTGCGTCATGCCATCTGCACTGGCTTCCGCCAGCAGAGGATCCAGACTGTGAGCCAACTAAGTGTCTGCTAACTGGATAGGCAGTGTGCTGGACTGCTTTTTAACAACATCGTGCTTTCATTTATATGCCCGAGAGGTTATTTGTGGTGGGTTAATTTGGCGCTTCTACAAAGGAAAGCTTGTTTTTTCTTTTCTTTTAAAACTCTATTTTGGGTTTTAATTGTTAATATGTGGCTTTAAAGCAGAAGTGTTTTGGAGCTGGGAGGCTGTTTACCCTCATCTTACTCAAGGGGGACTGTGGACTCAGGCTGGACGCTACCAAAGATAATTTTCTATTCCTGAGGAACATTGCATACCCTCCAGCCTTCACAAATGCCTGGTTACCTCAAGTTGACCAAAAACAAAAAAAAA
>NW_006436298.1:9094378-9132075 GCF_000325575.1 Pteropus alecto | reverse complement strand
AAAAAAGTATGCTAGCAGGACTGGAACCACACGTCTCCTGGCTTTCCCTAAAGAAGTCCAAGCCTGGACCAAGGAGAGGTTGCTGAGTGGGCAGTGGGGGTTGTTGAGTGGGCAGTGTAGAGCAGGCTTCTCTTCCCCCCACACCTAGCCAACATAAGCAGCCCAGGTGAGGGAAGAATGAAAGTGAGCATCCCAGTGTTTACTCAGCTCACCTTCTACTTTCTGGATAAGACATGCCATATGCCACAGGGCTCACATCCTACATTCTGAGGCTTTCGTATAGTTCCAGGAACCAGCCTATCTTACCAAACTGTACTTGAGACAAAGGACACAGCCTACGAAGTGCTCAAGCAGACAAGACACAAACAGAAACCATTAACTTCATGGTAAAGGGCACAGGCTGTGGCCATAGACTGCCTGGTTTTGTAGCCTGGATGTGAACTTGAGTAGATTGCTTAACCTTTCCTTATCTCAGACTCCTCATCAGAGAAATGGAGCAGCTATGATAATGAGTAAACACGGAGTGTAGAGAGCAGTGGCTGGCACAGAATAAGTCCTCTAAGTTATTTACTTTATACACATCAAATAAGCCCCTTTGTCTCCCTAGATAAAGCTCATAGAACAAGTCACACTGATGTTCATGTTTAACCCTTTGAATTTTCATTCTCCTCTCAAGACTTCCTTTGGTGATGTTGATTTTAATGGTATCTGTTAGAGTAATAATACTGTTGGTAAATAGGGTTGAGAGAGCAGGTAGTGAGGGAGGGAAACATTAACCCTTTAAGAGATATCTCTGAAAAAACATTATAGATGTTGAACAACGAGATTTTACTCATAAAGCACACATAATATTGCCTCATATCCTTTTATACATTACGGCAAGGTAGATTTAGTCATCAGGCTTGAGAGTGAATTCATTATCAGAAAATGCAGACTATTACATTTTGAGGGTTTTGTTTGTTTTTGCTTAGGTCTGACCCAGCTCTTGTTATTTCAAATGGTGGGAAATCTGCATATGCTTGTAAATTGAATAGCATCGATATGCCAAACTAAGGCAATTTTGTTTCTAGGGGGAACATTGTCTCCCAGAGCAGATCGATTTTCTTTTTTAAATCAAGAAATTTGGATAAAATTGGTGATTCAGAAGGGTTAATTACTACACATAACACAGTTATACTTAACTAGATCTTGAAACATGAATGTATGAACTTTAATTTGCAAGCCTATCTCTCCATAGTTACCATGTTTAGGGATATTATGAAAGCTCAGTAAAGTCCCACACTAATAAGGAGAAAAGCCTCTTACAAGAGGCTGACAATTAGTCAAGTAACCATTATAGAACTCTCCATCACATTCAGTCTGGGAGACTAATGTCCGTTTAAACTGATGCCTACCACTTTCCACACCCTACAGTTATACTGTCAGACACATGTGGGTGTTGAGCCCTAGAAATGTAACTAGTGCTACTGAGCACCAGAAATTTTAATTTGATTTAATTTTAATTAGTTTAAATTCATATAGCACATGTGGCTAGTGGCAACCATATTTCATAGTGCAGGTATAAGAATATTTCCACTTAAATATTTACAATGATATAAAAGGCTGCAACTGATCTTTATTGACAGAAAAGTCAAAAATTGCAAATACAGGTCAATAATCCTGCCAAAAATCTTTATCAAATTTTTAAATAAGCAATGAGCATATCACCCAAGATACTCAGCTAGTTTTCAACTTCTTGTTCAAGGCCATAAACATGTTTAGGACAGAGATAACCTTAGGAGAGAATTTTTCCTTTATTTTCAAGTCCCTACGGTTCTCTGATGGTAGACCGACTTCTTCCATAGACTGGTTTTTAGATCAAAGTGTACAAAAATGAATATGTAAATACATTTTCAATGATTTCAATTCAGAAAGAAGCTGCAGCCGAATCTCATTACTCTGAAAAACACGGAAGAATCCTTTTACATGTCGGCCATCCCATGTCTCACTCTTTTCTGCTGTAAGAACTGCGAATCCCATTAACAGATTTTTCTATAGATGTCTGAACAATCTATAAGTGACTCACGGTTTTGAACATTTTGCTGCTGAGATACTTTGAAGGGCAGAAAAGGGGACTGTGGCAAGAATGGGTTGAAGATGAGAAGAATGGTTAACATATGCCTTGTTTGCAACTTCTCATTTCAGTAGCTGAAAAAGCAATTAAGGAAAGGAATGAGGGTCCTGACTAGATAGGATTCAATTCTCCTCTTTTAATGGATTCAGAGCATGAGGAAACATAAGGGTAATCCATCATTGCTTTACTGCCATCACTGGAGTTGTCTGTATTTCAGAGTATTCATTTCCTTAACCCGGAGGACACAGACTCTGTGTGCTGATTTGGGTGTCAAGAAATATAAAAAAGATGAAAGAAAAGAATTAGAAGCAGCAGCTCTCAGATCAGCACTGCAAATATCTGCTCTGTATTCCACGAGTCTTTGCCTCTTGTGAGTCCAGACACCTGTCATTGGACTGTGAGGCTGTGGGTGGCCCTGTTTGTAGGACTTCCAAGCTCATTTGACCCTAGATAAACCTTGGTGCTTTCTAAGGGCCAGCTTAAGTGCTGGACTGAATAGTGAAAAAATTCTTTCTGACTAATTAATGAGCCAGTGTCCTTTGATGTTATAAGAGTGTGGTTGGGGCTTAATGTGGCTCTATCATGAGGAACACTGCATCAACAGGATGTGGCAAACCACACATAAACTGCTTACAAAGAGTCGGCCCATCAATAATGAGATGGTTTTGTAGCTGAGGTTATGAGTCATTGATATGGATGTCAGGTAGAGGCCATACCTGGCCCTCGGTGGCACAGATATAAAGAATGTGTTTATAAGCATGGATTTTAGGTTAATTCTACAAAATAATAGTAACCATTTATTGTGCATTTGGTATGCTTTCCACACATTATCTCTAATCCTTCAACTGCTTTTGATGGGTTCCATTATTTTCCCTCTATCCCAAATGAAGGAATTGGATCCAAATAGAATAAAAGGCCCAGATAAAAGTACCACCCAAGATGACACAGATGGAAAGTGACCTAGCTAAGATTAGAACTCAGGTTTCTCTGGCCCCAGAGCCTGTGCTTTTTCTAGGACAGGTCGCAGAGAGCTGCATGTCTCAGCTGTTTCCCGGTATGTTGTGTCTAAGGGCAAGAGGAAGAACCTTAAAGACACATCCAGCTTCCTGGCCTTAGAGCCTGCACAGAAAGGAAAGAGATCTAAAAGCCAAAGGTTAGAGCTCTGGAGTCATCGCTACAATGAGTGGTCATGGAGCCAATCCAGTGTTTACTCAATCCTTAAGGGGAACTCAACTGAAGTCCTTATTAGCTGAGTATGACTTTGGCAAACCAACTATTAAAATATGGTATGAGGGATCCAAGTGCTTTGTTCTAGTTTTGGACTCATCAAAACTTCTGGTGACTATTCACAAAACATACAAACACATATACATATTTTTTCCTCAGCAATTCTACCTTCATTTGTTTAACCTACAGATATATTTGTTTATGTGTTACAGGGTTAATGTACAAGGTTACTCCTTGCAGCACTTTGTAATAGTGAAAAATAGGGAATAACCCAAGTTTTCAACAGTAGGGCATTGATTCAATAAATTACAGAACATTCATGTAACAGAATTCTGTACAACTGTACAAAAGAATGAGAAAGCTCTCTATAAAGTGATATGAAAAGATCTCTATCATATAGAGTTAATAGAAAAAAGAAGGTGTTAAATGATGTTTATAATATGCTAACTTTTGTGTGAAAGTAGGAAGAAGAAAAGAATCTCATATTTCCTCATAGAACACAAAGAGTCTCTGGAAGAGTATGTAAGAAGCTAATACCAGTGGGTACCTGTGGGGCTGGAAAGGAAGAATTTGGCAAATGAAGGGCAAGGATGGTAGCGAGAGTTTTATCTTTTCGGAGTTTTCACACATGCGAATGTAATAGTAATCAAAAATAAAAGATAAAAATTTCATGTCTTATGTTAAAAGACACACACTTTCTCTCAGAACATATTTATGGCAGGGCTGTGCTTTTTTTTCTCTAATAAAGAAAAACACCAGACTTTCAGGCAAATGGCCAGGAGGATCCAAATGCTGACTTTCCCATTTTCCTAACTGGGTTACTTTTTCTCAACTTCAGTTTTCTCATTTAAAATTAAAAAAAGAGAAGAAATAAAAATATCGCCATGGTGAGGGTTGACCAAGGTAACATGTAAAAGTGAAAGGTTAACTCTATAATGGTCGCATTGCGTAGCCGTTGTTGCCATTCCTGTGCAGTGAACTCTGAGGGCCTGGGGCATGGGCCTGGCTGACTATGAACATGAGTTTCAGAGGGTCCTCTTTCTACCTCTTTTAGCTTTGAATTTCACCTACTCTAAGAAGCCTCACTAGAATGAACTTGCGACACTTAGAAGTGCTTCTTCTGTATCTCCCATACTGATGATGCAGCCGGCCTTGCCATCTTACCTCCAGATGGACCCATCTTTACTCTTGGCTGTTGCTTTTACTTTGTTACATGACTGATCCTGGTACTAAAGCAAATCAGTGTCAGATTCTAAGTCCCAGGAAGCCAGGTTTTTACCTATACACTGGCGTCTCAAACTTACCTGCTGTAAATGATGCGGATGACAATGGCGTGTCTTCTAGGAGAAAAACTATTGATGACATGGATGTTATTCAACTGCAAGGTGAGGCACAGGTCTCTGATTTCCTGACCGTGAAGTGTTAAATGAAAGAGAACTTCTTCAAGATTGCATTTGGATTTATGAAGCTGAAATTCCCAGGCTCAGCTGCCTGTTTTGACTGTCACTTCTGGAACTCACTGCCACCTAGGGCTTGTGGCATAACTCCTTTGGGGGGCTATGCTCCCGCAACATGGCCCCCCCTAGCACTTTGCAATGGCTTTTCCCTTATAACAGCACATTCCAGGAAAGCACATTTCCTGTATTTCAACACAGATAATTCCGCTTAGCAGTTAAGCTTTACTCTGAATTCTCTGTCCACTGTCCTAAATCTAGACAATTCCTTTCTCGCTCCTGCTGTGCAAGAAGGATCACAGCTCTCTGACCAGTAAAGCTCCCTTCCTCTTCTCTCCTTTCTTCCTTGCCCTTTCTTTATTTCTTTCCAACACTGAGAGGAGGTTCTTCTGCCCTGATGATTTGAACAAAACAGTACCTCATGTCTGGTTACCCCAAATAACTAAGCCCCAGGATTCAAACCTGTCTCCTGTCTCTCAAGAAATGATCAAGAACTGGACCTTTTCTCCTACCAAGTCATCATTGCTTTGCCTCTTCTTCCGCTATGTCCCTCCTCCCCTGAAAATATCCCTCAGACCCTGAAACCTAGGACACCTGATACTCCACCTGCTCACCAGGTATGGGGTTGGGCCTGGAATTCCCCAGTTATGCTTGTCTACCTTCAATCTTGCCTTGACCTCTTCCTGACACCTCTCACACTTGTCTTTTTTAGGCACTCAAGCACAGCTATTAAAAGAAAAAAAAAATAAGACAATTGATTGCGGAAGCACTTATTTTTAGTTCTGACAACAAATTTGCAAGTCACTCGATTCTAAACAATAAAGTCTCAAGTTCATACACTGATTTAGACAAAAAAAAATGTGATTAATGTCAGTCTCTAATAATTGCTAACATTTATTGAATGAGTACTGAATGCTAAGTCTCTGGTCGAGTTCCTTAGCAGAGCCTGAGATGGAGATCTCTGTGTATGCCAGGGAGCACTGTCATTGAGGAGAAATGACTAAAGGAGTGAGAGAAGCAGGAAAGGGCAAGGAAAGAAGCTGGAAAAAGTTTTCTTTCTAGAGAAGTCTAGTCTCAGCCTGATTCCATGGGCGCTCTGGATGGTGACTCGTACCCCAGCATTGATTCCTTCCAGATGCAACAGTGCTGGCTCTTATATCCTTGAGCCAGTAGGTCATTGGTTGTGGGCCACCCCCAGTGGGGAAAGGTGAGTAGAGCACATAGCAAGCATCACCAGCAAGACAGCTCCTGTTAGCCAAGGGCAAATCTCTTGGGAAGGGCATAGGTGTGAGCTATTATTAGTAGCCCAAACCTGTAGCAGGTGGGGATGGGTGTGGTTTTCTGTGAAAGGGATCTGCGTGGAGTAGGAATGGCATCTGTTTTAGCACTTTACAGATCTTAAATTACTTATTTTCCATGCCATTTGAGGTAAGGTACTGTTATTACTATCCCTAATTTAGAGACGAGGAATCTGAGACATAGAGAACAAGAAAATCGATGAAGGGCAAAGAAGAACCATGATTTAAACCAAGACAGTCTAACATCTGTGCTTAGCCTCCACACAAAGCTGCTCTTTACACGCGATGACCAGAAACAGCATAAAGGAGCAAATTCGTTTCCTTACGTACTCACCGACTGAGTCACTTAGGTTAGCAGTCACATCCACTCAGGCAAAACAACTATAATATTTCATGAAGAGATTATAACTATTTTTCATAATGTTCACTAAGACCAACCCTTCCAAAAATCAAGACTTGTTAGCAATGCTATTGCACCAAAAGCATAAATCTTTCATGCAGTATTATATATTGCTTACTCAATTTGTAAATTTAAAGCATGGCTCATTATATTTTGCTAAATCTATATTTCTCATAATTTTAATCAATATGTTAGTTTTAAAGCCTCAAACAAAAATTAAAGACAGTAGGAAATAAAGTCCTCATATGTGTGTTATAACAATGTTTTTTAAATGTCTTAGAGCACAAGTTCACATCCCACTTGCCAAATTTATAATCAGGTTTTGGCCGTTTTTTTCTCCTGACATCTCCAACTTAACATGAAGAATGAGACAGAGTTATAATTTCCAGTGCTATGGTTGTGTAAATGGTATGGAACAGAACTTGATGTTCAAGAAAATGTTTTAAGAACACAGGTTAACGTACTTCTATGAAGGGTGCAGAACATGTTCCTGTCACTCAAACCAATGGCTTGCCCCTAAAAAAGCATTAGCCTGTGGAGCAAGTCTGAGAGCCGGCCACTCCCTCCAGGCAAACAAAAAGGGAAAACGCCTTTGGTAATATCATTTCACCAAACAGCTCCTTGCTTGTCTCATAATTAATAATGCCATAATATTACCTGAAAATAATACAAACTCTAAGAAACAGACGCATTTCATCTATTTCTCATGCTTAGAATGCTCCCTCTCAAATTTTTAGGACAAAGGAGAGCTTTTAAAAATAAAACCCTAAAGCCTCCTATTGCAGACAACTTTGTACTCTGTCTGTTTAGCATTATTCTTCGAGATCTAGACAATCTCTCTGGGAACCCCAGCCCATGTGTTTCCTGCAGTGTCTTGGCTGAGCTCAGCAAAGCCTAGGATTTCACTAGGTGTTAGGTAGTAAGATCTACTGTGACAGTGTGGACTTCCCCTCGGGGACCCATTAGTAGGTC
Source organism: Pteropus alecto (assembly GCF_000325575.1). Lineage (NCBI taxonomy): Eukaryota > Metazoa > Chordata > Mammalia > Chiroptera > Pteropodidae > Pteropus > Pteropus alecto. The sequence continues at coordinate 9,124,611 of NW_006436298.1, read as the reverse complement.
AGAATACCTAGCAAACCTTTCTAAAAATGGTCCCAGAGGGGCCAAGAAGGTTAACCCAGAGTCATTGTGGCTATGAGGGACCAGCTGAAATAAATCAGCTGAAAGTTCCCGTGGGGCCCTTAGCTTAGATAAGCATAACTAGGAAGGGAAGGAGAGAAATAAGGTCTATTTTCTGACTCTCGGTGGGGAAAGAGGAAGTTGGCTAATTAAATTTGGGAACCCAGGTGAGGGAAAAGACTCTATGATTTGGCTAACCCAGGAAAGAAATAAATTTGTTGGAAAATTAGAATACTGAAACTCTAATTTAACCTTTGGTTCTTTTTGAATGCTCGAAAGCGGAGAGATTAGTCTTGGGAAAAAGCAGACACCTCTGTATTTGAGATTCTCAGAGCTGCACTGGAGCTTGCTTTAGTAAAACGAGAGTCTTGCTTGGAGCCCATCCAAGGTAGTCTCATTTCCAGAACACCCAGAGGACCTTGTTATAAAGTGGTCCTTTGTCTCAGGGCTTTCTGTCCCACCCTCTCATCTCCTTTCAAACCCGGCAGCATCAATCATCTCCTCTCTGTCTTACATCTTTAATCTTTCCTTTTCCACTGGTTCCTTCCCCTTGGCGAACATATTCGCTCTCGTCCCCCAGACCCTAAAACAACAACAAAACCCTTCTATGAATATGTTTACCTCTCGAATTTCTGTTCCACCTTCTTCCTGTTACCATTCAACACCTACTTCCTCTACTCCCTTACTTCCTATTTTTTCCTTGACTCTCTGCAGCCTGAATCCTACTCCATCTTGGAAAACGTACTCTTGAGGTCTTAATTGGTACAGCCAATAGCCTCTCCTTCTCAGCTTCTCCAGCAGTTAACACTAAGAATCGCTTCCTAAATTCATTATCTTTCAATGCTTCTGTTGGCAGCATCTAACTGCTGCTCCAATGCCTCCCATACCACAGTCTCTGAGTCTTCTTTGCTAGCTGGCACCTCTTCTACCAGCCATTTAATGTAGACATTCCCTAGAGTTCTGTTGCTTACATCCTCATCTCTTCACTCCATGTGTTCTGCCTTGATGAAGTCATCTATTTTCCTAGTTTCCACAATCTTCCATATGTGCCACAAAAATATAAATGCCCATACCCAGCCTCTCTTCCGAACCCAGGCTTGCATTGCAAGCTATTAGATAATTTGTAAGTACCCAAATTCAACAGATACAAAACCAAAGTCATGATCTTTCTTGTTAAATCTTTCTTCTTCCTAACTTCCTGCCTTCCTCCTGACTCGTCTACTGGTGTCAGGACTCAGGCTGCATTCCTTAGGACCATCTTTGACTTGTTTCTTTCCCTCGTCAATCACATGCAGTTTAATTTTAAAATCTTGATGACGTTTTCTACACTTTGCCTTTCATATCTGAATTCCTTTTTCTAGTCCTCCTGGCCTAGTTTAGGCTTCCAGAGTAACTCTTTATCACTTAAACAATTTCTAAAAAGCCGGCCAATTGGTCTTCCCATTTCTCATCGCTTCCTATAATGTCTCATACACAAACATAAAGCATCGGGTCATTGAATTGATGATATTATTCCCATCCTCAAAAATATCTGGAGGTCTCTTGTTATTTACAGACAATTCAGTCTCCTCGGCCTGAGCACCCAGGTCTTCTACAGACCAACATCTCCTCCTATAACCCTCCCTTCCCCAGCATGTACACATGGTAATCCTCAGCTTGCCGGATACACTCTGCATTTTTGTTTCTGACTTTTTAGTATTTTATCTACATAAAAACATTTCCTCCAGTTGCAGCTTGCTCCAGTCTTACCCATACTTCTAGGCTTTGCTTAAATACTACTTCCTTCATGAAGTCCCTCCAGATAGCACCCTCACTTATCCCACCCAACCCCCAAAATAATTCATTACTCTCCTCTTCCACTATAAATAACCCTATAACTTTTGACTTCTATTATAACAGTGCTACTCCAAGAATGGTCCACGAAACAGCAGCCTCAGCATCACCTGGGAGTATTAAAAGTAAGTTCATGGGCCTGATCCCCAGTATATTGAATCAGAATCCATGAGGGTGGAGTCCAGGATTTGTATTTTAACAAGCTTGCCAGATGATTCTGAAACTGGCTAGTTCAAGCACAACTATCTTAGAGCACTCACCCTAGTGTCAACATTATGTATTTGAATGTGTCTCCCCACCCAGACTATGAACTGCCTGAGGACAGAGCTTGCCATATGGCTTAGCCATCTTGTAAACCATAGGAGCTTAATGCAAGCTTGTTGAGTACCCACCAGTTGTATCTTACTGTGGCCTGGAGTGCTGCTTAAGTACAGTGATTCTGCGAAGAATTTGCTGCACATCAACAAAAGAATCAACCCTCCAGATGCAGCTTTTTTGTCTCTCTTTGTTTGCTGGATTTGATGTCAATGATGAGAAAAGAGAAAAATGTTACATTTAATATAAATGTTCAGAAAGAGTTTCTTGCCCAATCATTGATATCACCTTGGCTTCCTACCAAGTGTTGAGGAAGATAGTGAGGGCTATTAGACATGTATTATCTACTAGGCACTATGCTATTTTGTTTAATCCTCACAACAACCTATGTTGTACATGCTATAATTATCTCTATTTGAAAGATGAAAAAAACGAGGTTCAGGGAGGCCATGATCATTTGGCTAGAAGGAGCTCAGCTAGGAAGTTTGAAGCCGTAGGTCTCACTCTGTGCCATCACGACAAATTCCCTCTATGGCTTCATGCCTACTAACTAGGTCTGGCTTTTTCATGGAAGCCAGAGGATTCTCTACTGGATCTCATGAGATCATTCAATTTCCCAACCCAGTTGTGAAACTAGGTTTTACTGTGTCTCCACGTACCCTGGCTTTGCTTCTGCTCTTCTCAAACACTGGAAACTCCAAGGCTACAATAGCAATTTTCTTGCCAAATTTTAGTGGACTCAAGGTCAAGGCAATTATCATCTGAGCAGAGCCACCCTCCTGTTTTCAGATGGTAATAAGAGGAGATGTTCCTGAAATCCATTAAAACCTGCCTGGGAGCAAGCTGAGTCACAAGCCCTGTGAGTCACGGAGCCCTGAGTCAGAATAGGCAACATGGACATCAGTTTTATGGCAATGTACTCAGTACTCTCAGGGTATTGTTAATTAGCCTCTTAAGGCCCTGGAAATCTCCAGCTTTGGCATGGGGATGGTTATTCACAATTGTCCCCCAGATAGAGATTGATTTTGGACAAAGCCTGTGGTCTGGAAGGCTCTGACTGCTGGAGTATATGTTCAAAACACCAAGGGCATGCCCCTGTCTAGAGCTCTGGGTCTGGTTTTAGAGCCTTCGACTTGAGAGCCGAAAAAAAAGAAAGGTCAGACTCGGTCCTCCCCATGAGCTTTTTCTCAGACACAGGTTCACCAGAGGAACAGGGTAGACATGTGTGCTGCGAACCAGGAGCTCAGCAAGCTGGCTTGGACCCTGCATGATTCTCAGGTTACCCTTTATTGTGGGGCAAGGGGAGGAGGAAACAGAGGGAAAGCAGGCAGGGGAGTTACTCTACTTTGGCACATACTGCCATTCAGTATCCAGGAAGAAAACCTCTACCTCCGTGACAAGCCAGCTTGTGAGCATGTTTTTCCATAGTGTTTAAAGAAAGTTAAGAGAAACACACCAACTGTCTTCATTCATTTGTTCGTTCATTTAACAACTGTCCATTTAGCATCTACAGGGCATCAGGTGTTATAAATCAGCTGGGGCTGAGTTGCAAAGACACCATGGCCCCTTCCCTTGAGCAATTCTCACCCTAACAGGGTATGTGTATTATGTACTTAGTGACTCCCTATTTTCTTGAGGACATTCACTGCAGGCAACCCCATGACTCACAAACCCCAGAAAAAGTAGAAAGGAAAAATATTTGCAGCCTCACGTCCAAGAGACTTTACTCCACTACCTCCCAATCCCCAAAACACACCTGCATTCTTTATTACACCTCTATAAATAATCCTAATCTCAGCTGAGGGTGCCGCTTGGTTCTTGCCAGGATCTAGTCTGATACACCCATACACTGTGCAGACATTCTTCTGCCTCCAAAACAATGTCATCCAATGGCTAATCTAGTTTTTTATTAGGCATTTTGAGAGCTTATATTTATAAACAAGAAGAATCAGAATAGAATTAAGTGTGATATCTTTATTGGTTCTTGAGAGAAGAGGCTAGAAAATATAATGCGTGTGAAAAGGGAGCCAAATTCTTCTGCTTAAAAATAGTAATAACTTAACTTTTTTATTTTTTATTTTTCATGAACGCTTCATGTGCCGGGCACTGTGCTAGGTCATGGAATGCAAAGATATCTAAGACCTCATCTCTGCCCTTAATAATAATAATAATAATAATAATAATAATGATAATAATAAAGCAATCTAAGGGCTATATCAGAGACATGTGCTAGTCTGAGTCAAATACAGAAGAGGCTAACCAGAGATTTAGAAAAGGCTTCCTGGAGGAGGTGACCTTAAATCTAAGCCTTCCTGGGAAGTAGGAATTAGCTAGGAGAGAGGTGCATGGAGGAGAAATGTCTAAACAAGGATATTCCAGGCAGAGCTGTACAGATCCCCATGGGCTTTCACATTCATCCTTACCTGAGGATTCAGAATCTGCCCCAGGATTTTCACACTGGAATTGTGTACATTGGAATCACTTGAGGAGCTTTTATAACTTACTAATGCTTGGGCTCCCTTAGATCTACTCTGAAGCAATAAAGTTAACCTTTAGGGTCACTTCCTTGTACAGGCCCCTCCTGAGATCCTGGGATAGGAGCGAGACTAGCAATGTGTTCACAAAGTCATGTTTTTGCAAAATTTTCAAAACTAAGATACTGTTTTCTTCTTTTTGAGGGCCCTCAAATTGTATGCTCTTCAGGACCCACAAACCTGGATTCCCCCTGTGCCTAGGCCCCACCCAACCCAATTCAATCAGAATCTCTGGAATGTGATCTGGGCATCAGCATGCTTTCAAAGCTGCCCAGGTGAGTTTAATGCATGACCAGAGTTGAAAACATTACATGTTTTAAGAACTAGAAGAGATTTTAGAGTTGCTGACAAAATTCTCTCACTTTGAAGTTGTAACCATAACCCAGAAATGGGTTGAAAGTCCCATAGCTCATCGTTGGAAAGCAGGATTCAAACCTACCTGAAAATTCATGTCCCTCCTGCTTAGATATCTGGCTATTTCCAGAATAAAAGGTACCACCTCATATGTGCTTGCCCACCCATCCTTCAAAATCTGGGTTTCAGAGCCTCAAGAATGACTAGCATTTTACAAGGCTTTTCGATTCAAGGAGGCCAAGCATGACTGCGGTGGTAGAAGCAGAGAGGGGAGGGGAGCGGGACTGGGGTGGTGGAGCTGAGGTGGTGATGATGAGGCCCTTCAAAGACTGGAATCCACAAGGAACACCTTGACTAATCCAGTAGAAAGTCCCCCAGGTCAGAAAGAAGAGGTGCCAAATTGTAGCTGTTCTAACCAGAACTTCCTGAGAGAGGCTTTTCTGGAGCCAGTTTTTTACCCAACGCACAGTCTGCAATTATCACCTGAACAGAGCCTCCCCTTTCAGACAACCCTGTATTGTGAGAAGCCCATGGAACCCACTGAAATATGCCCAAGGGCCGCACTGAGTCATGCACAACATTTTTCCCTAGGTCTGTAAGACCATTCAATTCAGAGCAGTGCACTTCTCAGTTTATTCACACTTAGTCTTTAAATTAGACTTTAAAATGTCTCTAAGAAAGTACTCGTGTATTTTTTTTTTAAAAAAAATCAATAAAGAGACAGAAACCATGAGACAATTTTAGGAAACTAGGATAACCCCACCTTGCTGGGAGGTGCAGTTGTCCCTGGGCATTTTCAAATGGGAGACAACCGGAGAGTTGTGACTTCAGGTCTGTGTGGTGGAGGAGGTGGCACCTGAGGCTTTGACCTTCACAGAGAGGTTATGTTTAAAAAGCCTGTCTATTCATGCAGGAGGTTGAGAATTTTCGAGTTGCTACAAAAGAGGCAGGATCGCATTAGGAGGAGTGAAGAGCTGAAATGCACATGGCAACACGTACACAATAAAAAGTATTGCTCATCATCCTTCAACATACAGACAGCAGGAAAACTGCAGGATGTCGGACAATGCCTCCTGGATTATAATTTACTCTTTAAAAGATTTAATTGGTATTATTACTACAATGTTAATGAGACATGGATATCTGTAATTATGCTTTCAAGTACCTGGGACTTCTACTTCTTCCCACCCATCACATCCGTGCACCCCCTTCCTGCTCCTGACACTCATGCAGGTGATTTGGGCAGTGCCAGGATGCTTGGGCCCAGGCATGCTCAGCTGGTCAGGGCTCCAACCCTGGATCTCTCAGCTCCCATAGCTTTAGATTTGTGTTTAGGAAGAAAGATACTTGCTTGTGTACATGGGGAAAGAAGAAGAGAAGTTACTCCCTTGAAGAGACATTTTATAGGGATCTGCTATCCAATGAAAAGTCAATTTTAAAGAAGAAAGAATCTCGGTTATAGAGTGCTTCCTACCACAGGTGGCTGATTTGGTATATGTTTATAGAATTAATGCTATTGAGCCAAATGCTGGATCCAAACAGGGTGAATTTGGGCAGAAATATTGAGTATCTCAGCTTCATACAATTATAGACATCTGTGATCCTTTGGTGTGGGAATAAATCAATCCTGGGGGCATCTAAATTACACATTTCTATTGTTATATCTTAACTGATAAAATGCGTATATACTCTTTCCTAAGAAGATTAAGACAGTTTCAAGAAACATCTGTTCTAGGCAGGAGAGAAAAACTCACAGAAAATACCAAGAGACCCCAACCACACCGGTAGCATATCTTAGACAAACCTCCATAAAGCAGATGAGTTCAGAGAACATATTTGTGCCTTTCTTTTCATGGGTTGAAGAAGGAAGAGAATAAAATGAATTCAGAGAAATATAATCAACTTGAAGTTATTTTTTCACTTTAAAATTTCTCAGTCTGACTTTCTGTGTAAGAAAGGCATTTACAAATACATGCATTAACTGTTAGCATATTTCCAAAATTATTCTCAATGATCTTTTATCTCTTTCCTTGCTATTCTAATTGAAGTCAATTCATGTAAATCATGTTGAGTAGAATGAATAGTTATATTTTCAATTCTGTAAGGAGGAAATGCAATCAATGTGTCATAAAATGTTTTGGGTAGACGGTTTCAACCTTTTGATGTAAAACATTCAAAGTTTAAAAGAATAGAATGTCTTTTGAGTAATGACTAACATCTGTTGAAAGCTTACTATGTGCCAGGCACTCTAACAAGTATTATCTCTTTTAATCTTCACCATAACTCCTTTAAGTGGGTACTATTATTACTCTTCACCACACACACACACATATACTTTATAGATGAGGAAACTGAGGCACAGAGATGATAAGAAAACTACCACTGTCAGAGCCAGATTTTGAACCAAGGATATTTGTTACCTAAAGTAATAAGAGGAACTCTAATGCCCATGAAAGTTATGGAGATATAGCATCCAAATCTCTTCTCGAAGACGGACATGGCATGCAACTGGAGGTACAGCCTTCTAGCTTTCAGCAACAATCAGGGTTGCCTCATTTGCATGAAGCCACCCTCCTGAGGTCATGTCCTTCCTGTAGGGAGTTTAAAGGTCAGCCATTTCAACCCAGTACTGGACAACTCTGATGGGCGCTACTTACTCTAGATTAACCAAGACTTTTTTAGGCCTAGATCATGGTATGCTTTTTTCTTCTTCCCAGTCCTGCTTCCTCGTGTTTCTTACTCAAAAGTCTATGTATATATACATAATATCCTATATCTCAGGCCATAGCATCCTCATAAAATCTCAGGATACACTTTTGGTTCAATTTTTCTGGTTGCATATGGCAGGCAATAAAGCTTAATGGTCAAGAGCATTAATTTGGGGGTTACGCTTGGCTTGAATTCACAGCCCCATTCTCTTTTAGGGGGGTCAGATGTGTATAAATATCTTAACAGTGCCTATCATAAACCTTCAATAAATGGCAGCTACTAATATTGCCATCCAAAGTTTCCAAGACTTGCGTCCAGGCCAAACATGCACTAACAAACTATTTCTTTCTACACAGCCCAGTGGAACAGAATCGAGAGCCCAGAAGTAAACCCATGTTTATATGGGCAAATAATTTTCAACAAAAGAGCCAAAAATATACAGTGGAGAAAAGAAAGCCTCTTCAATAAATGGTGCTGGGAAAACTGGAAAGCCACCTGAAAAATAATGAATCCAGACTGTTCTCTACTACCACACACCAAAATTAACTCAAAATGGATTAAAGACCTGAATATAAGACCTGAAAAAATAAATTGCATAGAAGAAAACATAAGAACTAAACTCAAGGACCTTGGACTTAAAGAATATTTTATGAATTTGTCCTCAAAGGCAAGGAAAGTAAAAGCAAAAATAAATACATGGAACTACATCAAACTAAAAAGCTTCTGCACAGCAAAAGAAACTGTCAAGAAGGCATTTATGGTGGCCAGGACATGGAAGCAACCAAGGTGTCCTACAATAGATGACTGGATAAAGAAGATGTGGTACATATATACAGTGGAATATTACTCAGCCATAAGAAGAGATGAAATAACAGCCATTTGTGACAACATGGATGGACCTCGAGATAATCATGCTAAGTGAAATAAGCCAGACAGAAAAAGTTGAAAACCACATGATATCACTCATATGTGGGATATAAACCTAAAAGCAACTAACAAACAAGACAAACAAACAGAGACTCATGGACATAGACAATAGACTAGTGGTTACCAGAGTGTGGGGGTGGGGAGGGGGAGGTAGATGGGGTAAAGGGGTCAAATATGTGTTGACAGAAAGGAATCTAACTATGGGCAGTGAACACACAATGCAATATATACATGCCTCACTGTTGAATTGTACACTTGAAACTTACTGGATTTTGTTAACCAATGTCACCATAATAAATAAATAAATGAAGAAAAAAAGAAAAAAAAAACTATTCCTTCTTCTTTAGTGGCACAGTCTCTACCATGAGTTGATCTGACTCACTTTTGGCTGATTTACAAGGAATAATTCAACTTTCCCCCTTATAAAAACAAAATGAAACAAAAAATGAACCCTTAGTTTAAACTTTTATTATCATTTCCTTGGCCTGCTACAATAGATTTCAAACTGATTTCCTGCCTCTTGGACTCAATTTTCTGTTTCCAATCCATTCTCCACTTTATCCAGAGAGTGATGTTTCTAAAATGTAGATATGGTCTCTGTTTAAAATCCTTGAATAATTTCTATTTCTTGCAAAGAGAAAAATTATGTAAAATATATAAGCTACTGAACATGGCCCCTGCCTTCTCTCTGATTACTTTATGTCCTAAATCTCAACAATAACAAAAATAACTTGTAGTTTCCTAAACTTGCCATACTGTATGTGGTTTTATGCTAATCTCTCGGCCTTTACTCTCCACCCTGCATTCCCAGATCTCCTGAGAAAACCCTATTTATTCTTCAAACTCTTTACTATGGACTGAATGGTTGTGTTCCTCCAAAATTCATATGTTGAGGCCCCAATGTCCTTGTATTTGCAGGTGGGACCTTTGATGCAATTAGGTTTAGATGAGGTAATGAGGGTAGTGCCCCCATGATGACATTTGTGCCCTTATAAGAAGAAACAAGAGAGACAGCTCACTTGCTCTCTCAGCCATGTGATGACACAGCAAAAAGGTAGCCATCTACAAACCAGGAAGGGGGCTCTCACCAGACACTGAATGTTCTAGTAACTTGATTTTGGACTTCCCAGCTTCCAGAACCAAGAAAATAAATATTGTTTAAGCCACCCAGGCTATAGTGTTTTATTATAGCTGTTCAAACTGACTAAGATATTCCACTTAAGCAACATCTTAATGCTGTTCATCCTTTCTTCATTCGTTCATTAATGGATTCATTCATTCAACTTCAACTGAGCACTAAGCATGTAGTAGAGTTTTTGCTATATCCTAGGGATGCAAAAACCATCTCTTCTCCCAAGATGCAGTTAGTCTAGATGGAGAGACAGATAAATAAGCTGACAATTCCAATAGAACTGCATGGGGTGCTGTCACAGCACAGATGAGAGACATCTAAACCAGAGTAGGGGTTAGGGAAGGCTCTCCACAGAGGCGATACTTGTGTTCATTCATCTGTATCTCAAATTGTTCCTTGTCTCACACCATAGAGGTAATCACTCTCTTTACTGCAAAACCTCTGTGACCTTGTACACAATCTTATTGCTACTTCCTCTCCAGTTTTACTGTAATTTAATTACATATCTATCTCCCTCCTAGAATGAACGCTTGAGGACAAGAACATTGTCTTATTCATCTTGCTATTCCCCGACACTTTTAGAGTACCTAATATAGTATAGATACTCAATTACTGTTTGATGAATAAATGGATGGATGCACGCATGAATAGATGCTCAATAAACATTTTTAAGTATTCTATGTTTTTATTATCTGAGCCTAACTGATACTGGAGAAAAAGCCCTTTAAGTAAATTAACTTAAAATACAAGTGACAAAAAAAAATAACTTCAACTTTATGTTAAAAATGAAATTTAAATTATTAAAATAAGTTTTTTTATAATAAAAATTTAGATTACATGTTTAAATAGGTACTATTTTTTAGAAATAATATTGGGGGGGTAAAATTTTTCAAAAACCTCTGACAGCATCTATGAAGACATTATAATTTCAGATTGAACAGCTGTGTCATAAGTAAAAGAAATGGTTTAGAAAAAAATTCAAGATTTTATAATTTTATAAATAAAATTTTGAGGACAAGAACATTGTCTTATTCATCTTGCTATTCCCCGACACTTTTAGAGTACCTAATATAGTATAGATACTCAATTACTGTTTGATGAATAAATGGATGGATGCACGCATGAATAGATGCTCAATAAACATTTTTAAGTATTCTATGTTTTTATTATCTGAGCCTAACTAATACTGGAGAAAAAGCCCTTTAAGTAGATTAACTTAAAATACAAGTGACAAAAAAAAATAACTTCAACTTTATGTTAAAAATGAAATTTAAATTATTAAAATAAGTTTTTTTATAATAAAAATTTAGATTACATGTTTAAATAGGTACTATTTTTTAGAAATAATATTGGGGGGGTAAAATTTTTCAAAAACCTCTGACAGCATCTATGAAGACATTATAATTTCAGATTGAACAGCTGTGTCATAAGTAAAAGACATGGTTTAGAAAAAAATTCAAGATTTTATAATTTTATAAATATAAAATTTTTTCACTTGGGCCTCCTTTATATTTTGATATGTAACTCATTGCTTTTAAGTATGCATTTTGTTTCTTTCCCTTCTTTAGTTGATAACTGACCAAATTCTTACATCTTTACTTGTCAATACTTATGTGTGTGTTTTGGACAGTAGCCCATTACTTTCATGTCATGAAATATCATATCTTTTGAAAGATATAGAGTTTTCTTCTATATTTTATTTACACTGAATTTTATTTCCTTTGAGATGTTTTCAACAATAGAAAGTAAATTGTCCAATGATGATATTTTTCAATGGGTATGAATCAATTTAGTGATTTCTTGGTAAATCTTTAACAATCAGTTCATAGAAAAACAAAGAGCTCTGATTTATCATGTTTTCTAATTGCCTCATGTAAATACTCCACCATGACCGATTCCAGGCAAGCAATGTGATGTCACTGAATGCAGAGTTGGGAAGAGATGTGTACACTGACTCTGAGGTCCTGTATAAGCCAGCTCCAACACTTCACTGGCTAGATACCAGTGTGCTGCAGGAAGTGATGCTTGAATGGTCACTGATTTCTAAATTGGTAGTTTTTAGTGACTATTTCTATGCTATGATGACTTTTGTTTTTCCAGTAAACATCGTAACCTATAGGATTTAATAATTAAAATCCCATATGTATTATTTAAAGCTCCCTAGAGTTGCCGTAAGAAAGTAAATAAAGCCTCAGTAATACCCCATATTATCTGTAGGGTAGACCCTAGACTATCTCTTCCCTATGTCTTGGTGAGTTCTCTTGTTCCCAAAGATAACACTCCTCCCAAACCCCTCACCACTTCTCCATCCCCTTGAACCCTTTTACCAGTGTTCTTCTTAGAAATATCATGACATCTGAATCTAAGCCTAAATTCTTCTGTATTTCCTCCACCTCCCCAAAAAGCACAGGAACCCCCTTTCAAATTGTTATAGACTGAATTTTGTCCCACTCTCAAAATTCATACGTTAAAGCCATAAGCCCCAATGTGACTATATTTAGAGATCAGGTTTTTTAAAGAGGTAATTAAGGTTAAATAAGGTCATGAGTGTGAAACCTTAATCCAATATGACTAATGTCTTTTATAAGAAGAGGAAGAGACACCATGGAGGCACACAGAAAGAGAAAAGGCCACATGAGAACATAGCAAGAAGGAGGTTATCTGCAAGCCAGAAAGAAAAACTCACCAGAAATCAATTCTGCTGGCACTTTGATCTTAGACTTCCAGCCTCCAAAAGTACAAGAAAATAAATGTCTGTTATTTAAGCCACCCGGTCTGTGGTATTTTGTTCTGGCAGCCCTGGTAGACTAATACACAGATGAATTGCTAGGATAGCCTTGAACACCTCCTAGTTCTTCATGGTAAACGCAGAAACAAAATAATGATCCTAGGTTAGGTGTAAATATGTTTGTATGCATAAATGTATATATTACTCTGACTTTTTAATTTGATACACACTTTACTCATTTAAAGATTGTTAAGGAGGTTGATATTGGACAATCTGCAGATTATTACAACTCGATCTGCCAAATGAAATATAACAGTCAGTTTCATTTAAAAATATTTATTCATTTCAGGAGTTGCCATGATTAATAAAAAATGTTCTTGCACATACTTGTATAGACTCAGCGTAATCAAAGACATGCAGGCTATTAAAAAGAACTTTCAAAGTTTGTTGAAATAAATCTGGAGTTTCAGATAACCTTGTCTCTACTTACCTTTGATCTATCTGCTTCTGAAGTGAATGATGGGGAAAATCAACCAAATTATAAAGTTTTTTTTTTTTTTAATAAAATAGGCCAAAGATAAATGAAACTTTATTGTAAATAGAGAGTATTATTTGGTCCAAGTAGACATTACAGACCGGGGTCTGACTAACTGCAGACCTGACCAAAACAGCTCTATTTGGCAAAACCCCAGTCACTTCCACAAGGTTGGAATAAATCCAGATTGCTGGCTACCACCTGCAAATACACACAAGGCAGCTCACTATTGGAAGGGACTGTGAACAGAGTTTGGTTCTTGGAGTTTAATTACACCTCCATTTGCTGCTAACAAAGATCTAGTTAGTTTATGTTCTGAGTTAGGTAATAAGTAAGCTCTCTCTGGCTTTCAAAGCACCTTGGCTTGGCTTCTCCATTCTACTCCACCCCTCCTCCTGTTCCATAGCCTCTCTGCACACAGAGCACCTTTCTGGAACAGAAATCTGAAGGGTATGACTGGCCTCTCTGCCCTTGGTGCTAACTCAGATCCTGTACATGCTCCTTGAAACTAATGAAAATAAGATAAAAACCATGAACAGTCAAGCCCACCAAAGAGGAAATGCAAATGGATGATAAAGAGGTGAAAGTACATTATAATTTAATAGTGATTAAAAGAGTGGCACACTACAACATAATATGTGCTACTTATTAAACTGACACAGTTTTAATTAAAGGATGGTCATTGAAGATACACAAACTTCGTTCGACTGCTCTGCCATTTCCTGACTTATGTTACTGGAGAGAAATTTGGCAATACATATGAAAACACTTTTAAAATGTTAATGTATCTTCTGCTTCCCGCCCAGATGGAATAAAAGGTATGGTATTTACATTCCTGCCTGAAATTACCAAAAAGAATTAGGCAAAACACTAAACAAAATATATTAACGGTTTCCAAGATACTTTTTGAAAGACAGGAAACAAATGAGCTGAGCCTCATAAAATCGCTTCAGCCAACTGCCTGAAAGCTCCCAGACCATAGTGCAGGGGAAGGGAGCCCAGGTGGAGCCAGAGGGTTCCTGATTTGAGAGGAGGGAGCTGAAACTCTGGGAAGACCAAGAGTTCTCAGAATGAAGCACTGTAGAGGTCAGAGCTTCACAGAGAGATCTGCAGAGGGTCTCCCTCGAGTATTCAGCTGATTAATGATCAACACATGCATGTGAGGAAACTATCCATGGTGGGGAAAGACCAGGTAACAGAATTAGAGGCAATAGTGCCTAGCACTCACCCGGCTAGATATAAAGCATGTTCCCACAGACAATTTATTAGATAGATACACAGAAGGATCTTGCCTCTGTGGTGGGGAGTAAGCCCTGTACTGAGCACTACTCCAGTCTTGCCTAACCAGTCTTAAAAGCAAGACTAGAAAGGATCAAACTGTTTCTGATCAACTTAGCTGCATCTCAGAACAAAGCTCATGAATATTGATTGGAATACAAAAATATCCACTACCCAAAAAAGTAAAATTCACAATCTCTGGAATACAATTAAAAATGAACTGTCATGCAAAGAAGCAGAAAAAAATGACCCATAATGAGGAGGATAATCAATCAATCAAAACTGAACTAGAACTGACACAAACTTTAGATTCATCAGGCAAGGACCCGAAAACAGTTAATATAATTATATTCCATGTGTTCAGAAGTTAAGTATAGACATAGAAGACTTTTTTTTTCTTTTTCATTTTTATCGAAGGACTAGGAGATTTTTAAAAGACCTAAATCAAACTTTTAAAGATAAAACCTAGAATATGTAAAATGAAAAATACATTTAATGGTACTAATGACAGAGAGGACATTGCAAAAGGAAAAAAATGGTGAATTTGAAGATGTAGCAATAGAAAATATTGAGGGAAAATAATTTTTTTAAAAAATGAACAAAGCATCCATGAGCTGTGGGACAGCTTTAAGTAACCTGATATATGTGTAACCAGTCCCCAAAGGGGAGGAGGATATTCAGGAAAAAAAATATTTGAAGAAATAATGGCCAAAGTTTTACCAATAAATACTATAAACCCCAAATTCCAAGAAGTTCTACAAACCCCAAGCACAAGACTCAAATAAGCACCAGTAAGCAAAACCAGTGATAGAAAATAATCTTCATAGCAGCAAGAGAAAAAGGACATATTACATATACAGCACCAAAAATAAGGGTGACATCAGATTTCTTATAGGAAAACATAACAGTACAGCAACATCTTTTAAGTACTGAAAGGAAAAAAGCTGTCAAACCAGAATTCTATATCCAAGGAAAATATCTTTGAAAAGCTAAGTCAGGATAAATGCTTTTTCAGATGTACAAAAGCTGAAAGAATCCTACACCATCGAATCCCCACCAGAAGAATATTTAAAAATATCAATCACAAAAAATAGAAAATGAGATCAGATATGGATCTACACAAGGAAACAAGAGAACCAGAAGTGGTAAATATATAAGATGATTTTCTTATTAATAAAATATTAATAGTGGGTAAATATATAAGATGCTTTTCTTATTAATAAAATATCTTTAAAAAATAATTCACTATTTAAACAAAAATAATAACAATGAAGTATGGGGTTGTAACAGATGTACAAGTAAATTACATGTACAGGTAATAAATACCACAAAGTTTGATTCTTATACTATATGTGAAATCATATGACATCACCTGAAGGTAGAATGTGGTGAGTTAAAGATGTATACTATATATATGAAAGCAACCACTTACATAACAAAACTAAAGTTATAACTACTGAGCCAGAGGAAATAAAATAAAATCATTAAAAATATTCAATTACTCCAAAACAAGACATAAAAAAAGAGGAACCAAAGACAAATGAGACAAATATAAAATGTTGCTGAGATAAATTAAAGATCTAAATTAAATGGAGAGGTATATCATGTTGAGTCATGAGTCAACATTATTAGCATGTCAACACTCCTCAGATTGCTCTATAGACTCAACACAATCCCAGTCAAAATCTAAGCACTAATTTTTGTAAGAATTAAACTGATTCTCAAATTCACATAGAAATATAAAGGACTTAAAACAGTCTAAATAACTTTGACAAAGAAAAACAAAGTTAGAGGACTAATATTACCCGATTTCAAGACTTATTACAAAGCTATACTAGTCATGAGAATGTGGAATTGGCATCAAGATAGACAAACAATCAAGGGGGTAGAATAGAGTCCAAAAATACATACCCATGTACACAACTGATTTTCCATAAAGGTATGAAGGCAATTCAGTATAGAAAGTATACTATTTTCAATAAATATGATGAACTATTGAATATCTACATGGAAAAAAAATGAACTTTGCTCCACATCACATTAAAAAATTTACTCGAAACATACCCATGTACACAACTGATTTTCCATAAAGGTATAAGGCAATTCAGTATAGAAAGTATAGTATTTTCAATAAATATGATGAACTATTGAATATCCACAGGGGAAAAAAAAAAAATGAACTTTGCTCCATACTTCAGATCACATTAAAAAATTTACTCGAAATATCCCAACATTAACCCAAAATAGAACACAGAGGGAGCTAAAGTTAGTTAAGGGCAGGAGGTTCTCAGTCACTAATTTGCCTGAGGTGATTTGCATTAGGACTGGCAGGCTGGGAGAAGCTATTTTTAAGCTCACTGGCCTCCTCAAAAGAGCAATGCAGAGTCTGTGAAAGTTTGGGGTGGAGAGAGAGGCATCATACCCTTGAGAAGGCCATATGGGGAGCCAAGGAGGCCCAGGAGGCTTCAGAAGCTCTTGACACCATGGATATTTTGTGGACTCACGGTCTCAGGAGATAGTGTGCTGGACAAGGAGGCAGGACTCCTCTCACAGAGGCTTCTTCTCCCTTCTGGGATGACCTCATGTCTCCCTCAAGCTCTGTGATTGGGAGACAACCACAGAGCAAAATAGGAGAGGGTAAGTATGTGGGACCCTGAGCTATACCAGCTTCCCCCAGAAATGACCGAAAGAGAGATTGAGGCAGCAGTGGAGATCTCGTAGATTTAGCCGTCAAGGAGGAGCCAGCAAATCTATAAACTTTTAAAAGACTACATATGACCCTGTAAGTTGGTGAGGCAGGAGGGCATTTGGCTGACAAGGATATCTTAGAAAAACTCTGAAAGAAAATAAATCAATATTATTAGTCAATATCTTTGGATGGTGGAGTTCCAGGTGATTCTTATTTTCTTCTTTATAATTTTTGTATTGTCTGAATGTTTTAATAATAAATGTATTACTTTTATAGTAATAAAAAAGCAATAAAGCTATTTTTAATTTATTTAAAATCTCCAAAACAAAATAAAAAATTTTTTTTAAAAGTTAGTATGATCTCATTTAGTAAAACACAAACTCAGTATAAACGTTTAGGAAAAAAAGGACAGGAGGCCATACACCCATGTATTAATGTAACATGATCTGAGTGGTAACATTGTGAGGGTTTTTTTTTTTTTCATTTTGCTTTTCTGTGTTTTCCCCCTCATTTTGCTACAATAAGCATTTATCACTTTTATAATCAGAAAGATTATAAAATTTTTATGATTATTTTTTAAATCTTGTGAATAAAAATGAAGGCTAGCTTGACATGCAACCACGTACAAGTCTATTCAGTTCTCTGAGATCTCTTTTATCTTATAAAATAAGGAGGTTGGACTAGATGGGTTTTAAAACTTTTTTCACTCTAAAAATTAATCTATTTTAAATTTTCAGAGATTACATGTGAAGAACTTTGGTACTCTTATGTTTAAGCTTGAAAATAAAAATAATAGAAGTGTTCAATTTCTCCAAAAGCTTTCCTCTTCCTCAGATTGTCTTTTGGGCTGGGCATTCTGCCCTAGATTTTCTTTGAAACTAAGTCTCTTATTGCTTCAGATGAGATTAATTCTGAAGTTCAAGATTTCTAGGCCTTTATGTTTATTTATAAGCTCCTTATGGAGGCACATAACTTGTACTTGCTCAAAAACTGATGCAGCCTTCTCTGTGCCATATTACCCATAAATTATCCAAATACCAAGTTTCCTCACTGATTTTTTTCTTTCCTTCCCCCATTAAATCATCATATTAATCACTCCAACATTTTCCTTCAGTGAGGATATTGATGAATGGGAAGTAAATTATCTGTCAATTGCATATTCACCAAAGTATGTAAGATTATTCCAGACTTCTTATAAAGTAGCTATCCAAAACTGCCCACTAGAAATACCTGGAGTCTGATTTCTTTTGAGTTACAGCAGCAGATGTGTTGGACTCTCCCTGGAAAGGGTAATGTTCAAGTAATCACATTGGTGCACATGAATTTGATTTTATTAGTTGCCATTATTATTTATGGTTTGCTGGGGAGTAGTGATGCATAACTCTTTGTGGGCTCACATCTTAGCTCACTCACCATGGAAATACTGGGCCCGGGATATATTTTTCCTCTACTAGTGTCCTGTCCTTAAAGGCATCGGTTCACAAACTTAACATTGAAATGAAGAACTAGAGGTATTATAGTATAAGATGTGATGTTTCCCTACCCTTCTTATAGCTGATGACCTCCTTTGCGGGGGAAACATTTTTACTACCTTTCCAATACAGGCACTCCAGAGGCTATTGGGATGTACCACGCATTAATGTGGGAGGCAAATGGTATCTTGATTACAAGTGTACACTTTAGAGTTACACAAAGGTCTGTGTTAAATCCTGGCTCTTCCACTCATTCACTATCATCTTCAGAAAGTTATTTAACCTTAGGGTTTCTCTTTGCTAATTGTAAAATGGAAATAATAATAACACCTACATCCACGGGGTTATTAATGGGAATTAAAAAAGAGATAAGGCATTGTAGACCCCTTAGGAGAGTGCTTAGAGCACAGAGACTATCCAATAAATTTTAGCAAATATGACTGAGAATACAAGGACCATGGGCTGCTGCACGGTTTCATAGTGAGTTGAAATTTTCTTTTACCTGTTCCAGAGAGACCAACTGACTTCCCCAGGCAGCCATTCCAATATTTTGTGTCCACTGAGCTTCTTTTTTCCTAGGCAGACCATTTTTGTTCTTGACTTTGCTTTCTGCTGTTGTCTGGACAAAGATCTCATGCATTCCTTTGTGCCTACTTAGTGCTTCTCTGTGCTGATACCTTTCTGGACACAAGTTATGCTGGTGAGCTAATGACTGAATAATCTGGCTTAACACAATAAACCTCAAAAGCAACTATTTCACTTCCAAACACTTCGAAGCCATTTTTTTAAAGGATAGTGAAAGAAAGGAAGAAAAAAAAAATAGTCTATTTCATTTTTGTTAGTGACAGGGAAAAAAACTCTGAGCACCTTCAAGGCTGAAGAGAAAACCATAATGATGATAGCTTGTATTTTCCTTGCCAAAGTTTTTTGCAAGGAAAAAAATATTTTATTTTATTTTTGTAGGAAACTAAGGAAATGGGCAGAGGTACAATACTTTAAACTTGTTTTTATCAACTATAAATTTAAGGCAAAAAGGAGGTCAGGCAACATGTTTTCTGCTGCAGTTGGTCAGTAATTTTGAAACTTATGGTTCATAGTACTGTGAGTCACCTTTTCATTTCATACCCTCCTCTCCTTTGGGGAGACTAAACGCTTCCATTTGCAGTTTACTGGAGTCACTCTGATTATCATCACCATAATAATAATAATAATAATAATAATGATGATGATGACTAATATTATTGCATCCTTAGTATATACCTGATGCCGTTCTGAGTTTTTTTACATGTATTAATTCACTCAGTCCTTCAACAACTCCATGAGATAGGTACAATAATTGTTCCCATTACAACTGATATGTAGTATGGTATCATGGTCAAGAGCCTGGGATTGAGTTAACCTTGATGAGCGGCTCTCTGGACCTGTTGCTTCTCTTTTCACATATTCATCTTTCTCTCCATGCTTCTCTGCCAGTGTGATCTACAAACACGGCCGCTGCCAGACGCAGCCAAGTCAGGGTCCACATGTTGACTAGCACTTTTTTAAATGAGAGAGATATAAAAAGAAAGAAAAGCTTGGGACATTGGCCCAAAACTTAGTTTCTTCTTCAAACTGCTGCCATTTTTTATTTTTAGACATGAGTGATTAGTAGAAGAAAGAGGAAACATGAATCACACTTGGTCAACTTGAATAATGAAAGAAATAACATTTAGGAGACTACCTGTTCAATCCAATACAAACTACACTTCGAATACCACCCCTAATAAACCAGACTCTCATAAGGTATCCAGCCTTAGAACGTCCTCGGCCCTTATCATCACATGGACATGCTGGATGTCTTAGAGCTGTACAGAAATCATCCTACCTCTATGGCTGTCCCATCACTAAGAGGAGGTCAGCCTTCAACAAATTTATGCTAAGGTAGAAGTAGGGAGAGAGAATGGCTCTATTTCATTGATAGTCACAGGTTGGGAGGGATTAATGTCATGAGTCATTACGAAACCTCAAAGCCTGACATACATTTTTGAAAGGTCGCCCCTCTGAGAAGGACTCCTTTAAACCTCATAAGGTAGAAAAATAAAGCCTGTAAATAAAAGATTTGCCTTGAAACAATTCCCAACCAAATTATGAACTCACTGGCTAATGCAGGGTGCAGGGGGAGAAGGAAATAGGGAAGCCAGAAAGGGGGCTCACTGCAACCTCAAATCCTTTTATAAGCAGGAAAAAAAATAGGTTGGTGGGGGAGAGTCCAAGTAGATGAGGAGAATGTCACCATTAGGAGGGTAGCTGTCCTCCTAGATCTTCCGGGCCATAGACCCACAGAGATTCTCCACATGAGCTTGCTGTTATATAAGGCCTGTGACACCTTCCTGGTGTATGCATGATATGGAACATAAAGGATGTGGAAAGAATAAAATGAGGCAAAGAGGTTGACTTAAAGTTTGCTGAGGATTTGGGCTTTTTGGGAAGTCATTTAAGCAGGAGCTTCTGCTTTGTTAAACAGATGGGTTATTTATGTTCCTTGTCTCCCATGAGAATTCTAAATTCATGTGAAGACATGAGGAAGAGAAGATAAAGAAGGGGAAAAAATTCTAATACGTAAATTAAGTTGCTGGGTATTAGGTGTATCCCATCTCTGCAAAAATGGAATCTATTTAGCCCTGCAAGAGTCCTGCACCCCGACATAGTACAGAAGACCAACCACTCTGAAAAGTCATGAGGGCCTCATAGAGGCAGAAGGGCAGTTGACGCAAGGTGGAAGATGTCACAGCCAGCACAATGGCAAAACAGAGAGAAGACCCAGGGCTGTGCCTGGCATCTGGTGGGTATTTAGTGTTGCTCACACACATCACATACCCTGTCACCCGCCCCTAATTATTATTAGGTATTCTTCTGGAATTTATTTATTTCAAACACACTAAGATCCTAATGTATAAATGGAAAATTTACAAAAGAGAACATATTAAGTTAAAAAATTATAAAATGTCAAGTATGAGAAATTCAAATTAAAACCATGGTGAAATAGCATTTTTCACTTCCAAAATTAGCAAAGAGTTTTAAATGACAATACTCAGTCTGGCAAGAACGTTATAAAAGAAACTCTCTCTTGATGATGATGATGATGATGATGATGGCTATCAGAGCCCTGGTACCTAGTCAGTGTTCAAAACAGAGCTGTTGAATTAATGAATGAGAAGTTCAAGAAATTCTGCCTTCTGATTCACCTGAGACTTAGTCTGGCCCACTCATGCTCCTGATGGTTTTCTCCGGAGGACATCAAAATCATTGCAAAGCCTCCCACAGACAGCTATTTTGTGAGGTCTTCTCTGCTCTAGAATAGTTTATCATTTTGACAAATGGCCCCAGGGTAAATGACCCTAGCTCTCTCCACCTTAAAAATTCTCCTTGGCCCTGGTGGAAAATGTGATGAGTTTTGCAATGGAATTGAAGTTCAAAGTGTGATTCATGTTCTCTGAGAACAATCTGTCAAGAGAACATTCAACAGCATAAACTGTTCTTTCTAGGAAGGCTTGGCTAGTGGTGTTTTGGTTCAGTGCAAACTCATTTTGTTCTGTAAATACATAGGTGAGCCACAGAAATGGTAACAGGTTACCACTATCTGTTCATCTTGGGGGGGGTGGTCTTTCACTGGTGGTGGTGGATTGACTCTCCCTAAAAAGTGGTCCTCAGAAAACTCGGGTCAGAAAGAGACAAATGCGAGGAAGTGCTCACACAGGAATCATAGGATTCTAGTAACTGATTCTTATCGTAGATGAGAAAACTGAGGCTTGGAGATGTTAAATAAATGCCCACAGTTAAACAGCCAGAACTGGAAGCCTGAGAAACTAATTCCAAACCCTGAGAAACTAATTTTTCTCACCTAAACAGTGTGAGTCACACAATAGTTTAGGGAACACCAGTCCTAAAAGATTTTCCAGGACATTTTCTGGGCAGAAGGAGGGTTTATGGTGAGATAAATTTGGAGGGCAGTATGTACACTATACTCCACCCGAATTCCTCCTCAGGTTCCCTCTTCCATCTGGAGGTCTGCAGTGCATCTCAGCATTTAAAGGCTCTGAAAAGACGTGAAGCAAGGAAAGCTCTGATGGTTGTTTAAATGTGTGTTTCCAAGTTTGTATGATTAAATCTCTATTACATTCGATGGCAATTCTATAGAATTTGTATTCCTCAGAGCACACTTTCAGAAATGCTGCGCAATAACTTCCACAAGTCTTTCCTCACCTGAAACCGACCTCAAATAAGTGATGAAAATTACTGCCGAGCCAAAGATGGAACCTCAGAAACAAATATCTATTGCTCCCCCAGGAACCCTTCTGGTCTGAAACATTGGGAGGAACTAACAGATTTTCCCCTCTATTTTTATTTCTAAACCCTTAATCCTTCAAAGATATCGTGAACCAGCCAATTTCTTGCCTAAAATCTAAATTTTACTAGCATGTGGTTATTCCATCCCCAGTAATCCCAGCCTAGGTGGAGTGCTACATGTGGTACATCTACTCCCCACCCCCTACCCAGAAAGGCGGTCCTTCTTTAGATTACTATGGTATTCACGTTTAAGAAAAAAAAAAAAGCTTCCTCTTAAAATAATCAAAACAAGTTTCTGTATTTTCTGCATTACGAAACTTTCCTTTAGCTTTAACTAAAATATGAATAATTAAGTAACTTTCCAAGGCCACTTTATTGGCATCAGCTATCATGGAAAACAAAGTGAAATCCCTGAAACGATGTCTTTTAATAGCAGAAAATCAGAGGTCTTTCTCTAGGTGACTCATTTCAGAGTTCAAAATATACTTGCTAAAATATTGGGCTCTCATAGACCTTATCCCTCAATTCTTTTTTTAAGATTCCAGAAAGCATTTTAGCTCTCTTTGTTTTGTTAAGAAGCATTAGATCAGCTATGGCTCATTCATTCTTTTCAGCATAATCACTAAAGTCCCCTGATGTATCCTCACCAAGCTATTCATGAGGTCCCTACAGCCCACTGCTGCCTCTGCTCTGTTGGACCGTCTTGAACAGTCCTGAAAAGGATACTTAAACAAAACTGAGCATGACCCTAAATTGAGCAATGGAGGTGTGTATTTGTTTGTTTTGCTTTGTTTTCTAGGACTTCATTCCTGCCTCAGACTAATACAGCCAGAGCCTGGCTTATACACCCACAAAAAGAGATGGGATGGCCAACTGGGTGTAGGCACAGCCTGCACATATGACAATGCTTAGTGGCTCCTCTCTGGGAAACTAAAGTCCAGAATTTGAACCAGAAGCTTAGCTTAGGGAGGTACAGAGGAGGCAGGGCAGAGGGGAGGGATAATTTCTACCCCAAGCACATTCTCCAAAAGTGGTACCCTCTTCTAAATATTTTAAGGTAAGGTATAGATGTGCAGTTAATAAGATGTGAACCTTCATGAAATACATGATTAAATCAGTAGTGAACCGATATTGGGACAGAGAAACTGAAAATGTGGTGCCTTTGTCACGTGCTCTCTCCTACGCCAATCATTGGTGCAAAGCCCCTGACACTCCAGCCACCTTAGATGGATTCTTGAGGCATTAAAACCTAGAAAAGCCTCTGTGTAGAAAATCCTAAAGGGTCCTTTCTTTGTGCTTGACCACTCAGAATGGAAATGCTATCTCTTTTGAGTTTAGTTGGTACTTGCTATCTAAAGCAGCGGATGAAAGTCCTTGGCTTCTTAAGTTTTCAGATCCATTTCTGATATAAACTAAACTATGTGGACCCAGACATTATCTGGGAGCAAATCTGGACAGTGCTGCCCCTGATTCTGGGCACCGGAGAAATAAGAAAGAGGTTGAAAGATTAGAGTGGAAAAGGAAGAGGCACTGAATGATAGATAAAGATTAAAACAGTTAAAAGATAGTTTGGCCAAGGAACTACTTGGATTAAAGTGGAAGGTTAAAGAGTCCATAAATATTTGCATCATGAAAATTTTTGTGTCACACACGTGTACATGCACACATACGTAGACCAACACCAACAGATGGGGTTAAATGCCTTTCCTTTAAGCAGTTTAAAATACATGCTAGTGGAAGATTTGTTGCACACCTGAAAGGGTCTAGTGGCTCCTCTCAGGGGAACTGAACCACAGTATTTGAAGCAGAAGTTTAGCTTAGAGGATGTAGAAGGAAATTAGGGATGAGAAGGGGAGGGATTTCTGTCCCAAGCATTCTCCAAAAGTAGGATCCTCTTTTGTGAGCCAGGATGCTGGCAAGGAGAGCAGTGTAGGTGAACTTTGGGGTTTACAATTATCTCTCGTCAGTGTGATTTATTACTTTTAGTGCAATCAGACATGGAGAAAGTCAGAAGGAACAACCTGAGACAAAAAAAACTGTTATCATTGCTGTGTGCCTTGATATAATGTACTGCCATCATTGCTTGCCATTATGAAGCCAGAAGACTTGATACGTATATACTTCATTGTTTCATTTGAGATTTACAAAACAGTACAAAAAGTGCTTCTCATAACTTCATTGTGTGTCCACCTTAGAATACAGTAACTGGCTTACATTCTTGCTCATAGTTTTATATTCCTCAGGAAATCAGGTAGCATTCCAAGTCATTCTCCTAAGATACATGAACTCTCTCAACATGGGGAATTTTGATAAGAAAAGATGAGGTCTGGGAGGTTGTCCAAATTAGAAGACAAGTTCTTTTCACGTGTGTCCTAAGGACACCAGTGGAAGCCATGACTGGCAGGATGAAATTGGAAAGAATCCACAGAGCCAATAATAGACTGGAGCTGAACCAGAACACTAAGCAAAGCACTGTTGCTCGCGAATCCTTGTTTTATAACCCATCTTTCTGAGGAATAATAAGATGTCTATTTCATAAGTAATATACATTCACAATGGGAAAAGGTAGGAACACATTTAAGTTGTGGTAGACTGCACTACAGTTCCCAAAGTTCATCACTCTCTGTATTCATGCCTATTTCCTTGACTTTTAAGATTCTTCTACTAGAAACAAAGTCTATTTCCTTCCCCTATTGACATAAGTTTGGCCATGTGGGCAAAACAGGCAGTATGCCAACTCTAAACCAAAGCCTGAAGAGATAGTGTTTCTGCTTGCTCCCTTGAATTTTTATCATTGCCATAAGAAGAATATGCCCTGCTTAGCCCTCTGCTTTAAGGAAGGTGAAAGACATAGAGCTGACCTGGACCCAGCCTGCAGTTTGAAGACACACCTACTAAGCTGAGCTCAACTCAGTCTGGCTGGCCCATAGACACACAGCTGTGAGTGAGAAAAAAGATTGTTGTCTTAAGGTACTGAGTTTGGGAGCGAAGGCGGGGAGTCCATTACATAGAATTACCATGGCAAAAGCTCAGTGGTATGAATATAAAAAGGAAAAATCCACACACAAATAATCCCAACATCCAGAGTTAATCACCTTTTGGTTTGTGTACTTTTCCCAGTATTTATTTATATGTGTATATATGTGTGTTTATGCTACGTATATACTTTCATAAAGCAGCATACATATATATGTAGATATATATTACATACTACTTTGAAACTTTTTTTCACTAAATTGGGAATTTTTTTTCAAGCCAATAAATAGATTTTACAACTTATTTTAACATAATTTAGTGACCATATAGTTTTCTGCAATACCAATGTAGCATAAATGTTTTAAAATTTTAGTTGATGAATTTTAGCAGTAGGTAAATGTAGTTTCTTTGCAAATAATACAAAAGTATGTAGACTAAAATATAACATATACCCTCCCAATATAAATCCCTTCCTCCCCAGAGAGAATCACTATTAACAGTTTGATTTGTCTCCCCTCAGGCCTTTTTTTTTATGTTTCTATTACATACAAATATACCTATACACATATAAAATTTAATGTCATTATATAATTTTATGATCTGCAGCATTTCTTTTTCATGACACAGCTTCTTTTAGTGATTTTGCATGTCCATCATGTAGATTTATCTCATAAATTACTGAATAATATCCCGCAACACGGACATGCCACAATGGACTGAAGTACTCCAGCATTAGTAGACATGTGAGTTGGATCCAAGTTTTTGAAATGTTCACTGAACATCCTACTTCATGCCCCTTTGATTACATATGCAAGTGTTTCTCCAAGATCAGTAACTTGAGGTGGAATTGACAATTTTAATATATACTGTCGAAGTGCTCTCTGAAAGCCAGCATTCAATTTACCCTTCACCAATAGTGTTTGAGAGGACCCACACTCACTAACACCAACTAAGGCCTCTGCATTTGTTTCCAACTAACTTTGAAGCTTGTCTCAGAATTTCAGCTTCCTAATCTTTAAAATGGCCATGATGTTTCTTACCTCATCGTGTTACTAGAAGAGAACACTTACCACTATCGGTAGCATCAGCATGGCTCTCATTTTTCTTATTATTGTCTTCTAGCATTCCTCCATGTGAACCTTTGATTTCATCCATCCCAGCCTACTTTTTCTCACCTAAGCTTGGTTCATACATTTCCCTAGGCCTCCCCCATCCTTCTTACTTCTCAAAACCAAATTCTCACTGTCTTTCAAGGTTAATTACTCCCCCATCCTTCTTACTTCTCAAAACCAAATTCTATCTTTCAAGGTTAATTGCATGTCCTTCATCACATGATTCACTGGACACTCCTTTGAACTCCCTCCCACACACATCCTTGGCCATTTTTTTACTTTACCTAGAATTATCAGCCATTTAATAACAACGTTTAATTGGGGGCTATTTACTGATTTTTAACTCTGTACGAGCCATTGTTTTAAATGGTTTTGTAGACATCATCTCTTTTATCAACACAACACTATTATTATTCTCATTTTACAAAAGAAAATCCAGAGGCTCAAAGAGATGTCACAAAAGTGACAGAGCAGAGCTTCGAAGCCACATCTCTGCTATCGACCACTCTGCAATGGGGTTCCTCCTTCAAGGAAACTGGAAGTTCCTGAAGGCCTTGGCAGTATCCTGCCTTTCTTTTCATTATTTTCACAATAAAACACAGTGTCTTACATGTGGATGATACTCAATTATCACATCGATTGGTTGAGTCTTTTCCTCTCTAGGCCCATGTTCCATGTTCATTCCTACTGTGGCATATTTTATCATCTAAATCCTAAGATTTTGTTGAGTAAATACTATGTAGCTGTCCCTTATGCAAGAACTATTTGGGCTGCATGAGAAATAGATTACATAGCCCCTTGGTTCAAAGAACTTTCATTCCATATTTAAAGAATAAAACAAACAATTGGAAGAAATTGTTTTGAATCAAAATGCCCCCATAACACCTTCCTAGAAAAAAAGATCTGAACCAAATCAAGAATCACACAGCATGCAAGCATGCAACAAGCAGTTGGAAAGAGAAAATCTCCATCAAGCTGAAGTCACAGGAAATGTCCTTTGAGGAAGAGGTGAAATGGGCAGGTAGGGGGACATTGCCAAGGTAAGTAATAGCCAGAATAAAGTCATGGGTCCAAATTTCCAACTCTTTTTC
The DNA here is from genome assembly GCF_000325575.1 of Pteropus alecto. Classification (NCBI taxonomy): domain Eukaryota; kingdom Metazoa; phylum Chordata; class Mammalia; order Chiroptera; family Pteropodidae; genus Pteropus; species Pteropus alecto. The sequence continues at coordinate 9,096,543 of NW_006436298.1, read as the reverse complement.
TTTCCCATGTTCCAAGCTTCCTTACTCCTCATTTCTCTTTCTATAAAGTGGGGATAATAATATAGCACATCATTCATACTTAACAAAAATAATAAAAATGATCTAATTACACCATACCTGTAAAGCATTTTGAACTCCATTACAGAAAGGAAATGACTATAAAGCTGTAAGTTATTATTAGTGTGAATATGGGATAGCCCTTTTTTTTGACAACCAGAGCAATTCTCCTCTCATAATTAATTTTAGTCCTAGAAAGCAGTGGCCTTGTAGATTCCTGCCTAGAAAAACTTCTCTATTTCTAGGTTTCAAACAAAGACATTAAACTGAAAATAACAATTTCACCTTGAAAATGGAAATAGTCCAAAATGGTCAGGCCCCACTGCTATGGTTCATATACAGGCAAAAGATTCATATACAGGAAAAAACTTAAACAAGCCAGGTGATAAAGGTGATTATGAACTAGTGATATGATTGGAAGCCTGAAATCTGGCCAGTCTGGCCTTGGGGTAAAATCACCAAATCTCAAACTTAAGCCCAATAGAACGTATTTGCACAAAACTGTTAAGCAATGCTTGTTGTTTATGTCCAAAAAATCAGTCCACACAGTAAGTGCATTGTTCCTTGCATAATGCTAAGACCTGTCTTCCAAGATTGGAGCATTTTTCCCCTATGAAACAAATTTTGAAAAGAACTAAATTGCAACTATCTAAACTATGGGTTTAGGAGATATCTCCCTCTTGTGGAAGAGGACGTGGCAAAGCTTCATGTAGCAAAGATGGCAGGACTGCAGTCAATTTGTAGCTGTGGCTGAAGGGAGGCAAATTTCAGCTTTAGAGGTCTGTAGTACTTACTGCTAGTGGAAAGTGATTCAAACTTCCTCCTGAGGAGGTGAGTGCCCCAACACTGGAGGTATTCAGATGCCAAGAGAGAGATTGAGAAGGGATTCCTCAAACAGAAAAAAATTGAATTAGATGACTTATAGTTGCCTATTTAAGCCTATGACCACTATGTTTCTTCATAATTAAAGGTGGTTCTGCCGATTATAAAATGAACCTGGGTCCAAGAATGGGGTGGACCTAATTAAAAGTCTCCTTTGCAAAATGTTCTCCAGCTGCAAATCATTCAGCATCAACTGTTAAATGTTGAACATCATCCTGGCTTCGACATTTCTTTAATGAGAATTAGCAGAGTTTGGGGGTTGAGGATCTTTTTTCTCTTTTCAAAAAAAATCTTTAAGAAACCAAGTGTGCAATGATCTGACAAGAAATGTAGTGCACCTTGCCCTGAATGACTTCTTTTTCCAAGATCCTATTAATCCTGACAATATGCTCACCGAAGAAGCTCAAGATATGTCTTCAACAAAGACACACTTAAGAAAGTAATAATAATAATAGCAACAACGACAATAAAATAACAATAAGCAATACAACAACTACTACTGAGAGTATGCCCACTGATCTTAATGCTATTCTAACTAGATTCACTCATTTAAACTCATCATAGGTGAAGCCAAGATTTGGAAGTAGGCGGTATGGATCCATGTCCAGGCATGTAACCATTATGCTCTACTCTTGACATGAAAAAATTTTTTTCTATCTAAGTTCATCTATTTTATATACTGTGTTTTCAATATCTTCTCTTCGCCTTTTTTAGAATGTGTGCTCTTGGAATCCATAGCAATAGCCCTGGTGTCAAGCAGATCGAGCCCTGTCATTTTTCATCTGTTACTTACCAGTTGTGTGACTTACTCATTCTCCTCAAGCCTTCTTTTTCATCTATAAATCAGTGGTAAAAGTATCTACCTCTCATGTTTATATAGTGAGGACAAAGAATGGCCATGACTGTGTTGCCTCCAGCATAATGACTAGCACAGAGTGAGCCCTTCATACATGGGCTATATCACAAAGGAACACCCTGAATTTTGTGTCATGTGTTTCCAAGTGTACAGTTTTTCACAGAGCATCACATTGACAATGATGGTGGCCATTCTAGTCTGTGACTACAGGTCACTTGCCGATATCTGGGCCTTCAGGAGACCAGCTCCAGTCTGGGCAGGCAGGGCCCACTAGAGAGCTGTAGTTTGATTCAACACTTGAAACGTGTCAGAGCAGAGACCAGTCTCCTTGGCATTTACTGCAGGAGCTGCCAGACATGTTCTGTGAGCA
>NW_006436298.1:9084648-9094357 GCF_000325575.1 Pteropus alecto | reverse complement strand
GCAAGAAGCAAATGGGATTCCATGAAATCCAGTCAGGATGCTTGGAGAGAGTGGAGTACTCCTAAAAGTTATACATTAATTTGGGTAAATTTAGTTATCTCACATCACTTGTAAGTTGATAGGAATCGGAATCACAGGGCACTTCAAAGAGCCCTGATAATCTTCAGGTATTGAGAATTATTTAGTAGAAAGCAACAGGAAAAAAAAAAACAGAGCTATCAGCAACTCATTTCTCAAAGAACAGGGCCATGGAATGAATCTGCAGAGCCAGTTTTGTGCTTGAATCTTTATGGACAATAGTTAGGCCTTGCACCAAAACGCGAAGCAAAGGGAACGCAAGTTCTGAAGGCAGAAATGTACATTTGTTTTGCTGGAATTCAAATGAAATGAGATTCCGTGTTTTCATGTAAGAGCTATGTGGTTTTAAAGTGTTGTATATAGAGAGAGAAGTTTTGCAAACATATCCATTTCCCATGACAAAAATTGTCATTTGAGAACTGTTGTCTTTACTTAACACTTGTGGTATGTTAGGGTGACCAACTGTCCCGGTTTGCTTGGGACTGAGGGGTTCGCCAAGACATAGGACTTTCATTTTTAAAATCAGGACAGTCTATGACAAATTGGGGTGATTCGGTCACCCCTCAGTGCTTCCTAATCCTTTAGATCAGTGGTCCTCAACCTTTTTGGCATCAGGGACCATTTCTCTTATGAGAATCTAATGCCTGATGATCTGAGATGGAGCTGAGGCGGTGATGCTAGTGCTGAGGAGCGGCTGCAAATACAGATGAAGCTTTGTGCACTTGCCCACCAGTCACCTCCTGCTGTGCAGCCCAGTTCCTAACAGGCCACAGACCGGTACTGGTCTCCCATCCAGGGGTTGGGGATGCCCGCTTTAGAAATGGCCCTCTCCTCCCCTACTCTTCTTCCTCCGCCAATCTAAATCAATAGCTCTCCAGCCTGGCTACACGTTAGACCCATCTGGGGAGCTTTGGAAATGCCCAGTGCCGGGGCTGCACCCCTAATTCATCACATCACAAGCTCTGGGTGGAGGACCATGGCATCGGGCATCAGGGTCTGGAATCACTGCTCTAAGTTAACAATTGGTGGGGAACGGATGGGGCCGCTAAGGCCCACTCCTATTTAAAGGAAATTATTCTGTAAACCAAACTCCTCATGACAAGGATAATCTCACATTAACTGATTTGATACATTTTTATTTTTCTCTGAACATCTTCTAAAAACACGGCCCACCAGTAGATGCTCACATTTCAGCACTCATCATGTCTATGCTCTAATCATTGAGAATGTTAGCAATCTTTCTTTCCTTCTTTCTTTCCTTCTTTCTTTCTTTCCTTCTTTCTTTCCTTCCTTCTTTCCTCCCTTCCTTTCTTTTTTTCTAGTATTCCTAGGTGGTCTCCCATCCAAGTACTAACCAGGCCCAACCCTGCTTAGCTTCCGAGATCAGACAGGATTGGGCGTGTTCAGGGTGGCATGGCTGTAGACTTCTAAGTATTTTTTTTAACCTGATCCATTATTTGTGCTTCAAGGCATGGAGGACAAAGGAAGCATGAGCACTAATGGCAGACAAGCCAGGGTCGAATCTTTCCTCTTCCATTTACTCCCTATGGGGATGTCAAATCATTTTACCTCCCTGAACTTCAGTGTGCTGATCTATAAAATGGGGATGATAATAATGTCTTTTTTCAGGGAGTTGCTGGAAGGTAAAATAACAGAATTAGTTTGTTGAGTTTTGCCCAGTGCCTGGTACCTGGTAGGCACTCAAGTGGGAATAGAGGGAAAATGAAGTAAGTGTGTACTACCTGATAAGTGGTTGCTGATTGTGTGGGGAAAACCACTATCTGTGAAAAAATGATGGCCGTAAAACTGAGGGGTTCCCGTTCTGAACCAACAGAATCTTTCATGCAGAAACAACAGCAACTGAAATCCTTCCCAGCCCATTTCCACATAGCTCCTCCCAGTTCTCTGGAAGATACTGTGTTATGATTTGAGCCACAGGTTTGGTCAGTGCCTCTCTGAGCGGTCGCTTTTGATGTGGTCTTAAGATCTCCGGTCACTGAGAATAAAGCCCCTTTCACCAGCAGAGATGGAAAGGAAAGGAGCCTACACTCTGGGCAAGGAATCAGCTCAAAGTTTAACTCATTTTGGTCCAAAGAGATGGAGAGGGGGGAGAGGGGAGCATCTGGCTGCACATTAAAGCTTCTTCTAACTAAGAGAACTGCCTGCACTTGTCATATAGGAGCAGCCAGAAAGAGGGAAGTACTTAAGTACTTACACCATCCGCTCTAAGGTGGAGCCTGTGGTCCACTCATGCTCATCAAGTCCTCACACACTCTCCAGTTCTGCACATTGGCAGGGTTCTGAGTTAATTGGGCCTACCTACTACTCTGATTTTAAAATTAAAATTAAAATCCACATTTACAGAATGTGAGGTCTTTGCCCCAAGGCTTCTCATCTATTCAGGGGTAAAATAATTGGGTTTCTATTGTCTGGTGTCTTCCTAAAAAATAGATAAGGTTTTTAACTCCAGTCTCCAGATATGGTTATCTCACTGAATAGTGTGTGCACACCGCTGGCATTTCATTTTAATTTCCTTGATTCCAGGGAGGTTAAGGGGGTCAGATGTTCTAGATCAAGGTAACGTTCAGCTATTCACTGTTCACAGGATTAATTTTTATTTACTTCCTTAGAGAAACAGAGATTCCAATGTAGACCAGTGGCTCCCTAATCTGGGTGATTACCAGAAACAGCTAGCATTTTTAGAAAAATCCTGATTTCTGGGCCGCATCCAGATACGTTAACTCTGAATCTCGGGAGTATATGGGTGAAGAATCTCTAGACAGATAGTGTAAGAATTGGATTGAATTATAGGACACCCAGCTGGAGTCTCTGAGAATTGCCTGGCGTGTGGGGGAACACACATTTGGTGACCAGAAATGTCAGAAAAGTGAAGTGGTCCATGTGAGCAGTGAAGGAGAAACACACAGGAGATGTGAGATTTCCCTTTACAGTTGCACTCAGTTAAAAGCCAGGGATAAGAATTTTCATCTTCCTCCCAAGACGATAAGCTTCTAGTGTAAGGCACAAGGCTACATGCTCAGACCCCTTGCATGTAGGGGTCTCCCACAGACCTCTCTATAGACCTCGGCAGATCTGCCTTTCTGCTTTTCTTTCTGACCCCTGCAATAATTGGCATTTTACAAAAGGCTGACCATTCATTTTTAAGCCTCATTGTGCTAAAATGCTTTTTCCAAGCAGATGACATCAACTGATTTCTTTCTGGATACAGCTAATAGTTTCCTTGGAAATTGGCTTTTGAACTTAGCTTTCAGCTGTACATCGCATTTGGAACATTTAGCAATCTAATCAGAAACTAATGATTTTCACCTCTAGGGAAAATACTTAATAAACTATGATTCTCAGTTGGTCGAATGGGGCCTTTTTGTAATATCATGGTCTATGAAAGAACAACTCGTCCTAAATTCCCCCCCAAAGTCATTCAAACTGCCAAAGATGGAAAGTGTGGGCACCTTAAAAATTTTTTGGACACACTTCTACAAAAACGTATGTTTTAGTAATAATATGAACAGAAATACAGGGGACAGAATATGAAGGGAATTCTTAACTCTGAGAAAGGCAAGAGGAGCAGGCATGCCCATGAGATGGAATCATAGATCTAGAGGTAAAATCCACGTTTACTGCCTTCTAATTTTTTATTTGATTGTTTGGTTTTGCTGAATCCCAGTTTCCTCTGAATAATAGGGGTAGTAATAATGAGAGTTCACATTTTTTGACGGCTTATCACATACCTACCACTAAGGCTTTCAGACAAGTACTATCTTACTCAGTCACTACTACAAGCACTATTACAACCCTTCCTCCGAATTTACAGATGAGAAGGTTGAGGCAAAGAGAGACTCACTGAATTGTCTGAGGACATAGGCACCAAACCCGAGTCTGTGTCCCTGACCACAGGACTACCTCATCAACAACTTTCCTGGGCCTGCCGACATATTTTTAGGAAAGGATCCCCTTCCATTTCACCCTACTCTCATGCAAATGTCATTGCCATCTCCATTGTACCCAAGAGGTGGCTCATGGACTCTCTTCTAACATCATCACCCAGTTATTCCTAAAATTCAGAATCGTCTTTTCACACTACTCTGTTTCCAGTGCCAGATATAACGTGCGGACATAACATCTGGGACATGCTCCGTCCTGCCTGTTTCCACTGCTCCTCAGCCTCCCACATGTCAGAATCCAAGGGTGGAACTCGCATCAGAACTTCTCTAAACAGCACTTACACCACAGCGACCACGTTTTCTGAGTTTCATTCTTACTTTCAGTTACGATAAAGCAGGAGTAGTAGAAACAGCAACAGCGAGTTTCATTAATGGGCACTTTCTATGAGCCACACACTGTGCTAATTGAATCATTGCATTAATTTAATCTTTTCAAACACCTTGAGAGTTGATGTGACTATGTCCATCTTAGAAATGAGAAAACAGAGACTCAGGGAAACTTTGCCTAATTTAATAGCTAAGTTACTGAGCTGAGAATTGAGCCAAGTCTATGTAATTCCAAGTCTATTTTGTCAGCCTCTGCCCTTTGAAATTAATGATGTCAAGAAATCTTTTCTTGACTTCCCATCCCGTGCCAATGACTAGGCTGTGCTTCTGCTTTCTCTATCATATGTCTAACATGTTGCCATTTACCAGAAAGTTTTCTATTTATTCATGGTCTAATTTCTAAGATTGAACTGAGAAAAAGTTGAAATAGCATCCTGGAGTGACATCTGAGGCTCCAGAACTGAACTGCTTTCTTATGCAAAGGGTCATAATAACATCTCACAGACAGTGAGTGCTGTTCATCAACACTGTCTCTCCCTCTTTGCCTGCGCCTGTTTCTTTTTAATCTCTCTCCTATCCTCTGCCTCCATAGTTTGTGTATCTGTTTACATGAAAAGGGTAAAGTGTTACAGCATAAGGGCTATCAAAAATTATCTCATTTTGTCTTGCAGACAAGGTGAATTTTATTTTAAAAAATGAGAAACTGATGCTGAAAGCATTTGAGTGATTTGCCCTGTGTTAAAGCAGTGGTACCTGTCAGAATTAGGACTCAGCAAAGCCCTTTAATGTCATATCTAGCAGAAACACAACCAAGCTGGTTAAGGCTAATGGGGTTCCCTGCTGCTTGCCCAGGCCCTTCTCTCTCTCCACCCAGAGGATACCATGTGCCACGTCAGTCCCTTTTCCTCTCTTCCGTTGCTTACCACTCGGACAACAGTGTGCAGTGGGAACAGTGTAGGCATCGGGGCCTGGAAGACTTTGGGTTTGACTCTTGGTTCAACTTCTCACTGGCAACTTCTGAGTCTCAATTTCTTTATCTGCTAAAAGAAGATAATAATAGCTACCCAGCTGCAGTGTTTTTTGAGAATTCAGTGAAATAGTGGTGAAAAGGAACATTGCAAATGTCTGATGTGTAGCAGGTGCTTATCCAATATGTCTGTCTTCTGAGTCGTTTCCATCCTTCTCTATTTACAGTGCATACCTAGTTAAATAGACAAACAAGAACGCACAGTTTCTTTCTCCTTTTGTGTCATTTATGTTAGTATTTTTTGACTGTAATGTCACAACACATAAGTTGAGAGCTCGGTTGCAGCAATAACATGGGAAAATGGTGCAGAAGAGATCATAAGATCGAGGGTTCCGGAGCCCAGCAGCTTGAGTGGCTTTGCCACTGATCAGTTGGGGTGAGCAAATAACTCCTATGCCTCAGGCTCCTTCTCTGTAAAAGGGGTTAATAGTAACTATGTCATAGGGGTGATCCTGTCACAGTACTTAGTAGTGATTTCTGGCATACAGTAAGTGTTCAATATATTTCAACTATCGTCATTATTATTACTAGCTATGAAGACTGGTATATAAAATTTAATTTTTAAAAAATCAGTCCTGATTAAAACAGCCCTATAATAATGTCACTTTTTCTTGCAGCCATAATGACAAGCCAGGAAATGCTCAGTGTCCTAAGAATGCTTATGGAGTGTCATGCACGTGAATGGCATGTGTGGCATCTTAACTCAAATAATAGCTAACATGCATATAGTGTTTATGATGTGTCAGGTATTGTTTTAAACAGTCTATACATATTAATTGATTTCATTCTCACCAGCCTTCCATGAAGTAAATACTATTGTTACCATCATTTCATAAATGAGGAAAGAAAACCACTAATTTCAATATTTTCTTGATTAAAGAACTTACATTCTAACAATCGACTGCCTGATGGAGATTTAGGGTACAGCTGGTATGTCACATCAGGACCCATCATACTTTCTGTAATCCACTGGAAATTCCACTTGTATATTTATTTAATCAGATAAATCCCAAATGAGGTATAAGCCTTTGGGTTTCAGTCCTTCCTGGCAGCTGGACCTTGAGGAAGAGCCAGAGCAGAAGAGCCCCTTCACAACCCCTATGTGATAGGTGGAATTCTAAGATGACCCCCAAAGAGTCACTCTCTTTCGTAATTCCCTCTACCTTGTGTGCAGGTGGAACCCACTTCTGGCTTCTACCCAGTAGAGAATGGCAGAGGCGATGGATGTCACCCTTGTGATTATACTACAGAGAGAGGGTCTCCTGCTGGCCTTGAAGAAGGAAGCCACTATGTTGCAGGAGAGCCTGAAAGGGGGCCACATGCGAGGATATGAGAAGCAGCCCCCAGCTGACAGCCAGCAAGAAAATGGGGCTCTTGGCCCTACGACTACAAGAAACTGGATTCAGCTGACAACACTGTGCCCTTGGAAGAGGACCCTGAGATCCAGAAAGAAATGCAGCCCACTGACGCCTCGTTTGCAGACTTGTGAGACCCCGAGAACAGGACCTCATTAAGCTATATCCAGATTCCCGATGCACAGAAACTATGAGATACCCAATATGTGTTATTCTAAGCCACTAAATTTGTGGTCATTTGTTATGCAGCAATAGAAAATGAATACGCACTGCCTGTGTCATCATGCAGTTGGACAAATTGGACTTGACAAGACTAGATAATACTGGAGTGATTTAAAAAACAGACCTCCTAACTAATTCCTTAATTTAGCACAAAAAAGGATGTCTTTAAATTAAAAATATAAAAGAAGAAATACAAAGAGAATGGAACTTAAATGTTCTTACCAAGGCAAAAAAAGGAAGATGAATATGTAAGGTGATGGATATGTTCATTAACTACACGGGGGAAGGGTGTCCTTTCACACTTTCCACATAAAATCACCATGATGTACGCTTTAAATATCTTACAAATTTATATGTCAATTATACCTCAACAAAGCTGAAATTAAGAGGAAGGGAAGAAGGAGAAGAAATGCAGGCGGATTCCCTGCTTAGGATAAAAAATATATATACTGACAGAGAGATGTTTCTTCCCTTTGAGGTAACTTTTTCCCAACTGGGCATTTTCTTTCTTTTGTAAGATTATAGACTCAAAGAGCACAACATGCCTCAGAAGTCTCTCTCGTTCATTCTCCTGGCTCCAGGACCGGTCAGCTTAAAGCAAATTTAATGAAGAGGTGTCTGTTCTTTACTTAAACTTCTCCCTTGACATCCCAGTGACTTAAAACCTTCAACCTCAGAAAATTCTTTCTGTCTACTGGAAGGTCTCCTTCCTAAGCCTGCTTTCCTTTGGCCCCTTCTCAGAGGGGTAGAAAGCAGGCTGTCTGCATTGTGCACATGGTAACACTTCATATATTTGAAGGCAGGTAAATCCCTCTTAATGCTCCTCTTCCTGAGGCCAAAATCCTCTCGGTCCCACCCCATCTCTCCAGTTCCCTGATGCCTCTTGCAATGGCTTCCTGTTACCTGCATCTCTCTCTTATTAGAATGTTTGAAAACCTAACCACGTGAGTCACAATTCTCTATCAGGTTGCAGGGTTCAGGGGTCCAATTTGACCACAATATAGCTGAAGAGAGCTCCATGGATTATATGGGGGTAAAAAGATCAGGAACAAAAAACAGTGAAGTATTAAGGAACCAGGAGCTAGTGAATATTCTTCTTAGAGAATTAAGCAGGCGCTGGCAGATGCAAGTAGGAATTATTCCAGAAAGAAAATTTATCATGAACATTGTAAGGAGAAATAGGAGACAATCTGATTAATTTTCATCAGTGGTTCTCAAAGTGTGATTCCAGGGCCAGCAACCTCAGCATCTTCAGCATATTAGTTTCCTCAGGCTGCCAAAATGAATTATCACAAACGAGCGACTTAAAACAACAGAAATTTATTCTTGCAGTTCTGGAGGCTAGAAGTCCGAAATGGAGGTGTAGGCAAGACCATGCTCCCCCTGAAGGCATTGGACACCTTTCTCCTAGTTCGTGGTGTTGCTGCCAGTCACTGGGGGTCCTCATCTTATAGATGAATGACTCCAGTCTGTGTCTCTGTTGTCACTTGGCTTTCCCCGCTATGTCTCTGTCTCTCTCTTCTTGTAAGTACATCAGATTTGGTTAATAGTCTATCCTACTTCAGTATAACCTCATTTTAACTAATTACATCTGTAATGACCCTATTTCTAAATGAGATCCCATTCTGAGGCCCCAGGAAGGACATGAATTTTGGGGGGACACTATCCAACCTATTATAACCAGGAACTACTTCTAAATGCAAATTTATTCCTTGCCTCTTCTATCTTCTGCTAGATGTAGACGATCCTTGGCATTCTTTGTTTTATAGATGCATCACTCCAATCTCTGCCTCTGTCTTTACATGAGCTCCCCCCATCTGTGTCTCTGGGGGGACCTGTCATTGGATGTAGGGCCCATTCTAAATGTGAGATGATCTTATCTTGATCCTTAATTGTATCTACAAAGACCCTTTTTCTAAATAACATCACATTTACAAGTACTGAGGGTTAAAACTTGAACATATCTTTTTGGGGCCATGATTCAACCCACCGCAGATATCTACACATTACTTCTACCATATTAATAATATTTTTAACATTCTTTTCTATAATTCTTTTGGATAATTGAGTAGTAATACCAGTTTAATTCTCCAACCACATCTATTTCTCCCTGTATTATTTTTTTCCTATGGCTAGTATTTGGTAAATATGTTAATATTATATATTTTTATTATTCTCCCTCTTATCATTAAGAATATATATTTTTTTATATCCTCACCCATTTGTACTTAAAACTATGCTCTTCATCTGTCTTCTGGGGACTTTATTATAAAATTAACTCAAAAGTGAATGTTTATATTTGTTTTTCTAATCCGTTATGAAGAATTTCAGCTTTTAATAGCAGAGGTGTGGGAGTGGGATCCAACATTATACAAATGCAATTTTATAATTTGCATTTAGGTTATTTATATTTATTTTATTTTTTAGGCGAGGCAACCCTTGGTTGACCTCACAGATTGCAAGGACCTTGTCAGTTAACAATTTCTTATTTTTTATTTTTCACACCTACAGGGCTTGGTCTTCCTAGGTGGTCTCCCATCCAAGTACTTGTTCAGGGTGACCTGGCCATAATTTGCATTTAGTTTTTCCTCTATGTTCCTATCATGTCTCTTTCGTAAGTAATATGTTAAAGCTGCTTCCTTTTGTTAAACTTTAAAACAATCATATAAAAAAAATTCTTGGGCCCTACCCAAGAGCGACTCAATTAGAAACTCTTGGAGGGGGAGGGGGGAGGGTGT
>NW_006436298.1:9032499-9083361 GCF_000325575.1 Pteropus alecto | reverse complement strand
AGTTAATAATTTCTTATTTTTTATTTTTTACACCTACAGCACTTGGTCTTCCTAGGTGGTCTCCCATCCAAGTGCTTGTTCAGGGTGACCTGGCCATAATTTGCATTTAGTTTTTCCTCTCTGTCCCTATCATGTCTCTTTTGTAAGTAATATGTTAAAGCTGTTTCCTTTTGTTAAACTTTAAAACAATCATATAAAAAATTCTTGGGCCCTACCCAAGAGCGACTCAATTAGAAACTCTTGGAGGGGGAGGGAGGGAGGGTGTCCAGCAAGTGATTTTAACAAGCCCTCCAGGTGATTCTGATGATGAAGTTTTGAGAACCACCGATTCTGATAAAACTGGGGTGTTTACCAAAATGCACCAAAGTGAACTCAACTCAGAATTCAGAAATTCATAGAAATAGATGAGCAGACTCAGTGACATACAAAGTGAGCTATTTCATCTGAGAGCAGGTCCATTAGTTTATTTTGTTGGGGAAATATTATTTCCCTATGAATACATTTATAGAATACCTTGCACTTACAGATCAGGAACCAATGTGTGACAATTTTCAATCATCATGTACTCAGTGACAGTCCAAGAAAAGCCCTTAGTAGAAAAAGATTCTGATCTTAGATCACAATTCACAGATAGTCCTTCATCCCTGCTGAAAGGACTCATCCTGCCCGTTAACAGTACCAAAGATCACGATGGAAGTAACCTCCAAAATCCAAACAAAGCCCTGGGAACTCGTCTGAAATCCAGAAGTCGCCAAGTCAGGGATCAAGGCAGTCTAGGAGAAAAATACAACAGCCCTTGGTGCACAGCCCTTGGTGAAGCCATCCTCAAAGGAAGCATTTCCAGCTTCCGCTTTGCTAAACAAACACACCTGCCTGGGATGCAAGATGAAGCTCCTGAATTTTACTACCGTCAGCAGAACTTTCTGGCCATCTGGGGAGCTTCATGTTGTATCCTTCAAACTTGCTGAGTTTTTATTGCAGAGAGTGGCCTGGAGACTTTGACTGTCTCTTGGGGTGCAGTAAATGAAGGGACATGAAAAGAAAGTAAGATAGCATTCAAAGTCACCCCTTGCACAATCTGTAATGGAAAATAATCACACTGAAAATAAATGGCAACGTGTCCTTTGGGGACATTGCACTCTGCCTTGTGCCTGGGTTTCTATTCTTCTGGAAGGAATTATGCAGGGATGGTGGCTTCTGCACAAGCTGTGGGCTCAAGTTTCCCAGACAATATCCTGACTTTGGTTGCATGTGTCTCAGCAAGATATATGTCCATCGGCTTGGGAGAGTACAATAGCTGCTCGGTGGCTTGTTAGGAGAGTGAATATATTAAGTAAGCAAGTAAGCAGTTTTTATTTTTTAAATTCAAGCTCTTTCTTACTCAAATATGCCTGGAGGATTAATACTGCTTACTATCTCGATTTCATGCAGACTTTTTTCTCCTAAAAGCTTAAAATCTTCTTAAGAGAGAGATCGGGCCATTTAGGTCAAGTATTGCTCAAATGCTGCATCTAATTCTATAGCGTGTTTTGGGGAATTCACATGCCATGTGGATTCTGTATTTAAATAATATGGATGTCATGGGTAGCTGCCACAACTGCAGGCAATATTTGGGGAAGATGGAATGGGGGACCCTACCCCCAGAGGTTAAGACTAGAAGATAAGACAAGACCTTATGTAGATGAAACATCACTCTCTCTACATGCCAATCACCTTGCTGGCCTCCTTCTGCTCTACCGCCCCACCCTACCAACCCTCCACCTCTTCCCCTACCTCCACATACCCCAACCAATATACCAAGAGGGTCAGCCAGGGTCTGCCAGGTCTTTTGCACTCTTCCTGCCCTACCACTACCGCTCATGGACAACACCGTTTAATACTAGCAGAGTCATAAGTTCTATGTCCAGCAGGTGGGCACACATAGAGACAGCAGGAGAGGCCTCTCTCTCCTGTGTACCCCATCCCTTTACTTGTATTTCACAGGAGGACAAGGCACTTGGCAGTATTCTTGGAGCCAAAGAAGGAAATCAAGCCCAACAGGAGAAGTGTTTCTTGGAAAGTAAGTAAGCCCTTCTGAAGAAAGCCTTGTTTTGCTGCACCTACGCATGCCAAGTATTTCCACCCATCCCGGCCTACTCTAGGATGGAATCGCTAAGCAACTATGTGTTAAAATATAGGAGGTGGTTTTCCTTTGAAAAATTCACTAAATCCGTGGGTTCTGAAATGCCTGGAGGATCTAGTGAGAGATTAGCCATTGTGGATAATAACCAGTGTCAAAACCACATGAAACAGAAAAAAAAAAGAAAGGAAGGAAGAAAGGAAGGAAGGAAGGAAGGAAGGAAGGAAGGAAGGAAGGAAGGAAGGAAGGAAGGAAGGAAGGAAGGAAGGAAGGAAGATTCCTTTCAAAGAGCTCAGCATGGCACACCTCTTGTTCACTTCAGCATCAGCGGAATATTCAGCCAAACCGGGAGTTGGAGGGGCGGGGAGTAATAGAGGAAATGCAATCATGTTATGGTGCTATGTTGTGTTTGTTTTTTAATCAGCTTCAATAATGAGCACATTTAGTTAGATGCCACTACATTATACAAACAATATCTGAAGCATCTGAAATCTTTCTAGTAAAATTGCCAAATGCTCTCATAACACTGTCAACGGAATAATATCTGAAGCGCTCTTACAAGATATAATGTTAAAGATAAAGAATTCTCCTCTTGGCTTTTATACACAGCTTGGTGAATCTTTCTAATTAGAAATTTGAAATATAATGCATAATGTCCCAAAGAAATTCCTGCCTGAAGTAATATTATGTGTACAACTTTTTTTAAAAGAGATCCTTTCTGAATCTCATGCAGGTTTTTTTTGCTGCTTTTACTCATAATTATTTAACATCTCTTTAATGTTCGTATCCTTCCATAAACTTGTGTGTGTGTGTGTGTGCGTGTGTGCGTGTGTGTGTGTGTGCGCGCGTGCATGTGTGTTTTTTTTTATGGGCTGGTCTCTCTTTCTCCCATTTCCTGTCATGGAGATGGAGGACACATTTTTATTTTGTAATAAGGTTGCTTAAATCTCTTCCTTAATCTCTCTCTGGAGAACAGGGTTTCAATAAAAACATTTCATGAGCTCTTACATTGTCTTTCCTTTGTTGCTCTCCACTTGGGACACGGGAGAAAATGGAAACTATTGTCATGAATTCGGGCCTGGCACTATAAGAACATACAGGCCTAAAGAGATGAAGTACAAATTGGGAAGGCCAGGGTTGAGCTCCACACTGGCAACAGGCTGGCCTCCCTCCCTCCCCAGGGGCAAACAGGAAAGAGAAGTGTTAGGTTGCCTCCCCACACTCCCTTGCTGGCAGCTTTGCTCCCTCCCAGGGCCCATTTGTGTTCTGGCGGTAGTGATAAAGTAACTGCTTTTATCCCTCCTGAAAATATTTATGGCTAAACATTGGAAATTGCCCTGGGAAGTAGCCCTATAAATTTCCTCCTGACCCTCACATTCTCCTATCTTGAAACACAAGATGAATCAACCCTAGAGTGAAAAAAGGGAGGAAGAACTTTCAAGGCTGAAATCTGATAGCAATTCCTTATCTTACTGGCAACTCTCTGAGTCTACATGAGCCACTTTGTTTGGCAGAGGTGACTGACCACTGGCTGGGAATCACAGTTCCTGTAGAGAGGTTCCAAGGCTAAGCTGGAGGTGTCTCAAAGACACTACACTCTCTTTGAGCGCCTCGTTCTGCAGGCTGATATGCTTACAAGCCCAGCAGGAAAGGAGGTCACTCTCTCCAAAATGCGCTTAGGCGAGATATGAACATTTGGAAACTAAATGGGCCCTTGGGGCTTTTGCTGGAATTTAGCTTCACGGCTTCCTTTGCCATGTATGTGATTTTATGAGACTTCCTCTCATCAGACCCACACTAGGGAACTAAATGTCACATGGGGCAAAGACTCTAGTGTGACATTCAGACACGACTTACCCTCAGAGTCAGCCTTAGAAGTTCAGGGTCCTCTTAAGGCTTCTCGCCCAGCCTGGTGCTTCCTGTGGGGTCACACATACCTGCCTTTGCCTTTTGGCTCTGTTCCTTATCAGTTGTGTGATGCTGGGCCTCCTCTTCTTCACCTACAAAACAGAAGTGATAATTTACCTTATAAGGTAATTGTGAGAATTAAATAAGACAACGTATAATCTTTTGCATGGTATCCGGCATCAGAGTAAGCCCTAAGGAAAAGTTGTCATGTCATTGGTATGATGGTGACATTGTGATGGTTTCTCAGTGACTCTGGGCTGTTGAAAATTTCGATCTTTTCACAGGCTGAGAGAGTCCATGCTTCCTGCAGAGCCTGCTTCTGGTGCCTGAACCAGACCCAAGGATCGGCTGAGTACCCTGTTGTCGTGAAATTTAGCCCATTCTGATCTGTAAAGCAGTAAAGTCTCCCCAATAATTCTCTCTTAAAAGTATTTACGGCACAGACAAAATGTCCCTGACATTACAAGTAACACACTGAGCACATAAATAACAGCCTTTTCACTGGAATCATGTAACACCCAGTCAGTCCCACTCTATCGAGTGCTGCATGTGAGTGACCCTCATTGGGTAGCCTAGTCCTGAGGAGGAAGTGATGAGAGTTCGCACATCACTATAACTGGCCTGACTTTCACACGATAAAACTGTAGTTTTTATTTTATTTTCCCGTTTTCCTCTCTCTTCAGGATATAAAATTAGTGCCTGCTGTGATTATTTTACTTATTCTGGAGATATTTCAAAAGATGATGAAAGTCAGACAGTGTTCAGAATTTCTGAGACTTATAACTGATTCCCACTATTGCCAAGGCCTATTGGTCAGGGCTTCCCAGCCTTTATTCCTCAAATCTTCTCAGACAGCCAGCTGAATTTCTTTTCCTTTATTTTAAGGGCTTTCTTGAGAGTCATTTCTACCTGACTGCCTACAAAAGCTTCCATATGTGTTCTACTCGAGGGGGCCTGCATTCCCCAAGAAGGATCCCGAACATCATATACCCTCCATCTCCCCTATTCACCCACACCATCTCACTTCACCAGAGACACTAGTGCCTCAGTCCCCTTCATGTAACTTAAAGGATCTAGAACGTTCTTTAGTGCCAGCTGCCTTGGCTACCGGGAGTATGGTCAGTGTTTGCAACCTGCTCTACAGACCACCTTCGACTGGCTCTGGCTTTACGTCATTCACTCCCAGAGCTTGCATGTGCTCCCTCTACAACTGGTGACATTGTCCTCAGCCTCACTGCAGCCCTAGGAAGAGAGGTTCTAATGACTGAACTGATAGGAAAATCATGAGTTCTATAACCTGAAGTTAAGTATTGGACTGCCTACCTACTTCATGAGAAATAAAACTGTCTTTTGAACTGTGGGGGCAGCCTATTGGGAAGTGAGAATGGAAAGCAGCATCTCAACAGGTTCAGTCCTTTTGTTCCTCAGGTTAAACCCTCAGCCCGAAGGACCCTGACATTTTGTAAATGAATGTATCAATAAATTCCAGGAGATTTTTTCTTAGCTTCCCATCCCCACCCATGAGCAGAAATTAAATACCTCTCTGGGACCTAGCCTCATTTTGAATGGCATGTGGTTTCTAACACACTTTCAGTAGAATAACACTGAAAGGCTCACCTCCATGTTTTAAGGTTTTTGAGCCTATAATTAAATTGCTTATGATCAAAGAACGTTACTCATATTACCACTGAAATACCCTATTTCTGTATTCCTAGACAGAGCAGTCATCAATTACCAGAAAAAAAATGCCCTTAAGCAATTGGAACAATAATTTCCATCTTCAGAATTGGCTTTGGCTTTCTTTAGCTCATAGAAAAGCCCTACCCAGGCGGCACGTTGTACTGTGAAACATTCTTACTCATGAATTTCTGTGCAAAGTTAGGATTCTGTCAGGAAGAAAGAGAAAGGATAGGGTGGACACTGGGTAGGCAACCAACATCATCTGTCTTTTATGGGACTACCAGAGCACTAGTGTCCTTATTTAATCTTCATCACATCCCCGTGAAGTGAAGGCAAATAAGGTGGCCGCTAACTCCAGATGGAAAAATAGTACATGAAAATGACTTACTATAGATTTCAAATTAAGTTTTTAACAAAAGATCAGGAGACATTGACTTCTACTCCCCACTTCCTACTTTTCCTAAATAAGTCCTCACTAGATATAAAACTTCACACCGTCCACTGTCTTCCCACAACCTGAGGAATAGGAGGCTCTTCTGTCTAAGCTTCTTCTATCTCACTTCAGGAGGGACTTGATGCCAATAAAAAAGCATACCTCATTTCACTGTGTGCCTTTGTCATGTAGTTGTTTGCTTCAGAGACGGCAAAGATAGAGTTCAAAGGATTGCAGGTAAAAAGAAAAAGCAAGTTGTGTAATAAAGACAGGCTTGTCTCAGCATCATGTGGCTTATGGGCTGAAGAGGACTCAGAAATAAAGGGTCATTGTCATTTCTGGCTTCTCTGCCACTTACATCAGTTGCAAAGGGGTGATCCTCTTTTGTCTCTCTCCATTCAAGAATGACTGAACTGTGACTGGGAATAAGTACTCAAATCAGTTGCCAACTTCGTTGCCTAAATTAAAGAGAAGATTGATTGACTCATCTAAGTGAAAAAGCAGGGCGATCGATGATCAGGTATGGTGCATACAAGGTCCTGGCTCTATACTTTGTGGTTCTCTTGGCTATAGATAGATATGAAAGCTCCATGGATAGTTTTCATTTTTAAGCTATTGTCAACATAATAGCAAGAGTTCTGAACCTTTTATCTGTACACGACAACTTCCATCCAAACGTTCCAGGTATGAGTCCTGAGATTTATCTTGATCGGATTACGTTGGTCACATGCCTTCCTCCTGAATAGATTGCCATGATCAGGAAAATGGAATGTGTTTATTGTTTTCATTAACTTAATTAAGTAGGACTGACCCCTGGACCATGAATACTAGGTTGAACCATCTGAAACTGCTAAAAGTCAATGATTTTGCCTTGCAAAACAGTAATTTCATACGGTTCAACCTAAAACATGGGAAATGTATGGAAAAGGATGAAAGCCGAATGAAAGCCCAAGTAGTTAAGAAAGTGAGTAGGAAATCAACACATTCGATGTATGATCATTGCAGGAGGTGTTGGCAATCTTTCTCTGACTGGCTTTACTATGTACTAGCTATGTGAAGTTAAGTAAATTTTTAAATTTCTCTGTGCCTTGGTTTCCACATTTACAAGATGGAGATTACAATAGCACCTACCTCAAAAGGTTGTGAAGTTTCAATGAGTTATACACAAAAATTTTATAATACTGGCCAAATCTCAGCTATTATTACTATTGATGTTGTGTTGTTGTTATTTCTAGGCAAATGAAATGGCTTCCATTTGCCATCACCATGGTACTTCATGCATACTTGAGTAATGTGCTATCTTGTAATCAACAGCAATAGCTACACTTTCAGAGTGCTAATGTTCTGGGGGTTATTAAAAATCGGAGTCATCATTCAATTACATTTCATCACACTGACAAAAGGTTGTTTTCATTTGTGCGCTTACTCACAGCGGCTCTGCAATCACCACACTCTCAAAGCCAATTAGAGCCAGTGATTTACCCAAAGACATAAAATTAATAAAATTTCCTGACATAATTGTTTTCCGGAAAGCACAGAGTGGTGCAGGAGGCACAGATACAAATAAGATGACTAGTTTCATGTGCTTCTCAATCCCAAGAGAAACGCCAGCTTGCTTATTCTCTCCCACCCTCTTAAAGAAGGTTCATCTTGCTATTTGTTTTTAAATCCTGGGCCTCAGTATTATCAGTAGCATCCTAGGAAAATTTTCTTGGTTTAACTTTTCTACCTTTAGCCAGAATTTTATCAGAACCATCTCAGGTCAGGTGGGCACCCATGCTACCCTGCAAGAGGCCCACCCTCTCCCATTTCCTCTGCTCTCCCCTCAGTAGGAACTGGGGCTGCACTGACAGAGGAGTGGCAAGGGGAGTGCTGGGTGACAGCAGTAGGAATGGAGGGTTTGGGCAGAGGAAGAACTGTTCTAAAAGATGAGCAATATAGCCAACCACTGGCCAGGCTGCTGCTCTTGCCATGAGTAGGCCATAAGCATGAGTAGAGAAGAGCAGGTGTCTTTTTCCATAAAATAGACTCCATGACCTTAAATCATGTTCAGCTACAAACTTCTATGACTCAGATTTGGGGCCTCTGGTGACATGCCTCCTAATCTGTTCTAGTCTAAATTCCCAGCGCGCCATCCATCTGTTAACATACTTTACCAAAGAGCAGACATACTACAGCAGGCCATAGCTTGCTTTGCACCCACCAAACAGATAAACCACATTTGGGCCAAATGTAATTTATCTCTATGTGCCTGATAATAAGGCCTTTGTGTAGGAATCACCTTTAATTAACTCAGCCCTTTGCATAATGCCAAGTTGTCATTGCCACAAAGACATTAGCCAGCCTTTAATGTGTGGGGATCCTGTACTGGGCCACTGTTCTGCCTGTATTATCTCATGGAATCCTAGCAATAATCTTCTGATTTAAGACAGACTAGCCCCATATTACATATGAAAATACTGAGGTTAAGTTCAAAGAGGTAAAGTAACATGCTCAATGTCATGCAGCCTATATATGATGTGATGGAGGCAAGACTTGAACTAGGTGCCTGCTTCCATAGCGAATCTTCTTGATTATTAAAGTACTTGTATTGCAGGCTCCTTGGGGACAAACACAGATCACTTACATTCCTTTGGGGCCCCTCACAGTACCCAGCACAGTACACTGACTAGAACCTCACAAACCTCTTTGATTTGCCTCCTCTACCTATGAAGTCAGCTGAACTCCACTTCAGACTGCCAACAGCTGCCCTGTCCATTTCTGGCTTTCACCCCATCTTATTATTCTTGTCATATCATCCATGACTACTGTGTAACAAACAAAAGCAGAAACTATTGGTTTTGGAAGCCATCGCAGATATGAAATGAATTTAGAAAATTTGGCTCTCGGCCTGCTGAAACTTGAGGAATCAAGCAAGCACATGTTGTTGGTCAAGTTTGGGGATTTTTTCTAAAGATGTGTGGCTCCCTTAGCTTTCGTTCCACATTCTTTGGGTGTTTGGCTGGATGTTCGATATACAGCATTAAAGTTAACTTCCCAGCCCTGATAACATCCAAGCGTTGCTAAATGTACCGAGGTACTTGGTAATTCATCTTACTCGAAATTTTCACAGCTCGGTAAAAGCATGCATTCATTATCATAGAAATTGCTTTAGTGTTTAACACACATATCTGGCATACTCTCAGCATTCAAATTTTCCATTTTCACCTAAACTGTCGTGAGACATGCTGTGTGTATACAAATAAACAATTCACGCAGAGATGATTTTTCACTCTAAGAAAAGACATTCAAGTTTCAGGTTCTTTGAGGAGGGAGGTTTCTCATTCTTAAATAGGCTCTGTGCTTTGAGTCTGAGTAGCTATTCCCCCAGTGTGGTGGGTCCTCCTTCTGTCCAAGACCCAGTTTAAGATTCACACCTTGCATGAAGTTTTCCCTGAGCAATAACAGATCGACCTCTCATTCCCTCGGGACACATATGTGTAATTTGTGCAATACTCTCTGTCTTGAGCTAATAGTCTATGGGTTACTAGGTCACATGAGTGTTGTCCCTTCCATGAAACTGCAGGGATTTACCACAGTTTCTTCTATTTCTTTTTTATTTCTTCCACACTCTTTTGTGTTTTTCATGGTGTTGCGCCCTACATTAATACTCTATAAATGTGTGTCAATGTTGGGCACCAGGATATCATGTTTCTTTGAAGATATCCTACAACAACCCACCAGACAACCTACAGGGATGGTGTCCTAACGAATATGAAAAAATATATAGCCTTCTCCTTTCCTTTAGATTGCCTGCAATTGAGTTAGAAAGATGAGACTTTATTGATTAAACATAACAATATAAGTTAGTATGATAGATCTTTGGTGTTCTCCAATGTGCAATTTTAATGAGCTTCTCTGTAACAGAAGATATAAACTGGCAACCAGGCAAATCATCCAGGCACACATGTATAGCTATCCTACACATTTTTGGCTCACAGAATATTTAAAAATTTATAAATTAGCTGTCAAAAAATTTATAAAAATAAGACCTGATACAAATATTTATATTTTTGTTTCTTTTAATAAGTCAAATATATATTTCTTTTTGGAAAACATAGGCAATGTTGAATCCCTATTCCCATTTTAAGATCCTTTTGAATAGGATGTGAATCTTTCATTTTTCCATCATATTCGTCATTTCCTAGTTTTTCTTTAGCACTGAGTCAGAGGTTAGCTAACATTTATTCATCTTTTTCACTTAAAAAAAATCTTAAGTGTTTGTCTTCAAAAAAAATAGGGAAAAGAAATAGACTGAGAGGGCTGTGTATTTTTTTTTTTTCAAAGATTGAGGAGTAGTGACAGTTTTTGTGGAAAGACTGACCACGTGTTTAACAGGAACGTGTTTAATGTTCCATTATGAAATAAAACATAAGAGCAATGATCAGTGAATTCATCAAGAATACATTCAGCTGCAAGTAATAGAAAACTTGAAAACATTGGCTTAAATAAGTATGAATGTCAGCAGCTCCACAAAGTTGTCAGAGACGCAGACACAGACTCCTTACATATTTCTGTTTTACCATCTTTTGTGTGGTTTTCATTTCCATAGTTGAAAAGCATTTTGCATGTTTCAGGCAGAAAGAAAGAAGAGGTGCAAAAGGCAGTCCCTCCCATTAACTCTGCCTATGTCCCACTGGCCAGGAATCTGTCATGTGTCTACTCCTAGTTACAAGGAAACTGGAAAATCAACTTTCAGGTTCTAGAAGGGAAAAAGACAAAGGAGAAGGGGGGTTAAATAACATGTGTGAGTGTGCCCTTGAATGTTATGGCCACAATCAGAATATAAAAAGCTATGTTTGAAATAGACAAGAACAGAAATGTCAATGGAGTGCATTCATAAACCTATCCCTCTTCACTCATTTACATGGCCTTGTAGGCATCTGAGGTTGCAATCCTTGGTCCATGACCTATTGTAATTTTTGTGAATGCAAACTTGAATCATCCAAGGCGGGAACCTGGTATATACAAGGCATCACTTAGCTGGATATTGGAGCCCAGTGTAACCTGCAACATCCCCCTCAAAACTAGGCTTTGTTTCCTCCTGTCAGGCCCATGCAGTAATGTTGGTGAAATAATAAAATTTTATTTCTTTGTAAGAAATGGCCCTAAAATGAAAGCCAACCAGTTTTATAAGTAACTTAAGTCCTATATTTATAGAATCACTAAGGGTCTAAAGAAACACTTAAATTTTTCTATATTTTATTGCATTGTGTGAGGGATATTATTATGTTATAATAATATTTGGAATTTTGAGGATTCAATAAGGCTTTAAAATATATCTCTGGTGAATTCCAGGGTCTACTGTGTATAATAAACCACTAACTGTGTGGTAGAGATCAAAGTGATACCATTAGAGAATCAGAGGAGGGATTAATGTGGGCTGGACTGGTCAGGAAGATTTGCATCATTCACTGCAGGAGCTAACAGACACACAAGCAGACTAAGTTAAAGTGACACATTCTTTTTTCAAGATTATAGCAATATCTCAATTACCTAGAATTCAGACATCTTATAATTTCCCCTACCTGGAACACCAAAACAAGCACAAGAGGCTACTAGAATAGCCAAAAGAGATCTCACAAAGTTCATGTGCTGAAATGTAAATGATTTGTTCCTAAGAAAAACTCACTCAGAGACTCTCTACTCTCGCTTTATTTAAAAGTCCGCTATGATTGGTCATGTGATCTCTCCGTCCAAAGGTATGTAAAAATGGTTGTTTTAAGGAGAAATCATAGAAGTAGACCTCCTGATAGAAGCAAGAAATTACACCAACGGAATGGCAGCAAGGAAGGACATAAGAAATATTCTAAACATCAGAATTCTAAAGACACAGTCACCCAGAGACATCTAATGAAAGGACCTTGATAACACTTAAGCTAGTCTTGAATCAGTACAATGATGATGGTTTTCACCCTCATTCTGACTTACCAAGAAAAGGCTAACTTGTGTTGAGAATCACTGTTTAGGAAGTCAGAGAAATATGTTTTATGATTTAAAAAAGATTTTCATTTAAATGATTGAAATAAATATGTTTTCACTCTTAAAGGGAATAAGTTCTCATCGTGGAGAATTTAATTCCCTAATAATGCTGAAGAGATGTGACTGTGTTATATCTACACAGGTGAAGTTGTATATATGTCCAATTTGTGAAAACATAAGAAAATCAATGTTCAGGAGATAACCATCCTTTTTAAAACTGTAATCCATTTTGGGTCAAGCTAACACAGAATGAAATAAATATGTTGAAAGTTATTTATTGACCCACACTAGCTGCTTAAATCAATTTAATTCCAATACAAATCACCTCCAAAGCTCCCCCAACCCTTTCCCTCTCACATACAAAACAGGCAGGACTGGAAATTACAAGACAGAAAACAGAACAACCAAAGGAGTATAATGTTCATTAACCACAAGCATATGGAATACTCAAGCATGTTTTAATGAGTGTGGTCCAACTAAACCACAGTACTGAGATGCATCACTTCCAGTAAATGGACACAAAATATTTTCCATTAAAGGCGTATCAAGTAACAGTCTCCAAATCAAGCCCTTCTAAATTACTCTTCTGCTTAATAACACTGCTGCTTAAAAGTGGATACATTATATGGTGTTTCATATGCAAGGAAATGATATAGAGCTACTTTGCAGCTGGTTCTTCTCATATCACTTTGATAGTCAGAGAGTGTGCTTTCTCCTCCAAATCAAGTGGAAGAAGGGATTGAACTTTATCAAATGCCTCCTCTCAGATGTTCCTGGTCATGTCAGGCAGCACCAACTACCCCAGGAGTGGGAAAGACAGCATGGGAGAAGACATTGCTCTGGAGGCCATGCGAAACAGAAGAAACGAGCATCTCTTCTGCATCTATGGGTCTAGGATGAGGCCCAACAAGGGCAGGAAAACCAAGGATTTTGGAGACCAAAAAGTTAAATATAGATAGGTAAAGAAAGTTTCTGAGGTTAAAAACTAAAGCATCTTTTTTTGCTGTCCAAACTAGGAATCATTATCATCATCATCATCATCACATGCTTATTACATCACCTAGCATGTTTTCAGGATTTCATATGAATGAAGCCTTATGTCAAACATTTTACATATACACATATTCTTATTTAATTCTATGAGGTAGCTATACTTTCCCATTTGTATTGCAAAGAAACAGAAAGGTAAATAAAAAGATTTGCTTGAATAATAGAATGGTAGAATTGGTATTTGAAGCCAGGCATCTGACTCCAAAGCCCATTCTTTAAGTCACTGACCAATGTTCTATGCTCACCAAAGTAACCACATCACCATACAATCTCTGTCATAGAATCAGGCTCAAGGAAACTTTCCCAACCCTGCTTGGAGGGAGGGCTCAGTCCAAGAGGGTATCGGTATAGAAATGGAGGTGTTCAACGCCTCCTGGGCTTGCATGAACAGGCTCAGAGTCTGGCCTTTGTTGCTCTCTGGCCCCTGGCACTTTCCAATTAAAATTTCTAGCTCCTGTTATCGTCTAAGTCTCCTTTCACTGCCGTGACCAAGTTGCGTGGCTACAACCCATCCATGTAGTTATACCCCGGAGACAGCAAGAATGATTGAACTGTAGGAAAAGGGCTTTCCTCATTGCATTAATCTTCAAACATGTGTAAGATCAACTGCATAGTCCTAGAGCTGCCAGGTAATAAAAAGCCATAGGTTAAGTTTACACATCACTTTGTGGTTTCCTATCAGCCAGCTTCCAAATATCCCAAATATGTCTCTTATAATCCTTTTTATTCTCTCATAAAGTTGATTGGTTTCTCTCTGCTAAAATCTTTCAGGATTACTTTCCTTTGGGTCTTTGTTCCCAGATCTTTAAAATTTTCCATCCCTTTAATTAGTTGGCCCATGGATATGAAGCCAAATGCTTGGACTAGCCAGGAGGAAGAAACGTTCCATAAGGAAGGAAGGAAGAAACACAGTTGATCTCCCCTTCTGCATGCCATTCTGTCCCCCCACCCCACCCCACCCCATCACTACTTTTGCTTAGAGTAAAAGGAAGACATTTTTCTTTGTAGTTAAACAGTGAGAATCCGCTGCTCCTCCTTCTACTTCTCTCTTTAGGGGCATCGCCTGCTTGTTTCTTTTGCCTCGTTAGTGGTTTCTTCTAAGAACTAAGCTTTTAAGTGATTTGCATACTTGGGTAGCCAACAGAACCTAATTCTTGTATTCCCCCACCCCTTCCCTACCCGCACCGTACCATCTTACCATAGCTCTCTTTCCCCTGAAATTGCAGCCACCGCTTCTCATGGCCTTTACTAGAGTTGCCACTCTCTGAAGATCTCCTTCCTACTCATGGGCCAAACAGAACTAGCTCACCCTCCCACCTCCTCCAAATTTATCACCATGACCTTCAAAGTCTGTCCTGTCTCAGCTCCCACACTAGGCTGGGGGAAAGGGAAGGAAGTTCAATCAGCGGGAGTAAAAGGTGACTGATATGAAAAACTGGGAATTAAGGGAACATCAAGGTCAGCCCCAGGGTGAACAGCTGCCCAGACAAGGCTGCGCTACGAGCAAGAGCAAGTAGCCCCAGAGGGTTAAGTTGAGAGCACAAGTACATAGGCCCAGAGTGAGGGAGAGTTGGGAACCTAGAGAAGAGATGAGTCACATGGAGCCACCTAATGCCCAGGGCCAATCCAAAAAAGGAGCCAAGTGAAAGCAAGTCGTGACAGGAGAAGCACAAGTATGAGGTGAATCCGAGGACAGAAATCAGGAGGCAGAAACAGGGCAGAGCTGAAGGGAAGCAGAGGAATCAAGTATAAACAAGAAGATGGGAAAGAGGGGTGCGATATGATATCCAAGGGCTGAGTTTAAATTCAACCGCTTAGACCACATCCTCAACCATCTTTTGTGTCTGTTCATTCTAGAAACATATGTAGGTCTGTGCATTGTAAAGCCACTACAAGTGGTTTCTAATGGTTTATTACTTTCTGATCTGAGGCATTGTTTTCTAATAGATGCCAAGGAAAATTGAGTCCAACTTTGAGCCATAGATTATTTCTTTGCTAATTAGTAAGGAGGCAGACCTGGACTCAGTCCCAGTTTGGCTGGTTAAAATGAAATTGACCTATATTTGATTGGTTTTGACCCACAAAGTGGCAATTTAATATGGTTTGACCTAATATCATATGAGCTTAGACAGGTCACATTACTTCTCCAAGACTAAGTTTTCTTTTCTGTAAAACGGAGATAATAACACCAACCATGCTGTAGTGATTAGATGAAGTCACATATTTCAAGGTACTTGGTATAATGTCTCACACCTGGTAAATGCTCACTAAATATTAACTGTTATTATCCCTAGTTTGCAAGGATAATAAACATTTTAGAATTGAATTTGATAGTAAAACACTAAGAATGCTCCCTAAATAGGGAGCCTTAGACAGACATAAAATGCTCTGGGTACCTGTATACAAGGCCCACAGTGAGCTGCTTTATTTACATCTAACTCAAGCAGCAGTGGAGCATAAGCTTAAAACCATGCCTGAGTTTGGGAGTCAGCCATACGGTAGGGGAATGAATGCTAGCTCCACCACTGAATGACCCTGAGCAAATCACTCAACCTCTCCAAGCCTCAGCCTCCTCACTGGTAACCTGAGGATAATAATAGTACTTGCAGAAATACTGCCGATGGTGTGTCAGCACAACACATGGCATGTTATGAGTGCTCAGTGGACGGTAGTCCTTGCATGCTGACCAGACCTCAATTTTGACCCAGGCCAGGTCACTAATTCCAGCTCTCAGCATAAAGCCACACCAATTCTTGTATAAAAAGGAGAACCTAACCTTTGTCTGTTTACCCATCTCCCACTCACACTGACTTGCCTTGAAGTCTTGGATTTACTGTGCAGCCTGCCATTGACCAATTTTGTTAGGTGGCTGGTAGTTTCATCTCAGGCAAATTTGGGAGAAGGTTTGGCTTGGACTTAGAACAACTCATGCTTTGCTTGTGGTTTTTGAGTTTCAGGCTGGAAAAGAATTCTTGGCAGGTAGAGACTTTATCATTCAATATAAACAGGTTATTTTTTTTTTAAAGGCTTGTTAGGTTTCTAGGATATCAAATGGCTATTATAAAGGAGAATATTAATTGGTTTCAGCAGAAGGGTCATAGAGAAGCAGAGAGAAGACACTTCCTTCTAAATGCAGATGGATTTCAAAACTTGGTGCAAAGAGTGGGCAAGGACACATTGGGTGCAGTTGAGGCCAAAATGTCTGAAGGTATTTGGCTGAGCCTGGTCTGCCTGCTGCTGTTCTCAGTGGGAAGCTGAGCAATACCAGCAGCACTTCAGCCAGATTACATGTTGCTACCGGGAATCACGTTATGTCATCTTGTAGAAAAAAATCTGTACAAACATGCCAACTTTCTTCAGTAAAATCAAAGGCCCACTTCTCTCTTTCATCTTCCCGGCTCTATACCTCCCATTTTCCCAGGTTGCTGTGTGTGGCTCACTCTTTGCATTAGGATCAGCAGAATTTATCAGCGCAGCTTGAGTAGGGTGACTAACCCACGCTGCATAAACAAAGAGCAGAAGTAACATGGAAGGAAGCTGCTAACGTACCTAAACATACACCATTGTAACATGGGCATGGTGAGCAGAAGTAACAAGGGCCTGGGACAGCTTCATTTTGGTTCAAGAAAATAAGGTCTATGGAGCTTATAACATAAGGAATGGTTCTGTTGGAATTTGCAGCTTAGGAAAAGGAACCGTGTTCAAACCTCTGGTGTCTTTTTCTTTTTCCTTTCCTTTCCTTTTTTTTTTTTTTGGTCTTTTGATAGCATATAACCTATGGATTCAAGATGGTCTTCTTTATGGAGTCTGTGGGAACAAGCTTGAGCCCAACAAGAAAATTAGAGCTGGACATAGTCTCTAATCAAGCTGAAGACATTCAGGGGATTTTATGCCTCATTCAGAAACATACCCCACTGGGCCCAACAAATTGTACCTGAGAATCCACTGGGTCAGATGACAGAACCAATAGGAATTTCTGTAATATCTAAATATGAGACATCCAGAAGCCCCTCCCCTTAGGAAATGACTCCTTTCTCCCCAAGTCTATTCTAGGATATGGTAATCTTGGTTCAGGGAAATAGAGAGAAGCCAAATTAGTCTTGGGAATGCTGTGTATTAAACTAATAGCCAATGTCCCACTCCTGTGGATAAATATAATATATTGGAACAATACGGTAATATTCCTACTAAAATTAGCATCTTGTCTGAGAGGTAGCTTTTACCAAAGCCATGACGAAAGCCATTTTCTTTTGCTCTGTAGGATTTGTGTTAACCCTAGCAGACATTCCTGAGCGGAAAACCAAAAAAAGGCATTCAGTAGTCCCCTTTATCCGCAGTTTTGCTTTCCGCAGTTTTAGTTACCTGCAGTCAACTATGGTCCAAAACTATGAAATGGAAAATTCCAGAAATAAACAATTCATAAGTTTTAAATTGCATGACGTTTTTAGTAGCATAATGAAATCTCACACTGTCCGGCTCCATCCCACTCAAGATACGAATCATCCCTTTGTTCAGTGTATCCACACAGCATATGTTCCCGACCTACCATTCACTTAGTAGCTATGTTGGTTATCAGATCAACTGTCTTGGTATCACAGTGCTTGTGTTCAAGTAACCCTTATTTTATTTAATAATACAAGAGTGGTGATGCCGGCAAATCAAATATGCCAAAGAGAAGCCATAAGTGCTTCTTTAAATGAAAAATTATGTACAGTATAATAAGATATTTTGAGAGAGACCACATTCACAAACTTCTATTATAGTACATTGTTATAGTTGTTCTAGTTATTATTGTTGTTAATCTCTTACTGTGCTTAATTTATAAATTAAGCTTTATCATAGGTACATATACGTAGGAAAAAACAACGTACATAGGGTTCGGTGCTATCTGCAATTTCAGGCATCCACATATCCTCCATGGATAAAGGAGTGACTAGTGTACTTAACTATCTCTCAAGTGATGACAACTTGAGGCTCTCTTTATCCTCTCTTCCCTACATCCTCCCTTCTTGGGAGTAGTGACTTAGCCATCAGGACTTCCCAGGTGAAGTCACTAAGTTCATGAAACAGTGAAAAGAGAGAGACCATGACAGGCCGGAGAATCAGCCAGCTAATGATGATCTAGGTACATGCGGCATTATTTCCCCATCTTTGACAATGATGCTATTAGAAGAACTTTTCTTTTCCACTGTGGGAGAGTGGCTTATACTTGTCGTATCTACTTCTTCATGATGTCATGAGAATTAATTAGGTCTGCAATCCAGTTCTAACTTCTCAGATAATGGGACTGCTATGAATAAAAATCATTTCAAGGGAGTGGTGGCGATGGTGAATGCCATCATACAAATGAAGTTTCTGAAAGTCAGCTCCAAAAAAGGGTATTGATATAATCTTGGATGTTTATGAGGGTTTTCGGTGTACCAGACACTCTCTAAGAGCTTTCTATACACTTCAGACAATAGTATTATCCCCAACTGAAAAATGTGAAACTGAGGCACAAAAAGGTTGAGTAATAACTCACTTACGGTTATATGAGTAGTAAGCAGTAGCCCTGGGCTTCAAACCCAGGTTGTCTGATTCTAGAACCCAGGCTCATAACCACTACTCCATACTACATTTTGCAAATTCACCTGGAATCTGTTAAGGCCCCTGGTTCTACTGTATTCTCTTTAAGCTATTTCTATAAAGTAGAGAAAATGATATAGTTGAATTCTTTTTTTTGCAAGGCTAGCATTCTCTCTGGCACTTTCCAGTTGATCTAATGAGTTTGGGATGAGTTAATCTTAAGTTACTTCTCTGTACCCCCAATGTTTAGTGGGCGCCTTCAGATTGCTCCCCCTGGAGGAATAGTTTAGAACTTCCCTATAAACCCAGTTGAGTGCCTACATTGGCAGAGTAAACGCTAACACTTTATGAGCAGGGTCAGCAATGAAGCTCTGTTCACTGGAATTATGTCAGCCATTTATAGATGTTAAATTGCAATCTGATGTTGCCCACATGAGTCCATCAGTAGGCTCGGCACTAGAAGTTGTTAGGATTCCACAGTCCCCTCAAGCTCTTTATTCCTTTGCAATCAGATTTGGAGCAAAGGGTGAGACAGTCGTGCCCCAGGAGGCTACACAAAGCTTCCAGTCGGCATTCAGAGCCTCTGGCAATTAGCACAGTTCCTACAATTCCTTAAACAATGTCGATGGACCCTTTTCTTTCGTTAAGCTGCCTGAGAGTCAATCTCTTGATGGATCCCACAGGGAACATCAAGTAGAGTTTATTTTCAGACACAGTTTAATAGCAACCAACTTAAGAAGTACCTAAAAAATGATAATTAAATATTTCTCCAAGGAGTAAATTAATACAAATACCTCAAGAGTTATTCCACATTGATCTGCTTAGAAAATGTCCAATTAGAATAATACACACCACATTTCAAGGACCAAAGGGACTGTTCTGCTTCACTCCTTTTTCTTTTGCCATCATTGATACTCCAGGTTTCTAAGGGAATGATAACTTTTATGTGCTCAGGAGCAGCATATCCTCTCAAGGGAAGTAACAGGAGCTGTATTTGGTGGCACAATATCTTGTTCCCACCCTAATTTTCACAGGTAATGGCTTCTTAAGAGTCAGAATTGAAGTTATTTTGGACCTATGAATGGAACCTGATGAAAAGGACAAACCACATTGTGACCAAATTTTGTGCCTAGTGATATGACTTAGAACAGCCCTCTTGTACTTTTATCTCTGTTTCACAAATACAATGAACATCAAATTTCTCTGATTGGAAATTGAGTTTTCTCTTGTCCTGTTAATTTTTATTGGGCTTCCAGAAGACCTCTGTCAGCATGGTTTCTAGATAAATGTCCCCTAGAGTGGTTTCATTCCAAAGAATTTAAAAGTATCTTGGGGTGGATCCCCAAGTTCTTTACAAGTCTCACTTCATTATTCTTCAGTGAAAGGATGAACTTTACTATTTGACCATCTTATGGATGGGGAACACTGAAGTATGAAAGTTTTGTGACAACAAAGAAGAGTTTGAGTCTCACTCTCAGTCACTGCCTCTTCCTATTCACAGCCTTCTGATTATATTGCACTTTATGGCAATGCAAAGTCAGTACTCTTCCCAAAACAGATGATAAATTTCCAAATGAGGGTAAAATTAGCTTTCTAACCTGAGCTTTTCAAACCTTCTTTATTTGGCAGGTCCTTACAGAACCAATTTCTGCTTATCTGTCTGTAAGGCTGGCGTGTCTAAAGCACACAGGGAATTTAAGAAAGCAACCATTAGTGTCTTTGACAGATAAAATGCTTACCAGAGTCCTTTTCTTGTTCATTATCAAGATTGATATGAAAATATGCTACAGTGAGCATAAGAAAAGCAGTATTTGAATGACTTTTAGTCTCAATGCAATGCAAATTTCTGCAGTTCAAACGCAGAAAGTTCCTCATCTTCTTTGCTCTTGGCCAGGAATAGATCATTTATTACCCCTCACCACGAAGAGCATGGCAGAGCCCTCATTATTTCATATCTATGCTTTTCAAATCAATCAGCTCTCTGCTAGACTACTGGGCTTTTAAATTTAAATCAGCTAAAGTTAGAATGTGTTTTATAAAAATGTCAGAGCCTCATTAACTTCAGTTTTGTGTTAGTCTTGTCTATCATTTTTTTGGTTGACAATATTAAGGAAATTATTTCTCTAAGAACCCTGGCGCCAAGACTTCTTTTTGAATTTTTATGATACTCTACTTAGAAATCTGAACTCTGGCTAAAAATCAAGATGTTCCAAATTACCAGTATCTCTAAATAGTCACTTTTCAGAAGGTATACAAAATTTCTAAATGTTTTCCCACCTTTGAATTTGTATGGTGAATAAATAAAATATCCTAAAAGTGGGAATTTGATCAGTCTTTCTCTGTGGGCTTTTGGAGTGTGACAACTGTTCTTGGACAGGACTGTCCCTCCCATTGCTGGGCTTTTAGCGTCTCTGCTCCCCCTTCTCCACTAAATGCCAGTAATTCTTCTCAGCTATTGTAACAACCAAAAAAACCTCCACACATTTCCAAACACCTCCTGAGGCCCGGTCTGCCCCTGTTGAGAAGACATTAAAACAAAAATTTCAAATTCCTTACATCAGACAAAAAAAACCAACCAGATTACTTGCCAGCCACAAAGTCTCTCCTCACTCTCAGAGTTCTCCACTTATTTCAGCTCCTAAAACTGTATGCTTGTGCAGCTCATTTCATTGTTAAGATTTCTTGCTTAGTGATGTTGCTTGAGCTATACCATTCTTTCACTGCTGATAGGTCTTGACTGGTTCCATAAATGGTGACTTTCTGGAAGGCAAATATCTTAGGATAGACATCTGATTGTGCTCCCACATCAAACTGAGTCCTGGACATAGTAAATGTTCATTGACTTTATATTGGATGAATGGCTGAGGAATAGATAATAGAGAGGACCTAAATTTTGGCCCATTGGCCAATGGCTTAGTAAGAAATTCTCCCTATGCGTCTTGTCTTCGTGGCTTGCTGTGGTTGTGGATTATGTCTATAGCATGGTGGCTACTGGGTTCTTTTGTCCTCATACTAACACGCGGAAGGATAAAATAGAAGGAAAATAGTTAAGTCATTTGCTGGGGCAGCAGCTATATTAAAATGACCACAAGTAGTATGTGTATACAGAAACATGCATACACATGGAGAAAAAGAAGACATACTAATATTTAACAAGAATAAAAATCCTTTCTCAACATTTGACAATTTAGGAGGAAAGTAGATTTTCCTTCTGTATTAACTCCCTTTACTGGCTCTAGTTTTATTCATTTGTTTCAAGGTTTCCATTGTTGCTCTTTGACTAAGGCACTTAATAAATGTCCCTCCAAAGGCATCAGACCACTGTTGTTTTCTTCTCCCATCCCAATGTCTTTTCCAGTAAAAAAAATTACCCAGAATATATATTTTCTCTTTATCTATATCTTTTGGGGAGAAGAAAAGGAGAATTATATTTTTAAAAGGTCATTTTTCTTATTAATAACCAAGGAGAAATAAACCACAGCTGATTCAAAAGGCGAATACTAATCCTATTTCTGTAGCCTTAGTAAGTGCTTTCTCACACAAGATAATCCTCAAATGAGAGGGAAGGTGGAATATACAACAGATTTAACAATCAAGCTTGAGAGTGAGTAAACTACAGGTCACATCTGGAGAGAATAATGCAGAAATGAAGATACGAACTTGAGTTTTTTCCTCCAGATGGTGATAAAGTCACACTGATCCAATTTATCCCTTTTTCCCTATCTCTATAGCTCTCAATAGCACACAAATACAAGATGTCTGACCTTCTCTAAGCTGTCTTCAGCCCTCATTTCATTAAAAAAAAAAAAACAAAAAACACTACTCATAGAATGAACCAGTCCATAATCAGTGGCGTGACACTGATTGGGGTAGGAGCGTGACTCTTCAGGGGCATATGTATATAATCAAACACCAAGCTTTGAGATAACTTTCTTTCTCTCTCTCTCTCTCATACTCTCTCCTCCGCCCCTCTCTCTTTTTCTCTTTCTCTCTTACACACACACACACACACACACACACACACACACACACACTCCTTCCTTCCTTCCTAGATAATGCGATTCCCTCACATCATTCCATTCTGATTCGTCTCCATGATCTGGGGATGGGAAGAGGCTGAGTTTGATCACTAAGACACTGTCCCCTAGGAAACAAAGCACCGCTATGATGCTTTCTGAGTCCCCATTTTCAGACAACACTGCTTCCACAGCTGCGAGACAAAGAATGATCATGCTTCAAAAGCTACCAGTTCTAGTCAAACTGCTGCCAGTCCAGCAGAAGACTCTTGGGATGATTTCAACCCATTAACTTTTTCTTGCCTATCAGAAGGAGGCGACTGGAGACACCATTCACTGGGGCCACTAAACGGGAGTCAAGTTTTTGCTGAACTTGGACCTAAACCTAATATTAATATCATTCAGTGTTTTAGAAATCAACAGATTTAGCTCCAACTAAAACAATCAAATATTCTCCAGATTAAACCTGAACTAGATTCATATGTCATTTACTTTATAATCTTGAAGGTATTCTCATGACAATTTCTCCATGGCATTGGGCAGTCAATTTCTTTCTTGGCTGCCAATTCACTGGCAGGTTGGACAACTAATATAGTGCCAGTCTGAAAACTTGGTCTCATTGCCAGGTAGTTTAAAAACCATTCACATAGTTCAGTTTGATTTTTGAGTGTTCAGACAGACGGGTTGTTTGAACTCACTGGTCCAAGAACATGTTTCCATATATTACTATGCCTCTTATAAATCAGACCAAAAAGAGAATAATGAATGGACTACTTGGCCATTTCAAGCAATTATTCTGTCTGGTATGGGTGGAGGAGAAGAGTAGTGTCAGAGAGTTATCAGCGGTTAGTTTTACTGGAGGAAATGTTACATGTCCAGTGCCAAGCACATCTATTTGACTGATTACTTTGTCTCTGATTGTCTGTATTTTTTTCTCTTCTCTCACACACGTACCCTCTTTAATTACTAGCGGAAAACAGTGCATTCTGCACACTTTACAACATCTGTTCAGGCCTTAATTAATCCAACTCTCACACAGTCTCCATAGCAACAATGCTTAACAGGCTCATTCTCTACATCCGAAAATCTTCTAAGTGAGTGACTGAAAATATGGCCATTATTGAAATATGTTTACATTAATTCTAGTGTCAGATATAATGAGAACTTTGCACGGAGGGTGTTTGCATGGAGAGGCCAAGTTATGAGATCACATTCAGCATAACTATAGTAAAATCAGCTGCCTCAAACCAGAAATACACATTAACACTAATTTTTTAAGGTATTGGAAAAAAAAAATCCCATTACTACCTTTATGTTGCAAGAAAGTCCTGTGCTGCAGAAGACTAATAACCAGTTACCTCTATGAAGCATACACTTATTGTTTATAGGGCAGTTAAAAGAAATGCCAGTGTAAAAAAAAAAAAAAAAACTCATCAAGAGGTTGCTTCCTGACTTCTGGCTCTCCAGACCTTAATTAAAAGCCTATTGTCCTTTGCTGGCACCTGCCAACTTCTCACCCAAATTAGAGCTTGTTGGTAGCAGAGAGGTGGACTAAGGCTTTCCAAAGAGGTCATGAACACTGTCAAGGGAAATGTCAAGCACATTTCTGAGAGTCGGTGTTAGCTCTGTGGCCTATATAGGTGCTCTTCCTGATGCTGGCTATATCTGTGTTTACATTCAAAGCCTTTAGGTTAGAGATTATAAAACTAAGCACTGACAACTATCCAGGAAACCTGCTCAGACATTATATATGGTGTTGGGGGTGTTTGGGGGAGTAGCGGTCAAGAAAGCATAGAAAAATGAAGCCAGGCATTTACCCCCAAATGGTATTTCAGACCATACATCTGTCATTACATATTTAACTTGGGTTGCTAACAAGAAGTAAACTATTCATCAGGGTTCTAGCTTCTTTTCCCTTCACTGCTTCCTTGTTTGTACGGGCAAACAACCCAAAACCATTTGAGGAGGGAGGAGAAAAGAATTTAGACAAACTCTTGGGTAAATAAAAATGTATTTTAGTAGACAAATCAGATCCCTTTTATGATATAAAATGGGACACTTGATCGTGCCTCTGAACAAGGAAAGGATTTTCCCAAACCTTCCCCTTGTGACTGGAATTCTGTGGAGCCTAAGAACATTGGCCCTTGGGACAATTTATCCCTGGATTGCCTAGAGACAGAGGCAAATTGAGCCGGGTTCCTAGGCCTATGAATAAAAGCGGGTTCATTGAGGAAGGTGAAGGCTAGGGATTCTTGCAGGAATAAGGGCCAGTGCTCCCATGTGACGATAACATCTAGTGAAATTAGCACAGAAAGTATAATCCTATTTTCCCACCAAATTCATTCTTTTGTCCTCATGCAATTATCTGTATGAGACTTTTAACTGCTGTCAGTGTGTAAAACTTCTGACTTTCTGCTTTTCAAAGAGTTTTGTTAGTAGGCAGACAACTAAGATTCAATTAATGGCATGTTTCAGCCATGAAACTTCTACAAAACTAATGAACCATGATCCCCCTTCAAGTTACTTCATCCAAATGATATTCAATCATCAAACTGAAGTGATTGCTTTGAACTCATAAGCCTGAGGCAAAGAATGTCATGGATACAGGATTAGGGTTCTAGTTCTAGTTCTGTCACCTCTTTGATCTCAGATTTCCAAAGGTTCTTGTTCATCTACTCACCCTTCATTCAATAAGTATCATGAAGCTCTTTACTCTGAGCACAGCAACATAGCAGGCTTTTATCTTGGATATCTCTCATGGCAAAGGAAAATGGGCTATGAAAAAGTGAAGTAACGGTACCCCAGCTATCTGAGTTCTTGAGCTTGTCCTAGCTCACCTTCTTTCTACCCCTACCACCAGCGTGTAACAGCTGCTATCATTTTTAGGGTGGTTACTGTGTGGCATTTATTGTATGGGTCGTAATTCATTGAGTTCTCACAATAGCCCTGCAGCGCATGGCTATGATTATCCTCATTTCGTAAATAAGCAAACTTAGCTCAGAAGCCAGGTTGCAGGTTTGTACAACTCCAAGAGATTCTACTCACATTGAACTCCATGAGCATGAGCGCTCTGTGGAGCACAACTCCATACAACGGGAATGGTGTCCCCTGGCCTCTGCAACCTTGTGGACTTGGGGGCATTTTAGTAAACAGAGCCTAAGTCTGTTTATTGTTCTGTATCTTTTTACAGGCAGTCAGGAAAAAACAATGGTGAACTTCTGGTTTTAAATCACAAGATTATTCTGGAATATTTCTTCTATGTGTCTCCTCTACTCCTTTTTAAAAATTGTTTTCCATTTTCCACAGAGCCCTAAGTAGTAGATTAAGATAAGGTAACTGGCAGCATCAGAGTTGATTAAGAAAATAAGGCAGGGGGCCAACCCAAGAGGGCCGCGTAGGATGGTTCTGCTCTCACCTCTTCCTATAAGCTCACTGGACCTATGACTACATGTGGAACAACAGTTTCCTCTGAAAAAGACATGAAAGTGAGCTGAGCAGCTGCTTTAACCTCAGCAAAAGAGAAGAGAGCCACATCTAGGTGGGTAGGAGAAGCTGAGATGCAGTCTCGCCAAAAACCCCTAGCGCGCGCGGCAGCCCACAATGAGGGGAAGGGGACTCACAAACCTGGAGTTTCTCCCTGAAGAGCCAAGGGTTGGTTCTCACATCAGGCACCTCAGCTTTTAAGACCTGCACCTGAGAGATGAGCCCCCTAAAGCATCTGGCTTTGAAAAGCAACGGGGCAGGTGGCCATGAGACCCAAAGGGCCTTAATGAACTGAGAAACAGCTCTTAAAGGGCCCATGCAGACTCACTCGCTCAGGGCTCAGAGTAGAAGTGGCTGTTGCAAAACACCCAGGCTTTCTGTCAACGAGATTCATTTGCTCCTCTTAAAAGTATTGGCCGGAGGGGCCACCGTCTGTTGAGATACTTACTTCAGGGATGGACACTCTGGTGGAAGCCTTTTTTTCCCCCTTTAGAGGGCACCGTCTTCATGCTCTCTGCCCTGCTCCACAACTCCTAGAAGGGAGCTTTTACACATGTCTGGTGACCTAGGTTTTGCAGCCACAGCCAAGGGCATGCCCCTTGGTCATCTGGCTCTGGTTCCATTGGGACTGTAATCGTCAGAGAGAGATCTGGGCAGGCGACCACCCACGGAGCACTGCCCAGACAACAGACTGAAATACACCCCACTCTTTTTGCAAAAGAGGCCTATTTACTTGTCTAGGAGCTTTGGCCCGAGGGCCCGGCTTCTGGGATGGCACGCATCTAGGGACCTCTGGAAGGCCTCTCAGGGAACGAAGCTCGGGGATGCCATCTTGGCGCTCTCTCTCTGCCTCGCTCCAACTTGCCAGTATCTCCTGGAAAGGCGATACTGGATTCACTCACCTGGATCCCTGGTTTTTGTGACTGTTCTTGGTTGTAGCCAGTGGGACTTAATGCTTTGTGATTGCAATATGCTGCCTGAGAGTCTGTCTTCCAATCAGCCTGATTCTAGATACTGACTGAGGTCCTTCCTACTGGGACACTGACAGGCCTTTGCACACACTCACTACGGGGAGCCACCAAAAATAAAATAGCTGTTTGGACAATCACAAGGTTTCGCGGGACATCCGGGACCTAGGGCAAGGTCGAACGATAAGGTTTATCTCCTACACAAGGCCATTCCTTCAAGACTGGGAGAGACGGGTGTTTTCATCTAATACATAGAAACCAACACAGAGTCAAGCAAAATGAGGAAACAAAATTAATGTGTTCCAACTCAAAAAAATAAGATAAAACCTCAGAAAAATGGTTCCTTTCTCCAAAACATTAATGAAGTGGTGATAAGAAAATAAAACAGAAGAGCAAAGTGAATCTGTACTTTTTTTCCCTCCTCTTAAAACTACTTTGACTCATATTGGTCATTAGTTTGTCCCACAGAACCACCTGATGCCTCAGAACCACCTGATCCAGAACCTTCTGGACCCCTCTGTTCCAATAGCATCGTCATGTGGTTCCAGGGTCCCCTTACTCTTGGTTTCTTGTGCTTTGGGATCAAGTAGGCAGATATCCAATTGTCCATTTGACCAGAACCAAGTTACTTTATGGTGGAAGTGGGCGTGGAAGGGTGTACGGAGGAGATGATGAGGGGACATATTCCTCCATACCCTGGCTATATTTGGGACCCAATCAGTTACCAAGTTGAGGAGTTGGGAGAGAGACAGAGAGAAAGACGGAGAAACTTCTGTGTGCCCCACAACTTGTTTAAGAGTGTTTGAAAGAGGTACAGATGGGTATTTTCACTGGACACCTTAATCCAGAGGCGAGGAACTCGTTCCGTAGCATCTCCGAATGTGTGCTCCAGTGTGTCGCATCTTTTGTTTCGTGCGTCTGGCTTTTGCTTTGGGTTTCCCTCCTTGCTCAGAATGTCTTTCCCCTACTTCCTCTCTATCCTTCAAGCCTCAGGCACCTTCGACTTTAGAACAACTCCCCCCATTCCTGTACTACTGGCCCCAACATATTCTCCCTATGAGCTCCTACAGCAACCTGTACTTCTCCATATCTGCTCACGTGCTTGTCTTCTCCAACAACCTGCAGGCTTATGCATCTTCATTATGTTCCTAACAGATCATTAGGCCTTTACCAGACAGCCAATAAATATTTTTTTAAATAAATGAGTTGGGTGAAGGTTTAGAGACACAAATAAGTTGAAAGCTAACTTTATGAACCCTAATCCAGTCTTACAACTAGTACCTGCAGGCATTTGCCTTCTTTGTTCATTGCTTCTGGCTGTGCAAACACAATCTGCCTAAGGACTGGGACTAGGACTGAGCAATTATTGAGAGATTTTTTAATGATATGATAATAACAGCTACCATACAGTGAGTGATTACTATGTTGCAGGCTCTAAGCACATTGCATATATTAATCATTTAATTCTCACAGTTCTATAAGGTAATTATCCCTGTTTTATAGATAAGGAAACTGGGACCTAGAGAAATGGGCATATGAAGGACACCCAGTCAGTGGGAGATCTGGCTCCAGAATCCATACTCTTGACTGCTATGCTTTTCAATGAGAAAGACAGAGATGATTGAATCTTAATAACCTCAGATTGATTCTGAATTTGAAAGGAAGGACTACATACTCTTTTATCCGTCATTCCATGATTTAATTATGCTCACCTTCTTTACCTAACATGACTCTTATACACATACACCTACCACCACCACCTCTGTAGCAAGTGTTTTTACCCTTTTCTGAATGAAAAGGACCCAGCTATGAGTGTTTAAGGGCTGGAAAGTGTTGCATGACTCCAATAATTATGAAGTCCTGATGAAATGCAGAATAGCTTGGACTATAAAATGAGATGGCACATAAATTGATGCAGCCTGGAAGGGACAGAGCAAAAACATTGCTTTTCTTTCCACAGCATATCTCTAAAGCGATGTATGTCTCCTTTAAGCTTTTCAGTTCATAGAAAAAGTAGATCCTTTGGGGAAAGCTTATTTATGATGGGGTGGTCTTCTCTTTAGCGGTAATTTCTATTGGAGCCGCAGAATGACCTCTATTGAGATCTGAGCTCATTACATAGTGAGGCCAAAGTTGAAAAGAACTTACCAAGAAAGCTTTGAAACTTAGTTATATCCAGTTGAAAAGTCTTAATATTAAATTTTAAAATTACCAAGAGGAATCTATAAATTTAGGTATCTCCAAAGATGCTAAAGCTTCCCCAGGGTGGCTATACAAAGACCCAGAGTTTGCAGGGCTTGAAGATCAACTAAGCACACATCTTTTTAAAGAACTCCATTGGGATTTTGAACATTTTTATATATTTTCACACATGAATATTGCCATATTCACTGTCAGAAAAAAAAAGATATTTATAGTTATCAGAGCAAGGATTTAGACTGAAATATCTGTATGGTTTTTATTTGAAGGATATAGGATTCTGAAACGAACTTTATTGGAGAGAGAAGGAAGATAGGTTTTCCTCTTTTGATGTCTTTAGGAATGAAAGATGCATTCTATAATTTATGAGTTCAGCTTGAGGTGAAGTGATTGACTACAGGTTTAATAATCTACATGCATTTTGTAAAGATTAGTCTCTGAATTTGTTAATATGATTGTTACCAAAATGGTCAAAAGCATCAGGTGTCAGAAAAAGTGTCCCTCAAAAGGCTTTATTTTTTTTAAACTAACATTTCACTTGCCTACATGAAAATATATACAACCAGCAACTTTAAGGAGGAAAAAAACAAACAAAAAATGGAATCTGTGTGAATTCTTTTCTCTACCAATCATAGGTCTCTCCTGGTAAGTGTTGCCGTTCTGGGTGAATGTAGTACTCCTCTTTTATTTTCACTTTCATAAGGGGAGATTGTGTTTGTATGTGAAATGTGTATTTCACCATGGTCCTACACAATATATTATTTCAAAGTAAAATAGACAAGTACGAGATATTTATTGACACTGACTGAAATATATACAAGTATTTCTGAAGAACAAGCTGAAAACATTTTCAGGTTTATTTTCTCACACAAAGACCATATTACTCTGAAATCAGGATGTGCCAGCTTTACTTTGCGGAAAACCACATACCAGCAGTAAGCTTTGCCGAGAGCAGTTTTTATCCTTAAAGAACTGCAGGGCCGAGATGAGAGTGGTAGTTGTTGATGCTCCCGGGGCTGGCAGAGACAAGGCCAGTGGAAAGCAGCAAGGGCACTTACTGGAGTTTCATTATTTACATCAAAATTGACTTGCTGGGGTTTTGCCTCTGGGCTCTCTTGAAAGATGATGCTGAACTGTGGCTTGAAAAGCAAACAGTATTAGGACCAAGAAAGTGCTTCTGCAAAGTATCTGGCCCAGGTCGCAAGAGTCCAGATTGTGTCCATAGCAGAGTGGCCTCCTGGTCAGAGCAGTGACCAGACAGGATACATTGGGTTGCATGGTGAATGTGACAGATCACCGCCAGGAGTGACCCCTTAGATGTTCCAAAGAAATTAGTATGTAAAAACTAACCAAGAAAACGCCTTTCCCACATCTTCCTCTCTGCCTTTGGGGACACTGCAGCCACTCTCCATAATCAGCAGCTGTGATTGTGAAAGTTGGCCCATCTTGAATATCATGCTTCGTCTAGGTCTTACAAGGCATTTCAAAAACCAGATGATATAGGAAAAAATGCAATATAGAAACTAGAGTCAGAACTTTGAAAATATTTCTGCTTATTCAATTTCTCTTCCAGAAATCTGAAATTAGGTGTGATAAGTTAACAATTATACAAACAGAGCTGCTTTCAATAATTTAATTAGACTCATGCCCAAAAAAGGAACTTGCATGAAATATTAAATATTACTCTTAAAGTAATTTGGACATAGTCACATACACATCAGGAAAGGGAAAAACCAATCTCGCCAAAATGCCAGTGTTTTGTTTTGTTTAAAAAAATAATGACAACACTATTAAAGGTAAACAATATTTTCTTCAGCTCCATCTCCAGTTTCCCCTTCTTGTCTGGTCAATGTCTGTAGATTTAGCTTTGCTTCTGTTATAAACGTCGGCAGCTGAGGGCCGTGTGGATCTGAGTCATGGGGGCTTGTGAACTCAGTCCCAGAGACGTCCAAATCTGCAACAGACAAACAGCACAGGTCACAGACAAGACCCACAAAGCAGGTGAACTATGACTCCGAGTCAGCCATGGAGAGAATGGTGGAGTCCAGTGAGAAAGTAACAAAATAGATATCTAATATTTTAATCAATATCATTAAGATATATTTGGTTGTGTGTACAAATGTCTCCTGTAGCTAAAAATAATCTTTATAAAATACTTCTAGGGAAATGTCAAAGATCTTAGAAATACAGTATATATTCTATGTGCAATTAACTATATTTGCTTCTGCATAGCATTTTACCTTAGAAGATCTCAAAGTCAAGAACTGACCTCAAGACAAATAATGTATCTGGGATTTTATTGATACAGGCAAGGGGTGGGGAGAAAGGCACTGAAGGATGGCGACTCTTCAGCTTCGCCATTATGCAAATCTGTTAACGCCACACAAATCACTTAGCAAGTATACCCAGATTCCTAGGGAAAATCATTCCAATATCAACTATGACTGGGTTTATTTTTTTCTAGTTCCTTAGCAACAGCAGGGCATAGTCTATTCTCCCTTTTTCTGGTAAAACCCTCTAATATATGGTTTAAAGTAGAGGCGAAGAGGGTTTTGATCTGAAGAAAAGAGAGGCTCTTGCTGCAAATCATTTTCTCTGCATTTATTCCATGGACCATCCTTCCTGAGGCTTGGCTATATGGCAAAATTACAAATAATCAGCTTTGGTTGGAGCAAAATGTAGAGTATGCATGGAAACACAGGTGGAAAAGATGTATAGCCCTGAGGCCCATCTGCTCTTTTTTCAGTCTTTAACAAGAAGTCATTATAATCCTTGCCACATTTATTCAAAGCCTCTATTATTTAGATGGATACATATAACTGCTGGCATTCTAATAATAAAAACCCCTGTGACTTTCACCCTCTTCATAAGGATCTTTGGTTCTTAGAGAAGGAAGCAAGACCTGGAAGGAATGAGGAGCAAAATGTCCTCACAAGGCTCCATCTTCAGAGATG
Source organism: Pteropus alecto (assembly GCF_000325575.1). NCBI lineage: Eukaryota > Metazoa > Chordata > Mammalia > Chiroptera > Pteropodidae > Pteropus > Pteropus alecto. The sequence continues at coordinate 9,050,965 of NW_006436298.1, read as the reverse complement.
TGGCACCCTTTACTACACCTCCTTTCATCACTTCTCCCAATAGGAGGCAGAGCCAATGGGAGAGGAGTAACCAGGCTCATAGGAAGTAGACACAGGTCACCAGGAGGAGCTGACCCATGCCTCTGAAGCTGAGGAGGATCCCTGGGAGAGGAGGGATGTGAGGATGTACTCCACAGCTCTGCTCAAAGGTCAGGCTATCCCTGACTCTACATGCCAATGCGGCACAAAGAAAAAAATCCATTTACATTGAGATGACTTGATTCTACTGACCCGAATTCCAAATACTGTACCTTGAATACTGAGAACTCACTCACTACTGAAAATATATCTACCGAAGATGCCTCTAACTACCACCATGTATAGAATGCCTTTTCTGGGCACAGAATCTCTTCCAAGTCTTATCTCCCTCATTTAATCAGATAAACACAAAACCCCCCAGGCAGTGATCTCATTATCAGAGCAATCAATATAAATCAACCTACGATGTTCTCCATCCTATTTCACTGCATAGGGAGACAAAGTATGCCTCTGTGGCCACAAAACACTTTCATCATTTCAACTCCTTTTCTCAGCCATTGAATAAATAAGGCCATTTTACCTCTAAAAACAAATATTCCCAGTTTAACTACTGATGTTTAATATTACACATCCTTAAAAAACAAAACAAACAAAAAGCCCACACTTCAAAACTTCCACCTAGCAGATGTTGGCAGATTGGAAAAGAGTTCACCTAAGCTATTACAGTACTGCCTCCAAGCCTACAGAAGGTCCAGCCAAGGCACAAGAAATACCACATGGAAAATGAACAATCATCCATTGAATGAAGTGGTTGGGAGGTGATTGCTGACACATGTGACCATGCCAAGCACAATGGAAGCCCTTAATCCATGTAAGTTTCCTTCCTCTGGGGTGTGAAACCTTTAGCAAAGAATCCAAAATACTGGTGAATCTAAGTAACTGGGAAGTCCCTTTAATGGCTTCAAGAAAAGACTTGTTCAAAAACAGTCGAAGAACCAAATAAGTATCAGAAAGAATTCTTTTATCTGAAGTTAAATTTTGGGCCCTAATTCAGGAAGACAGAGAACCAAGAATGAATGGGCAGGGGGATGTGGAGGTAGAGAGGTAGAGAGGTAGAGAGGTAGAGAGAGGTAGAGAGAGGTAGAGAGAGGTAGAGAGAGGTAGAAGGAGGTAGAGAGAGAGAGAGAGAGAGAGAGAGAGTGTGTGTGTGTGTGTGTGTGTGTATGAGGGGGTATAGAGGTTTAATCAGAACTTTTTCGAATAAAAATAAAAACACAGAAGAAAAACATCGCTAGGTGAGAGTCTGCAAGACCCTAAAGTGAATGACCCACAATGTAATCCCAGTTGTACTAATAGAAGTGGCTGTGGTGTGTGTCACCTGGAGAACTCAATTTCCTTCTTCATGTTCCTTCTTGGTTTCTACCTGAACTATTTAGGCAAGGTCAGACAGTCTGTCTTTGAAATTAGAAACTGTTCTGTGATTTCTGATTTTATTACTCCATTTCAACCCTGGAAGAACTCCAGCACAGCAATTGTATATTTCTCAAGGTCAGCCACCTTTTTCCACACTTTTTACCCTAGAGAGTATGATCATCACACAGAACCCTAAACTCAAAAAACATTTGTTAAAATAAAACCTCACTGATTCAGAAAGCAGAATTCCTGGGAAGTAAAGTTAATCATCCAATTTGATCTGTGATCAAAACACCTATAAATTAGTGGACATAAAAACAGAATATCTCATTTTTTAATAAGAAATATTAAAACAATCATAATTTGGTCAACTAAAAACCAAATGCTACTACTAAAATGAAACAAAACTTCAAACTACAAAGAAACTTTCAACCTAGTGTCTTAATACAACATTCCCTCTTAGATGTAAAAGAAATAATGTGATTCTTATCATACTTCTGGAAACTAAACAGAGTGAACATTATGAACCTTCAAATAAGGACAAATGAGCTAAAATTCATAAAAGCCCCAAAGCCTGGTTAAACCAAATGGAGAGGTAGAATCTTGGTGCAGGGATTTTTTTCTATTTAACTTAACTTTCTTTCACATCCTAAAACTTCATCCTTCACAAGAAATTTCCTCAGACCCACTGTAGGGTCTGAGTTGGTCTTCTATCTGATATCAGATATCTATGTGGTATCTGATTTAGACAGTTCCCTAAATCGTCCTGTTTTTAGCCTTTAGTTGCAACCTGTTGGTTGACATTTGCATTTATCATTTTCACACTTTTCTCTGCTCATCAGCTGTTGGAATGTCAAATTATGAGGGGAGAGAATCTTAGGGCTGGGATGACATACAACTATAGAAATCAACTCTTGAAAAGCTGACACTAGCAGTAAGTACAATTGGCCTTTCCTTCCTCAGCTCACCATCATCACTATTCTATTCAGCCAACTGAATAAATTGATTATTTTCAAGACCAGACTATAAACTCAGGTACAAAATGCAGCCATGTGCCATGTTAAAAATGAAAAGTGCTGCTTCTTAAACTCATAAGTGAATGAAATCTCTTAAACCACAAGGTAAGATGTAACCTTGGGCAAATCATTTCCCTTCTCGGGGCTTCAATTCATAAAGGATTGAACTGAAATCATCGTTAAATAATCGTTAAGGCCTCTTAAACTTTTTATCCTCTGTGAGAATTTTTATATCTGTGTCTTGGCCAAGTGATTCACCAAATAATATTCCAGAAGTACAATAAATACACGCATTTTCAACTGCTTTACGCTCCAGAAATGCACATTATTAAGTTGTATTTAAAGTAATGTTTATGGGTGATTTCCAGACATGTTCCACTCCATCTTAAATCTTCCCAACAACACATGTTTGAGCCCACACATAGCACTCAATGATAGGATTTAGAAAGCTACCAAATAAGTGAAAGATAATGTCCATATTCCAAACGTGCACTTGACCTCCCCTTCAATGAAGAGCAAACTTAAGAGTAACTTGTAATAAAGAACAGATTTGTGAATCAAAAAGTGTTGTCTTTGCGTTTTAAGTTACTCTTTGCCTTTTTCTTTATTTCTGAAGAGAAAAACATTTTAAATCTTAATTTTTAAACCAAAGTTTTATTTAAATTTAAAAGTATCAGTATAATTTTCATCATGAACACCAACTATCAAGGTCTGCATTTAGCTCAACAGTGTGCCCAGGGACCAACACTCAGCAGCCCAGTGCTGCAAACAGGATGTTGAGTCTACTGTTGAGATCGTTGGTGATGCCTTGTTCAGCCCTCTCTGTATCTCATCCCATTCCATTCTCTCCAACAAAACTCACAAAAGAGAGGTTATTGTCTTCTGGGTCTTGGCTCTGTTGTTTATTTTAATGAAGGATTCTGACTTATATTTATTACTATATCCCTTGTGCATGTTCCTAAAATCAAAATTCGCACTTCTCTAAAATAACTGTACCTCAGAAAAATTTTGTCATTAATGTTCCAAGTCTGCAAAATAAAGTTGTATTCCCTATTTAATAATTGATTCATGCTTATACTGTGAAACATTTAAAAAATTGTTTCCTGATGGCATTACTGGCAATCACTATTTTTTCTCAGGAGCATGAACGCACATCATTTTCCTTTTAATGGAAAACACTTATTGCACAGAGCTCAAGGTATCTTCAGAGCAAAGGAATATTGGTCCCTGTCCCTTATTTTGCTCAATTCCATTTCCCACAGTGAGCCACAATAGGATGTGAGCCCTTGGCATGAAAACCACTCTGATATTTGAAAGCATGATCTCAATTAGTGTTATGATTCCCTTTACTATCCTTCATGATCTAATATTGCACCTGAAATAAAATAACGGAAGTGCGCTAGGCGGTGTATGTGTGTGTGCGCGCGCACACACGTGTGGTGTGCAAGTATAAATTTGTAACATAAGAAAGCAAACTTACTTTTAACTTGTGACTATTAGAGTTGGGCTTTATTTTCTTATCAGTAATTAACATATTTGGAATAACCTGTTGGTTATATAGGCGATGCTGACAAGAAACATAGCAACTGAAGCAACTGATGCAATGAAGGTGCAATTATATTAACACAAAGCATGTTATGATTTGTCAGTTCTGTTGTCTGAACTTTGATTTGTTCTCACACTCTTTTCTCCCCAGAAGGGTGCCCGTGTTAAGGAGTCGCGACCTGAACAACAACAAGCCCCAGGGGAGGATGGGGCAAGTGCTGCCACCTTCCCCTCTTCTTTGAGATGCATTTCAAAAACTGTTTCTTTCATTTAAAAAAAAAAAAGTGTGTTTCTCTAAACAGAATACTAATATGTATTAATGTTATAAGAATACAGTGGTCAAGTAAGCTGATGAAACTCTGGGTAAATAAAGTTTCTTTATTGACAGATTCCTTAGAACTTCAATAGGCTCACCTGTATTATAAATCTCTGAAAGGGAAAAACAATATGTGGCATTCCCTAAACTCATAAGGGTTTTCTCAGAGTGTACTTTGCAGTGTTGTGCTCCATGTAATGTATGTGGGGAATAGTGTACTAGAGAATGAGAAACCTAGACTAAGAGACAATAAATGACCAAGATGCCAGAATAACTCAGAGGTGGAAAGTTAGAAATAGGTGAAATTTTCCAAATTCAGAAACTCTTAGCCCTGTATATGTCTATATTGGCCCCAGCCAATAATCATCTATGGCTGCTAAAATCGTTTGGAGAAAACTGATGGGAAACTTTATAATGGATGGATCGAGTTGACAACATCTGAACCCTCAATCTTAATATCACGAAAAGAGAAACGGACATGGTAAGCCTCATGATGGAATGCAATAGAAAATATACAACATATATGTTGTACAATGTATGAAGATTTTTTCATGTCAAAAAATAAAGCCTGTATCTAGTCAAACATCAAATATCTATTCCCAACTATCAGTTGACAGGAAACATAAGGGCAGAAGAATATGTTAAATGACACCACGGGAATGTAATCAGCAAAATCTACACTGTAAAAAAATTTTCAAAAAAAAATTTCCAGGAAAAAAATGTTTTAAACAAACAACTTAGTCTTTTCAACAAATTCTAAGATTTTTTAAGGCAGGGAAACTTTAGATTAAGAGACTTTATGCAATTTTATTAACCAAAGTCACCCCCCATAAATTTAATAAAATTAAAAAGAGAGTTAAGATATATAAAAATCAAATGCAACATATGAAATTACTTGGATCTCAATTCAAATAAACCAAGGGAAAAAAATGAGAATTGAAGAAATTCAAGTACTGACAATATGATTTTAAGTAAAAATGGTCAATTTTTTAGTGTCATAATGATATTGTGATGTTAAAAAAATGAGTCCATATCTTTTCAAGAAAGATACTAAAATATTTTTGGATGAAATGATAGGATGTCCTGGATTTGCTTTAAGATAACCCAACCTAAGAAGAGAGGGAAAAGGGCACTGATGAACTAGAACTGGTCATGTGTTGGTAATTGTTAAAGCTGAGAGTTCATTAAACAATTCTCTCTTCTTGTGTATCTGTTTGAGATGTTTTATGATACATTTTTTAAAAAGGTCACAGCCTTCTATACAGTTGAACTATAAAATTATAAACGGTTCTCTGTTATTACAACGGCATGGCTTCTATATATCTGATATAAACGGAACACTGCGGCAATAAATTAGAAGCCTCCTCTGGATGCCAAGTATGTTTAGATCAATTTTAATGCAACTATATGACAAGTCATTGGGAAGTGGCATGTATATCTCGAAAGATACACAATTTGTCTGAGCATATTTCATAAAATAGATGAGGTTCATTTGAGTTTACAATGATCCATAAAAAATGATGCAGATTCATGTATAGACTTTACTCTTGCCTGAGAAATCTAACATTGCCTATGTAATAAATAATTCAGAAAAAAAGCTCATTTTATACCCTGAATACATTTGTCCATGGCAATGAATTGATAAGGATTCTCTTGGAATTTGGATTCCTATTCTTATAAAATTAAAAAGTAACATTTAAGAAATAGGAAGTAAAAAGCAGAATAATAATATCAAAGGAAATTTCAGTTCATAATAATAGCAGGTGTTAATATATATTGTCAAAAGGATGAATGAATTAATGAATACCTGATTCAAAAATTCTACCTACTCTAAACAGAGCTGTAGGAATCACCAATTTGAAATTCTTATGTTTAGAAAGTACTTTAAATTTTTATTTAGTCTAATCCTTGTCTTCTCAGCAGAATTAAACTGAAAATCAAGATAAAATTGTTTTATAGGGCTTCTCTGATTAAACCACTAATATTATTTGACCTTGATTGGAGCATTCCATTCAATCCTCACCAACTCACAATGGTAGATGTACTATGGAATGACAAAACGCCTAAAACCGACAAAGAGACAAACCTAACCTGAGAACAGAGCACAACTCAGGAACACAGGAAGCTGAAGAAAAAAATCATAATTAATATCTTCAAAGAGATATTTAAAAAATATTTCAGCCACAAAACAAAAATAAAATTCCATAAAATAAGAACTTCAAGAGAACAAGAGAAAATATCTTAGAAATTAAAATATATTAGCTGAATTAAAAATAAAAATCAATAGAATAGTAGGAAGTTAAGGACAAGAAAACCTCCCAGAAAGTAGAACAAAGACATGAAAAAATAGAAATAAAAGAAAAAAAAACTGAAAAATCAGAGGGTCCAAGAGGTCTAACTTATGTCTGGAAATAGTTCCAGTAAGATAAAAATGAAGAGAAGCAATTTTTTTAAAGAAAATGAAAATTTCCCGGAATCGAAGAAAATACATCTCTAGATTAAAAGAGACTAATGAATAACAAATAAAAAATGATTTTAACAAAAGACCACACTAAGGCATATTATAAAATTCATCTAAGAAGGGATAACAAGATAATTAATTCTAAAGGCTTCCAAAAAGCAAGAACAGGTCACAAAGGATTAGGAATCGTAATGGCATCAGACTTCTCAACAGCAACCCTGGGAAATGGAAGAATCAGATCTTTCAAAATAACTTTTGATCCAGAATTCTAAGCCCAGATATATTATAAAAACCAAGTATAAAAGTGGCAAAAATAAATGAAAAAGATACCTGAACTAATTTGGGAAAAAATTTGCTTTCATTACACCTTTTCTTAAGGAATTTGGAGATATACTCCACCAAATAAAGAAATATACCATTATAGATGAAGAATGGGATTGAGAACATAGGGTCCAACACAGGAGAAAAGTGAAGGGATGCCCCAGGTGACAGCTACATAGCAGGTCTTGAGAGTAACACATCCGTATTGGAACAGGAGGACAAAGGATCCTGAAAGCGAAATTTTCAGGCACGAAAATGAAACCGATAGATATTGAATGTGCTGGGTATGTGTAAAAGAATATTGATCAATTATTGAGAGGGGTATAAAAGCTTTGAAGGAAAACACAGTGGGAGGTATGGAAAAAATAAGCAAATTAGAAAATCAGGCAGATGGTTAAAGTCTCAGTAAAACAGAACATAATAGTAACAACATTAAGTAGCTTCTGCACATGCAATTGATTTTTCTTCATCTTGAAAGAGATGAGCTCTTGCAAATGTCCATTTCCGATCTTAAAGTTTCCACATATAACTGTAAATATTTCTCTGAAAACCACTTCTCAAAGTACAAAATATAGCGAGTACATTCAAAAAAGAATTAATGTGTCTATATAATTAAGAGTAGACACTTAAAATTCCAAAATTTGCTGTTAAAAAAAAACAAAACAAAACTTTATGAACAGGCAATTCACAGAAGAGGAAAGCTAAAAAGCTAATAGTAATAAAAAAAAAAAGATACTAAATCTCACTGGTAATTAGAGAAGTACAAATTGAAAGAATGAGTTACCATTTCATACCCATGATATTGGCAAAAATTTAGAAGCCTAACAGTATTAAGTATTGGGGATAAACTAGAGAAATTGAAACTCTCAAATGTAGTTGCTAGAAGTGATATACAACTCTACCAAGAAATCAGTAATACTTGGCAAAACCAAAGACATCTCTGCTACTTCTAGGTGTTATAATCTACATAAATTCATTCATGTGCACAAGGAGAAATGCATAAAAGGATGTTTACTGAGAATCATTTGTAATAGGAAAAAAATTGGAAACATTCTAATTGCTCATTAGTAGGGCAATAAATATACTGGTGTTTATTCATATAATAGAATAGTATACAGCAGTTTAAAATGAACTATTTGTGCTGCATGTGTGAATACGCACATTGAGTGAAAAAAACAAGTTGCAAAAGACACACATATCACATATATATACACATATAGAGAGAGAGAGAAGGAGGTAGGGGAGGAGAAGAGAGGAGGGAGGAGAGGGGAGAAGAGGAAGAAGGAGGGAAGAGAGGAAAAGGAAGAGGGGAGGGGAAGGGAGGAAGAAAAGAGTGGGGATGGGAGGGGAGATGTAGGTTACTTAAATGTTAAAAACAAAAAATATATTGTTTATGTATACAGATATATGCAGCGATAGCATGTAAACATACTGTGGAAATAATAGACAATAACTATAGGGTATTGGCTAACTCTAAATAGGGGGAGAAAAAGATAAGGGAGAGGAATTTCACATCTAACATTTCTTTAAAAAAAAAAAAAGACAAAGAGATATCTGAAGCAAATATGGCAAAATGTTAACATTTGTTAAATGCATGCCTGATATATATTTTCTATGCTGTTCTGTAAGTTTGAAATTTTTCATAATTAAAACTTTTATATTAAAAATGCATTAAAATATATAGCAACCAATTGTAATATGTAGTCTTAATTTGGATCTTGAGTTAAAAAAACAACCTGGAAATTTAAATACTAACTATATGTTGATATTATTGAATTTTTGTTAACTTTTTTCTTGGTGTGATAAGCTTAAAAAAAGAGAGTCTTATCTTTTAGAGATATATACTGAAATGTTATAGATCAATAAATGTTTACACATGAGTTTTAGATATTGCTTCAGAATAATATGAGGCGGGGGGAGTAGGAGTCTAGATGAAACAAGACTGGCCATAAGTTCCTACATTTTTGAAGCTGAGTGATGGTACATGTGTGGTTGTTATAATCCTCTGTTTAGTTTCTTACATGATTGAAATTATCCATAATACATTCAGGTACACAAAAAAGCTGCCAAGTTCTATTTTAAAATCAAAACAAATTAAGATATTCAAATCTTGGAGTCCTTGTTAAAAAGCAGGGACAGCTTTTTAAGGGTGCACTGAACGAAACGACACGTAGGTTTCCAACTACAGGGACAGGGCAGTATTTTCATGGCACTGAATTCCTCTGAAGGGAGTACAGACTCAGAACCTCTACTTACCGTGCCAGAAAAGCCGACCTTCTGGAAACTGCCAGCTGCATGACCCTACCCACGTTGAAAGAATTATGCCTCTCATTTTGCTGAGAGAAGAAAAATTGAATTCATTTCTCTGCTGGTGAATAATGCAGGAAATCAACCTAGGAATTTTAATGCTGCATTTACTTCTTACTGGTTCAGTAGAGGGAATAGCAGCTGTTCAAATTCTTAAGCATAGAAGATTCAGTGTTTTTCTTTAAACCAGAAGAAGGCAAGTAATTAGATCAAATACACCCAAGCTAATTAGTCCTACCTACTTCTTAATAATTATGTTATTACCAGACTTAAAAAAAAAAGTCATCCAAATCTTTAAAGGTCTCAGATGAGTGTATTTTTTTTCTTGATCAACTATAAAACTATGAGATGTCAAAGAACTTACACAACATTTCTGTTCTGAGAACCTGATATTTACAGTTTTCAGAGAAACATAGAATTCTCTTTTTAAAAATAAGAAACATTATTTTCATAATTCTTATTTGTTTGAAAATAATATTTGCCAAGAAAATAAACTCTGAAATATCTTTTCCGACTGCAGCCTTGAGTTTATATGATTATAATGATTATTTAAAAAAAGTACAACATAACATATATAAAATGTTTTGTTCAACGCAGATTTTTATGTCCTTGGCATTCTTTTCACATTTATATTATCAGAGTAAACATTATTATACTACATTTCTGAAAATTAAACTTAAATATTTTTAGAAATAGTACAAGAAGTAGGCAGTTTGTAGAGCAGAGGCAAAATTAGGATTTTAAACTATCGAAAGGACAATCTAAAGAGAATGCATATATCACAGAATAAACTGCTTTACTCCTTAAAAGCTATTTCTCCCTATAGGTAATGATTTTAAATTGTCTTATGCATACAAATGTCATATGAAGCTACTTCAGCTGTTAATGTTTATACTTCCTGACATGTGACGTATGACTAACTGGAGCTTAAAGAAAGGTAATTTTCCTTTATCAGGTGACACGAATTCCTAAGTTTGCACAATATCCTCCATCTTTTAGACAAATCTCTTTCTTCTGTAAACGATCCTCAAGAAGGAGCCATAGCATTGCCATATAATTTAACTTTTCTTTAGTGCACCAAGAGCAAGAATCATGTAAAGTAGCCTCAGTTACTCACTTAGTGACCAACAGCCCTCACTCCATCTAGACAGCTGAGGGCCAATTAAGCATGCTGTCCTGAGAAAGTCTATTCCCTCATAGAATAGGAAGATCCAGACACAGATAACTGCAATAAAAACAGGATGTCCTGCTCAGTGGCTAATGAATACTGCCCACAGCTGGACACCACTTCAGAGACCCCTCCAGAGAGACAGCTTCCAGATGCAATGGCCAGGACACACTTCAAAGAGATAGCATCTGAACTGAGCCTTGAAGGCTGACCAGGATGTCAACAGGAAGAGATGGCTTTGTGCAGAGATATTCTAAGTGGAGTTTGCCACTCTTGCAAAGGGGAGAAAATGCTAGATGCTGTAAGAAAAAAATTTGTCAAGTTTGGCTTAAATACGAGTTTGTGCCAGTGAATAAAGCAGGAAGGGCATGCTAGAAGAATAGGTTGTGGACACTCTTGAATAGGAGTGTTCAGAGTTCTAACTCTAAGAGATAAGCTTGGCAGCTACTGGTGTTCAGGACCTTTGTATGGTCCCATATCAACCTACATACTTGGTTTCATCTGCATTATTGCCACACTGAAACACGAGATTTAGTTCCAGCAGTCGGGTGAAACAGGAGAACTGCATTGCCCCTCTTTTTCTCTTGCCTGGAATGAGCCCACATTTAGCCCATCAGGTATTCATTCCTCTGATGGAACAAGATCTTTCCTCAGCACCCAGGAAGTTTATAGTCTGTACGATCACTTCAAAAACTGTTTCAGTTGCTTAAAAGTTAAATCAACACCTATTCTAGGAGCAATTCTACCCCTAGGTATTTATCCAAGAGAAATGAAAACATAATTCACAAAAAGCCTTGTATAAGAATGTTCACAGAAGCTTTACCCATAACTGCCAAAAAACTTGAAATAAGCCAGGTGTTCATCAAAAGAAGAAAAGTAACTGTGGTAAACTCATCAATGCAAGATTATTCAGTAAGAAAAGAGAACCAGCTATGGATTCATGCAACACCATGGATTCATCTCAAAAGTAATATGCTGAGTGAACAAAACTGGACGCAAAAAGATGCATCGTGTCTGATTCCATTCTGGAATAAGCAAAATTAACCTGTGGTGATGGAAAGCAGATAACTAGTTGCTTCTGGCAGTGTGTGTGGGGGGGGGGAGGGGGACAGGGGGTGAGTTTGGATAGGAGTATAAGAAAACTTTCTGGAGTAATAGAGACATTCTGTGCCTTGATATTCTTTTCACAAAACAAACTGAATAATAGAGTTAATATCTGAGCATTTCACTGTATGCAAATTATATCTCAATCAATAAACTATATAAAGCATCTTTCAAAAGGAAAAAATGTGACAATATATAGTGGAAAGTAGTAAAAGGGTCTACTGGACACCTCAGAACCACAGAGGAGAGGCTCTGAACCCACACTGAGAGGGTCTGGATAGAGTCTGGAAGAAAGCAACCCTGGAGCTAAGTCTGGAAAGAGGAATAAGAGTTAATATTATTCACAAAAGGAATTGAATAAAAGATGAAGAAGATATTCTTAACAGAGGAAATAGATGTACAAAAGGTGGGGGGCTGGTCTTTCGCATAACTGAGAGTTCATATGACTGGACCACAGGATAAGAAAGGACGGAGCAGTATGAGTTGCAGCTGAGCAATCAGGCCTCCACGCCCAAGCACAAAACCTCCTGTGCTTCAACAGGGATGACAGGGATGACTGGCTTCAGTACACGGCACGTCTGAATAAGCCCAAGAAAGCTGACCTAGACAAGCCCTAAGAGGACTGGACATGACCCCTTATCCACAGGCCCAAACGCTAGCCTGGGGCTAAACAAAACTCTATCTTAAATTCATCAGGTTAGATTTGGTTTTTAAAAGACAACCCATGTGATAAATCATGTTGGGATGTGTCATTTGGATTTCAACTGTTACCAGGGGAGAAAAAAAATATATTTGAAGGGTGTGCCACAGGCACGAATTAATTTCAACATCCACGTACATCAGTGTTTTTTCCAGTGTACTTCGGGAAACGGCCCTGCAAGATGCTGGAGAAGAGGATGCTGTGGTTAAATAGGTGTGGAAAGGGCCACTTTTGGAGACTCACAGTACACGTGGGCAAAATAAAAGTTCTGAAAAAGTTGTGTAGTCCCGAAACCAGAATTTCCCAATATTATCTGGCTATGGGAACTTTTTATCATGTAAAACCTAATCATAGCCAGAATTGTGGAACATTTGTTGAGAAGTGCCTTCTTAAATAATACCCAGATGAGACATAGTAAGTCTTTCAGTTCACCAGAGCAACCATTTTTGAAGCAGTCCAGTGGCTCAAGTGACCCAAGGCACTTCCTAATAATTTACCCCTTTTCTTAACACAAGGTAAAACAGTGACAGTGATAATAACTATGTCTGTTGAGCACTTCCAAAGTTCTAAGCATTTTATGTATTGTCTTACGTAATTTTCCTACCACTACAAAATAGATACTATCAGAAATCTAATTCTACAGATGAGGAAACATACACGAAGTAAGTTTAAATACTCGCTTAAAATTTCACAAGTAGTACTACAATGAGATATCACCTCACACCTGTCAGAATGGCCGTCATCAATAAATCAAAGAACAACAAATGTGGGTGACGATGTGGAGAAAAGGGAACCCTCGCACACTATATTTGGTGGGATTGCAAATTGGTAGAGCCGTTATAAAAACCGGTCTGGAGGTTCCTCAGAAAATTAAAAATGGATATACTTTTTGACCCAGCAATTTCACTTCTGGGTATTTATCCAAAGAAAACCAAAACAATTCATAAAGATCTATACACCCCTATATTCATGGCAGCACAATTTACAATAGCCAAGATATGGAAGCAACCTAAATGCCCATCAACAGATGATTGGATAAAGAAGTTATGGGTTGGGGGTGCTGGAAGAAAGGAGTGAAGGGTTAAAGAAGTACAAATTAGTAGTTGATAGATGGTCACAGGGATGGAGAGCACAGCATAAGGAATGCAGTTAACAGTAATGCAATGGCTAGATGTAGAGCCAGAGAAGAGAAAGCAATCAGGGGGATCATTTTATAAACTATATAAATGTCTAACCAATGCACTGGATACTTGACACTAATAATAAAATTAAAAATAAAATTCTTAGGTAGTCTGTGACAGAGCTGGTATCTGAACCCAGACAATTTCCAAGCCTTCTACCTTAACCCCTATGCTAGTCAGCCATCTCCAGAGTTCAGTATTAATCAGGTGCATCCCTTCATGCATTCATTTGTTCACCTGTTCATTTATTCATTCATTCAAATCCCTCACTTAAACCTGAAGTACCGATGAATTTGTGTAAAAGTTCATTACATTGGATAAGTATGTTTTTAGTCTGTTTTTGCTGAAACTTGGTTTAGGAGGTGGGAAAAAGTGGGTTCTTTACCTTTTTACCTTTGAATGACAGGAAAATATTACGTTACCTACTTTCCTCACAGGAACATGTCTGGTCTTGGTCATTCTGGTCAAAAATAGTATTTGCCAAGTAGGTTTCAACAAAAATGGACTTTCTGGGTCACTTTTGATTCAGTTATTTAATCGAGCCTTTTATGAAATACACTTTCTGAAATTTTCCTGAACATATATTCTCAAGGGTAGCCACTGGTCTTTCTAAAAAACATGAAAATAATCATATTCAAAAATCTGAAAATCATCACCCATAACCATTACCAGAACTGTAAATCTGTAGAAGTACTATAAATTTATAGAAGTACTATAAGTTTGCTTGAGAAAATAAATATTTTACCCTTAAGTTCACTGTGATTTATAAAAATAAAAATTTAATTGTGTTTTTATGTGAGTCAGTGGGTGTGTCTAGGGTGTGTGTGGGTGTACCTGAATATCTTAAGTACCACAGTAAGCTAGAGATTGAACTGACAAACTAATCTGCCATATCTATATATCAATATATCTATGTCTCTTATCTGACAAATACAAAGAGGAAACATTCTAATGTACTGGCTGCAGCATTTGCAAAAATATTTCCATATTCTTACCAAGAGCAATGATAACTTTTTAGAGGATAATTTTAATGTAATTTTTTCAGTACTTCCTTTGCTTTCAGGCTTACACAGTTCACATTCAGGCTTTCCCTCCCATGTCCATTAAGATCTCTCAGAGCAGAGAAAGCTCAGAAAAGATGAATTTACTATTTGATCTTTCACAATCCTTCTCCTCAGGCTGCTTGTTCGGCATAAAGTAACTTAAAAAAATATTTTTAAAAATCTATGTAGTTAGTTAAGTCAAGTACCCTAAAAGAAAGCTGACCCCCTCCCCCTTGGAGTATTACTCATTCTCCTTTCAAGGGGGATGTAATTCCAGTTCACAGTCCCCAGGGAGACATCAGTGTGCAACTGCACTTTCTCACACCGGAGCCTGAACGCAAAATATGGCCTCATTACTACACACCGACTAACAGACCATCACATTTTGGCCAAAATGTTCATTGTGCTTTCTCCCTCCAAGCTATGTGCCAATGAAAAGTAGTTTGCATATGCAAAACTTTGTGAGTGTATTTTAGAGCTCACAATGAACAGAAGCATTAAGCATCTAAAAATATAGGCTGAGCTCTACTTGGGTATAATCTGTCATGCCAATCTGGATAAATTAACAAGTAATCAAAAATAGCACAATTTTGGTAGGAATAAATTCATCAAGAGTCAGAAGTTTAACCTACTCATTGGAAATAGTACAGCTTTGAAAACCTTTAGTTTCTTAAAAGAGTGTTCATTGTAATCAGATGGAATATATATTAAGCTTCCATATTCTTGTTACAAGAACATCCCCAAAACATAGCCATATGGAAGTGAGAAAAGACAACACAATATACATATTTTTAGGCTTATATAATTTTAAGAATATGTAATAGCTCCATATTTACTATGCTAAAATAAGAAAAAAAATCCAGCATAGCTAAATAGTTAACTGCAAGGGTGCATCTGAAATGACAAGAATACAAGCCAAAGATCCTAAACACGCAGATTCCAGAAGCTTTTGGCAAAGCTAAGTATGTGAAACCTCCTTGACTTCTAATATGATACCATCCCATCTTCTGCCATCTGCCTCTAGCAAATGTCAGTGTATTCCCTAGGTGAAAACATGCTCCCTTTCTGAATCATTCCTACAAAGACTCCCCAAAATATGGCCTACTGCAGTTGAGCATGACTGCACTGAATTCAGGGGGAAAAGACAAAATTATAGCCTTCTTTCAGTGATTCCAAAGAATCAAGAATTCCCTTGTCAAAATGACCAGTGTCTAAATTGAATGAGGCGAACATTTACAGACTTCTATTCTGATTGCCCAGTAAAGGGCCAAGCTGTCTTTAAGAAATGGGAACTCTAAAACTCAATATATAAGAAAGTACTGAGACTTCCAAGGACATGTTAGGAAACAATGTTAAAATCACCTTCTCATTCAGGGTTTCACATGAAGAGGGCTTTGAGCATGTAATTCCTGTTTTTTGTTACTGGTAGATTTATGAGACTCAGAGTGCAATGCCCTTGTTGCAAAATCCTGTAAGATTAATTGATTGCAAATCATTGCACAGGGTGCCAAGATCACTGGTCGGAAACAGGTCATTAAATAAAATTAACTGTGCCAATGTTTTACTTGTAAATGTTTCTTCCAAAGCCTTACAGCACCATTCTTTCCAAAATGGCCTCGATTCATCAGAGAAGCAGAATCTCCTATATTTCTGGTGGATGACCCAAATATTCTATATTTAATCCAAACATTCAACATGTTATGTGATAGGAAGAAAAAGCTGTAGTGTAATGAAATTTGCACAGAGACCTGTGGAAAAGAGTCACCACAAAAATAATTCCGTACAGCTTTCCTGTGAAATTGTTCAGCAAAAGGCTCAGAGTCCTATCGCGTAACTGGAACCTTGTGAGACTACATTTTTCCTTAGGTAAATTTTCAAACCAAGCATTAACATATCAAATTAAATTGAATTAATATCTTATCCAGAAAGAGAATGGATACCCTAGCCCCTTATCCAAGGAAACTCAACAGTGATCTATCATGGCAAATTAACAGCTCCACATATCGAAACTCAGGCCCAGTCTTATTTATTACCTGGCTTGAAGTCTGAGCAGAACAACAGGACAAGACTCCCTCTTCCTGCCCCTCACCCCTGCCCCACTCAGCCAGCTGTGTCTGGGAATTGGCCAGCTGAGAACACATAAGTGCCTTTTAGTCAGTATGGGAAAAGCAAAAGAATATATTTTTTAAGATGCCACCACACTTAATTTTCATATTGCTATAATAAATATGTGATCTTTCAGGTAATATTTTATGACTGACAAGTAGGTCTTGCCAGGGAAATTGGTTCATATTCTAGGAGTGTATTTAACTAAACAGATACTAATTGTTTTGCCTGGGGAGATACACTGGACTGTTAAATAGGATTTAACAGAAGAAAAAGGATTTAAGAAAGTGTTTCAGTGATGTTGAGCTAGCTACTGTTTAATTTACTGGTATTTAATTTACTGGTGTTTGAGCTACTTTATGATTAAAAAAGAAATACCCTAGTGAACGGATAGGTTGACTAATAGTTATTAACAATTAAATGATAAATTGTTCGTGTCATCTTCCTAAAATGAAAGCAACGGATTCATTTCTACTTGTTTAGAATAAATTAAAGCATTTTATAGAGGACACATTTTAATTTCTTATTTGCTATATGGCCATATATGTACAATGTTCTAAATGGAAAAATAATTTATATAAAAAGATGCTCTCTGGAGTTGTACAAAGAGTACCTATACCAAACTGATAAATAGGACTGTACATCAGCAAATAATTGCATTTAACATTACTGAGGAAGAAAAGTTGGTAATTGTTAAAGTCTGCTACCTAGAATCCAGTAAGCCTTTAAAGGCAACCAATCTTGTAGTTACCCTGACATTTTAAGAATGCCATCTAACATACACCCATCTTACAAAAGGTTTGAAATTCACTCAATCCACTTTCCTAGCCTGAGGCACTCATCTAGTCTGCCTGTATTAACCACAATCATACTCCATAGTTCTATCTTTCCTGAACCTCTTCCACCGCCTCAGTAGAATCAAGCTGTGTGACTCAAGCTCACAATTGCTTTCATTTCCACTAAAGAATGCAAATCTTGACTCTCATTCAAGTCATAAATATTTATCAAATGTTCATTACATACCAAACACTGTGCCTGGTGCTTGTGACGGAGCAATTAAATAAGACACACATATTTCCCTGTGTCTATGAAACTTATTCTATAGTGGGGCAGACAAACATTATGGAATTGGCAGTTATTATTACCAGTTATCATAGTTGGAATTAATTAATAAGAGGTGCTTTCTGGTGATTCTGAACCTTGATTTTATATCAGTTTGTCTAGAACTAACAAGGACAGACTGATTCAGTATAACCAAACTCAAAAAGGATTAAGATCATAAACCAGAACACAATTTTAAAATTTAAAGTAAGAAATGGTTTAAACCAAAATATTTCTATTGGCTGTTCTTAGCATTTTCTTTCTGGTAAGAAAGCCTACTCAGAAAACCCAAGTACAATTGGAAGTTGTCCTGGGAGATATTGATCTAATACAATCAATGAGGGTTGAATGTTCTGTAGATATGGACACTCCACGTCCCAAATTGAGATGTTTGGTCGTGCTGCCAGAATATTTTTTACACTTGGTTCTAAAAACATGGTTGGCTGATGTAACTTCTTCCTCTATAGAAAGGAACATGGAAGAACAATGACGTGCTTTCAAGTACTTCCTTCCCAGGATAGCTTGGTGATATTAACAAACACCTCCTCTAAGACTGATATAGAAGGGTAGTTATCCTTTATAGTCTAATATATTTCCATTCTGAATAAAATATTCCCCAATTTACGGTCTTTTTTAAAATCTTATTTTAAACTCTTGGCTTCCTGC
>NW_006436298.1:8956688-9032322 GCF_000325575.1 Pteropus alecto | reverse complement strand
GGAGACACTTTTATTTTTATCAGCAGGCCGCCCCCGAATCACAATTCAAATAAATTATTTCCAGGAGGTAGGAAGGAAGGAAGCTGATGTTCATTGGTTCCCAGGACATGTTGGGCATTTTTAAAGTTCTTATAACACTTCCTTCCCTTTTGTACAGATGGAGAATTAAGGCTTAGGGATCACGCAGCCATAGGAGCCTGAGTTCTCATTTGAACTGAGGTTCTCTAACATCAAGTCCAGCCCTCCAGCTTGGCAGTGCAGGGATAGGTCCCGGCTGCTTCAGAATCACCTAAGGGCATGTTAGATACAAAAATATGCAGGCCTCAGCCAAGCCAGACCAGATCAGAATCTCCGAACATAGGAATTCATACTTTCATTGTGTTCTCCTGCAAGCTCTGATGCAAAGCCAGCTACAGTAACCATGGTCCTAGCAACTAATCCTACCCTTGGTATATGACCTTTCATCAGTTAGCCTCATTGTGAGAGGGTGGCCTTCCATAACACCAGCACAGGATTTTGGGAGCTGGAGTTGTGGGGAAAAGTCTCTCTGCATTTTACACTGGCCTTAAACCCCATCCAGTACATTTAACTCTATTTTCTAAATTCATCTTTTTCAGAGAGACTGAATACAAAGAGAAAAAGACTGCTTTATTTGAAAAACAGAGATAGTAACCATGATCTCACAAGATTGTTGTAAAGAGCAAATAAGAACATGAGAGATATAAAGTGTAGCATAAGGAAAATAGTAACATTGTAATAAATATGTAAGGGGCAAAAGGGGTACTAGATTTAGTGGGTTGATCACTTTGTGAGTTATATAGATCTCTAATCACCATGCTATACAACTGAAACTAATATATTATTGTATGCCAACTATAATTGAAAAAACTCATTGAATTGTACGATGTAAATATGAGCAACTGTCTATTATATTTCAGTGAAGCCAGAAAAAAATGAGAACATGAATTCAAATGTGTTTTTGAATGACATGAACTGCCATATATTACAAAGGTGAATTAATAGGAAGAGTCTAACCTCTTCAATTAAAGTGGAGGGAAAAAAGTTAGACCACCTGTTTTTATCTGGAACACAGTTTTACTAGAACACAACTAATCTCATTCTTTATCTATTGTCTATGGTGCTTTTGAGCTACAATGGCAGAGTTGACTATGTGAGTGCAACAAAAACCTGACGTCCCCAAAAGAGTGAAATATTCATTGTGTAGTCCTTTAAGGAAAAGTTTGCTATCCACTGAATCACATGGTCGTATTCTTCTTAGGCGAACATGAAAAATCAGTCCTCAGCTGAACACATCACATTTTAAGCAAGCCCTAAAAATGGAATCCATGGTTGGATGGACATAGAGGTAAGGAAGGAAACAGTCCCAGATTCTGATTCATGGATTGGGTGGTGCTTCCTTTGCCAGTTTTAGATTGCTATCCCATGAGTCATTGAGACTGATAGGTGCATGCCTTATCCTTCAGGTATGTTTGGTACATAAATGGTTACAAACTTCCCTTCCAAGCCCAACCCTTAATCACTTTGAGAATAAAAGGTACACTATACTAGAGAGGTCAAATATGTGGCCCACCAACTACATATATGTGTGTATATGTACATGTATCTGTATGTCTTTTTTATGTTGTAACATAAGAGTGACCCTAGGCCAGGCCTAACCTCTGGAATCTTTTATACTGGATGGACTCTTATTTCAGCAGCTCGTTCAAATCAAAGGAGAACCCAGGGTGGGGATGAACAGGCAGCCACACGGCTGGCTGACTGCCTCTGAACCCACCCACCTGCTGGTTTTGCCCTCCTGCTGTGTATTGGGCTTCATGCACTTAGGCAGAATGGCCCTGACCCAGTTGGCTCACACAGTCGATCTGCCCCCAGAGAACTATGCAATCAGGAAGTTGGCAGTCAGACCCGTGGCTCACCAGGCTCTACAAGCAAACGGCATGTTTCCCTTTCTTAGTACAAAATCTGCAATAGGCAAAAGTCGATCATGTACACTAGTTGGTGAGAAAGATTAACATTAAGCCTTTGAGCCCAACTCTTTACATTTATACTCAGATTTCTGAGAGCAAGCAGCATTACGGTTTTCTTTAAAATGTGCCCAAAGTGATAGTCAAGATTCTAGAAGATAAAGAGTTGCCCAATTATTGCCAATTCTGACGTTTACTCCCATAGACATCAGATAATCATCTGATGTCATTAACAAAGGCTCCTGACCTTTCGGCTTTGGTTTCACTTAAGCGACCCAACATAATGGCACCCAGTAGCCTTCCCAGTTACAAAGAGAGCTCAAAATGCCCAAAGCTCCTAATTCAGGCCTAGGTTTGGAAATATTGCCTAATGAATCCATAGACTCAACATTGTCTGCCCTAATTTCTATGTGTTGAACCTATACTGATAAACATATAGATACAATTATCACAATTTTACTATTACCCAATTTTTAAAAAGAAGTTCAAGTCACTTCCTTAACCAAGTGAAAAAAGCTCACAATATAGGTAAATGGTAGTTCAACTTTGGTAAGTTTGTAAAAAAACTAAAGCCTTTATGACACCTAAAAATATTGCGATGAGAAAAATAATTATTTTATCCTGTGTTAAGGGCTGAATTGCGCCCTCACTAGCCAATTCATATACTGAAATTCTACTTGGAGATAGAGCCTTCAAAGAGCTAATTAAATGAAGTCATTAGTGTGGGCCCTAATCCAATATGACTGGTAATCTTAGAAGATGAAATTAGGATACAGACATGTACAGGGAAAGACCTTGTGAAGACATAGGGAGAAGACAACCCTCTACAAGCCAAGAAGAGAGACTCTCAGAAATACCAACCCTGCCGACACCTCAGCCTCAGACTTCCAGACTCCAGAACTGTAAAGCAATACACCTCTGTTGTTTCAGCCACCTAGTCTATGGTACATTACTATAGCAGCCCTACCAAACTAATACGTCCCCCTTCACAAATACATATTTGTCATTGAAGCTAATAGAATCTAATGACAGTTTTAGTTTTATGGGAAATTGTCTGAAGCTCTTTGGCAAAGTGTCTTTCCACACAGATTACACAAATAAGGTGCCCATTTCTGAATTATGAAATATTTGCGAAACATTACAAATTATCATATAATTTCGTATGTCTTCTTAAAAACTTACTTAAATACTAACTACAGCACTGCTTTTGGGGGGACTTTTTCTTTTTTCTCTCCACAGGTAAAAAAAAAAAAAAGCATGTCAATGAAAGTTTAACACAGCTGTCTGTATTTAAAAAAAAAAAATTAAATATTCTGAATACGTTTTTAATTTCGAAAATATTTTGAAGGGCATCAAATTCTAATATGAAGTAAAGGGAAACAATCTTTTGGAATTCAAACATAATAAAGTTATTATCTTTTTCCAATATCTACATGACTAACTCTTAAGATTTGGCTCTTGATTTAAATTTTATCATATACATGGCAAAACCATAATGCTTTAACTACACTGAAGAGAAATTTTTAAGTAATCTGCAAATATTGAGGTACAAATAAAAATATAACTGAAAGGAAGACTAAGAAGATTTCAGATTAATTTTCATACCATAAAGTGTTTTCTCTGTTGCTTAATGAAAAAAGCAAATATAAATTAATAGATGCATTGAATAAATAGTTATAGAATTCTAAAATTAGTAGAAAAAAGGCACAGGAATAGTGTTTGTTGTTTGTTTTGCCTTTAAGACAAGTAATGCAGTTGACCATTTCATGGAGCCAATTACATAGCGATTGTCCTACTGAGACTACATTATTTAAAGAAATTCAAATTTTCTGACACTCTTGGCTAGTGTCCCTCAGAGGAGTTCAGATTAAGTTCTTACACTAACCATCACTTCCACTATAAATAAAATCAAATACCAATTTGGATTTAATGTTCAAACACATAAGAATTTTGTTCATGAAACAACTTCCAAAACTGGAGAGTAAAGTTCTTTAAAGTGCTATCTTAGAAAATATTTACAAATAATGTGGGCTATCATTAGGCAACATTAGAGAAACAAACTATTCTTAAGAAAAAGTGTCACCTGGGAAAGAAGTGAGGCTAAAGGGTATTTATGACATTTGAAGATGCTCAGAACCTAAGCATTGCCCACCTCAATCCGGAAAATTTAGAAATATTTTCCAAATGATAATATTAAAGGGAGAGAGGGAAAGAAAACAATAACAACAACACTGGCCCTTAATCATAAACATCTTGCTAGGCGTGACAACAGGATTTATTCTATTTCTACTCCAATTTCTTTTTAAAAAAATACAGTTTAACAGCTTTCTAGAAATTAATACTTTATAGTGAAATGGTTAAGAACATGGGCTCCAGAGCCAGTCTTCCCCAGTTCCACCTCCAGCTCTGCTACTTACTAAATGTATGACCTTGAACAAGTCACTGAACCTCTCTGTACCTCAGTTTCTCCTCCTAAGTGAAGAGAATAACAGAACCATCTCAGTAGTTTGTTGTAGTAAATGAGTCTCTCCATGTAAAGCCTTAGCACAGCGCTTGGAATTTGTGTCATATAATTGTTGTTGGTGGTGGTGGTGATGATAGAGCAATTCAAAAAACAATTATAACCAGAGCACAAATAACATGGTGAAACTTATGGTGACGCTGGGCTAAACAAACCAATGAAAATTCCAGTCTAGGTGAAAGCTAAACACTTTTGAGAATTTCACTTACATGCAATTTTTTCATCAGGCTTAGTGTTCCAGAAATTCACATTTCCACTGATCTGAGCTGGTCATAGGCACCCAGTATCGAATCAGACAAAAGAGCAAATCAATCTTTAAGGAGTTGCCTGAAAAGAGCTGACCTTAGGGCCTATTGATAAACTCTTCTGCACAGCATTATTCAAATCATGGTTAAGAGCACATTTAACAAAAACATAAGCCAAGAATATTAGAGACAAATTCTGTTAGCTAGAACATTGTGACCTATGGGTCCTCAGCAGTGGTCACTGATAATCACTCAGCCAAAAATTCAGCCACAAAATGTGAAAGGAGCACATGATGGCCCTATACTGTCTTGACCCCTAGTGCATGGACTGTCCTTGATCCTAGCGCATGGACTGTCCTCCTCTCCATTGGCACATCCTAGGCCTGCTTCTCCCAGCCCAGCACCCACCCCTCACACTATGTGGGGAAAGCACCAGCAGGGTCTAGTGAAGACCAACATCAGGGACTTATTTTGTCCTACTTTTAATTATATGAGCTGTGAAGGCTTTGGAGTGGTTCGAACAATTTTATCTGGTCCTGAAAACCCACTTAAGAATATATATCCAATTTTCATTCTACTTCCCTATCACCCCCTTATCTCTGACCTTCTTTTCTTTCCTCCAGGAACTGCTTATCATGCTTAAGTAAACAAAAATACATAGGGTTTTTTCACTAGTTGCAAAACTCCGGTGCTTAACAGCACACACTGCATTTCTGATCTAATCCCTACTTACATACACCAGGATGTTGCTGAGAGATTTAGGCCAAAGTTGATTTTCCTCCCTCTCTTCTGTCAATGCCCTGAGTGTCCTTGGCCTACACTGGACATACAATATCTGAAGCATAAATACCTTTTCTCAGCATTTCCCTTGGCTATATCTAAATCCTCACATGTGGAGAGAGTGGTTTTGTATATAATCACTGTTTATTTCCTTAGTACATTTTCTATCTCCTGCAAATGTGCTGCCAAATGTTTAAAAGCTTTCTACTTTGAAGCACAAGGCAATAGAAAAAGATGGGAGATATACAAAAAGTAAAAGAGAAATACTTCTTTTAAACAAAAGCTGAATGTGGTTTAACTCAAACTAAGTTTTTGAATACCAAAGCCAGTATGCAAAACTACACTGACAAAAACATTTAAAGCAAGTTAATGAATCAAAATGGCAAAGCAACAAACATGTACCTAGAAAAAGTATTCTGCAATGTGGTCTCCATCATACTAAAGTTGCAAATTATACATTAAAGCAGTTGTATTTTATACATTCTGCCTGACCCTTTATTTTATTTAATGCCAAAGAAGTATTCCATTATATCTTTTTTATTTAAAGAATATTTGAGAATAAAAAAAGAAAGATGGTGGAGTAAATACTGTGCTCACCTCCCATCATGACCACATCAAAATTACAACTAAACTACAGAACCATCATTGAGAATTGCCTCGAGTCTAGATGAACAGAAGTCCTATAACTAAGGATATGCAGAAGAAGCCACCTTGAGACTGGTAAGAAGAGCAGAGACGTGAAATAGGAGAGATATCTCAGTTGCAGAGGTCCTTCCTGAGGAGCGAGGGGTCTCAGCCCCACACCAGGCTCCCAAATCTAGGGTTCCAGTACTGGGAAGAGAAGTCCCTGTAATTTCTGGTTGTGAAAACCAGCAGAGATTGTGGCTAAGTGAGATGAAAGGCTGCTGGAGTCCCAGGCACTTCTCTTTTAAAGGGCCTGCCTACAGACTTATTGATGGATTCACTTGCTCTGAGCTCCAATATTAGGGCATCAGCTCAAAAGGCACCAGGGACATGTGAGGAGGAACTGAATTGTCTGGCTTCAGGGCAAGGGCTGGAAGGGTAGCTTTTTCTCAGACAGAAGTGCTGGCAGAAGCCATTGTTCCTTTGTTGGTCCCTCCCCAGACCCAGCCTATATGTGCAGGTGGGTGCCATATCTGAGTCTCCCTCAACCTGGCTAACACTGGTCATCCTACCCTGGTGATTCCCTAAGATCTAGGAGCTCCTTAGACAATAAAAAGCTAAAAGAGTTAATCACTGCCAAACCAGTATTACAAGAAATATTAAAGGGACTTCCTTAAGGAGAAGGGAAAAAAATAGATTAAAAATATGAATAATAGAATGTCAATAATGATATCTCTATCAACAACTAGTTTAAATGCAAATGGAACAAATATTCCAATCAAAAGACATAGGGTGGCTGAATAGATAAGTAAACAAAACCCTTATGTATGCTGCCTACTAGAGACTCACTTCAGGTCGAAAGACTTACATACACAGACTGAAAGTAAAGGAACAAAAAAAGATATTTCATGAAGAAAAAAATGCTGAGGTAGCAATACTTATACCAGACAAAAAAAGACTTTAAAACAAAGGCTATAACGAGAGACAAAGAAGTACTCAATAATTCCACTTCTGGGTATTTATCCAAAGAAATCCAAAACACAAATTTGAAAAGACACATGCATTCATATGTTCACTGTAGCATTATTTACAATAGCCAAAATATGGAGGCAACCTGGGCAGCCTTCAATGAATTAATAAAGAAGAGATGATACATATATACAATGGAATACTAATCAGCCATAAAAAAAAGAATGAAATCTTGCTCTCTGCGATGACATGGATGGACCTAGAGGGTATTATGCTAAGTGAAATAAGTTAGACAGAGAAAGATAAATACCATATAATTTCACTTACATGTGGAATCTAAAAATAAATAAATAAACAAACAAATAAAACAGAAACGAGTTCATAGATACAGAGAGCATTTTGATGGTTGCCAGAAGGAAGGGTTTTAGGGGGATGGGTGAAAAGGGGAGGTGATTAAGAAATACAAATTGGTAGTTACAAAATAGTCATGAGGATGTAAAGTATAGCACAGGGAATCTAGTCAATAATATTGTAATAACTGTGTATAGTGTTAGATGGGTACTAGATCTATAGGGGTGATCACTCTGTAAGTTATATTAATGTCTAATCACTATGTTGTGTACCTGACAGTAATATAATATTAGCATGTCAACGGTAATCAAAAAATAAAAAATTTAAAAAATATTTGAAACACTTTAAAGAACTATTTCTTTTTCTCATATATGCTGATAAGGAATAAACACTTATCGCAGTGACTATAAAGAATTATCCACTACTAAGAATCAACATTTTTGGATTAGCAATAAATCAACTTTCAGGTAGTGTCAGAATTATAAGTCTCTAATTCAGAGAAGCTAAATACCTTAAAAACTTTCTGTTGCTGAAAAATTATCCTTCTGACAAACTAAGAATATATATCAAGCATGGGCATAAATCTGTGCACAGTTCTGAAGATCTCTATACTATTGCTTGTTTTATGTTTCTCAAACATCTTGCTGTCGGTGATTTATTTCACATCCATGTGGCCAGCCATTTGTTTATTCTATTACATGCCATCTGTTTTTTGGTAGAGAGGTTTCAAGTTCTTCTCATTCCCTACCTCATATCCCACAGAAAACAATTTATAATAGACATAGATTTAAATCATTTGGATTCATGTGGAGTTGGTAACTGGAGCTGCCTTTCATTTATATTTGGCAAATGCTTTAATGGGATTAGCAAATTGTGTTATTACGAGGCACTTATGGAGACACAACACCTTTTTTTTACAATGACAAATGATGTTAACAGTTCCATTTTGGGTGTTTAATAGCAGTACAGGGTTCACTAATGTTGCAGGAAATTGCCCTGATAGACAATAAAGTTCTACCACAAACCTTGTCCATATCTTTTATTTCTGAAAGTCAACAAATATGTGTATCTGGATGTGGTAGGGTCTACAGTGAGGAATAAATATCAAGCTGCTTCACTTTTAAGGGTAAGTTATTGTTTGAGCCACAGACCTGAAAATGCTGTCTGGTCGTAACATCTTGCTGGCTTCCTGTAAGCCCTTCTACTAGGATCTAGCTTGTCTAGCTACTCACAAGTGATGGAAGTCCTCAGACTTCCCCAAAGAAATGTTTATGCCACAAACTCCAGCTCATCAGCACCAATTTATTCCCATTCTCTGGTCCACTCTGATTCGCTCTAAAGAAGAGCCAACCATTCAGACACACAGCTTCTTGCGGAAATAATACAGATGATGCTTAAAGTGTTAATTACCATTTTTACAAGAATCCTCACTGCTTTGGTGGAGAGGGAGTGTCTGATGACAGGACTCAGCAGTTGCCCACAGTTCATGGTTGACTCCCAATGGCTGAGAAACGTCCATCTTGAGGTCTACTTGATTTTCACTAGTCCTTATCAAATCAGAATTAGAAATATTGAGGGGGTAAGTGGCATCCTGATAGATACCTGATGAAGTCGGTTTGTGGAAAGTGTTAAATGACATTTGTACTAAAGCTTCATTGATGAAGAATGAATTTTCATAACATAAACTCTCAGATCGATTAAGCTCCATTACCTGTGTAAGAAAATACAGAAAAAACAACAACAATAATTTCCCCAGCTATTGAGTAAGTTTCATAAAGTCCTTATCCCTAATATAATTCAGCAGTCAAGACTTAAATAAGAGTGAGGTCAAGAAGAACGTTATCCTTGACTCCTCCCTCCCATCATCTTCTGAGGAGCTAGTACCAAAAACTTCAATTTGCTATGCACAATGTATCTTAAAGCAAAAACTCTCTGCCATTAAAGTGCTTCCACTTTAAGAGCAGCATTTTATTTAGCTTTTGCTAGATAAAAAAAGTTGAAAACATATTCATGTATTTGCCATAAATGTAATTTAGCCAACTTGAATGTTAACGCAACAAAGATCTTTCTTATAAGCCTATCAGTTTTTACACTTTTATGCACTATCAGTAAAAAGCAGATATGTGCACACAGCACAGAAAAGTAAAGTCCTGGGATGAATGGACTTGTCAAGCATGGTTAGAAAGGATGAGATGGAACATGGACTCTTCTGAAAGGTTTGATTTTGTCCAGTCATTAATTAGCATACTCAGATTAACTATTATTAGTGAAAGGGATTTTGAACTCGCTATGTCAAATTTACAAAAATAAGCTGAGAACAACAGAATAGTATTATACTTGTTAAATTCAGTACCTATAATGCAGTAGCTAATTGATCGACTAAAAGGTGTATCTACACAGAACTCTGAAGACTCGATCATATGAACAGGGTCCCTCAACTACAGGAGAGACAGCATGCGTATGGTAAGTGTTCCTCCAGGACAAACCTTATCTTACCGGGACAACTCAATTTAGCGTTTCTTCCCTTGGATAAGGGCGTCTCAGACTACAATGAGCCCATGATCCCAATAAGACCTAGGCCTTTCAAATTTCTGTATTTCAGATCGAGATGCAAAAGCATTGTCTCTGAAAGTTCCCAGCTTCTGCCACCTACATATTGAGTAACTCTTGTGAGCTCTTACATTAGAAGCAAAGAGACAGGGACCACCATGACTAAACCTGTCTTGGAGAGGCTAGGTGCCTTGCACACCGCTTTGCCAAGCACAGAAAAGCCGTACCTCTGTGCTTCCTGGAGAAAATGCTGCAGGAAGGCTGCTCTGCCGGCTGTGTTTCCAGCCGCACAGAAGGCTCTGCTGGGCCCGCACTCTCTCCCTCTCCCTCTCCACCAGGCGCTGGCCCTCCCTCAGCCGCTCCAGGTTCTGCTGGTACTCCTGGAGCTGCTGGCCCAGCTCCCCACGGTGCCTCTGCAGCAGCTCCTCCTGTGACTGGCACTCCCTTTCGCGCTCCTGCAGCCAGCTCTCCTTGGCCTCCTGTTCCCTTTGCTGCTGGTCACACCTGCGGTGCCAGCGCCGCTGGTCCTGCTGGAACTGGTGCTGGAGCTTGTGGATGTTGACCAGCTCCTCACGCTGCTTCTCCAGGTTGCGGTACTTCTCCTGGTCCTGGAAGGGGCTGCCTCGGAAACAGGGGCCAGAGGACAGGCTCTCCTGCTGGAGAACCAGCTTGTGGATCTCAATGTGGCTGTCCTGAATGGTCAAGGCGGCCTGCCGGAGCAGAGGGGAAAAAAAGTAAAGCCTTCCACATTGTTTGCCCTTTGGGTTGGAACTACTTCTCAACAAAAGGAGCACAAGCCAGTTATTATCTCCTAATATGGTTGTCCTTTTCTAAGGTCCGAAGACCGACGTCAGCACCTCACAGAGGCTTGTCTACATTTCCTCGTGGTATGGCCTCGAATTTACGTATAAAAGAAATAAAGCACAGAAGCAATACTCATTCCCCTCTTTTGGAAATGAGATTCGTTGCTGAGTTTTGGATAACATTAAAGCAACGCTTCTGAATAAAAACTCAGTGCATAAATTCACAAGACTCTGCATTCCCGTGCTATATCTCATTCTCTTTCAGAGTTCATGAGAATTAAGAATCTATACAAACCTGGTAGCATCCTTTATGTGAGTCTCAAACCAGAAATTACTTAAGCTACATTACGTACATGAAGACATAAAAATAAAAGTCAACCACTTGCACACTTTTGGTAAATAATCTTTTTACAGTATAATGTTCAACAATCGCAGTTAATATATTTGGGATCTGTAAGTGGTAAAGCTAGTCTTGTTACTATTATTTCTTTGTATTATAGCAGGAAGGTCATGCATAAAACACTAAGCTGAAATTCATTTGTTTAATAGATTGCTAACAGGAGGCTGGAATGATTAAGGGAACATAGATATTCTAAAGCCCAGAGGACATAACCAACCAGATTAAAAAAACATTTTGAGTTACGGTATCTGCCTATGAAAAGTTTGGCAGCATCACAGGAAATAATTGCCAAGATTTGGAAGGATTCCACAAACCAAACAAAAAAAATCTCTGTGAATGCCCTTGGAAGCTTTTAATTTTAAAAGTTCCCATTTAAAGTGCAAAGAAGCACGGAAGGGACACACTGAAAATAGCCGCATACTGGGTATATGTGTGTGTTTTGACTCATTATGAGAAATTATTACTCTCTTAGGGAAAAATTCACATTTTTCTTTCCTCAGAATTTTTAAAACTGTCCGTGTAGCAGATGCTGGGAAGATGAGGATTTGACCATTACCTCTTTGTTAGATCAGCAGTTTCCTATACTTTTGAAGGTTAAAGAATTAAGGTATATTTTAAGTTGGTACATGTCTTGGAATAAGACTTGAAAATGTATTCACCAGGCCTTTTGAAATAAAATTTATGTTTTTAAAATTGAAAATAATTTTTAAAATTGCAAATTCATATAAATATTTGATTAATGTCTTTTAGAAGTTATCACAAAGAGAACAATGAACATAGAGAATAGGTACTAATTACTTTGATCTTTATGAAATAATAAGCTATTCAGGACTCTGAGGACTTGGCTAGGGCAAATTGTAGACTATACCGCACCACTTAATTCTAAGAAATCCAAAGCTCATCAGTACAGTAAAACAAACAATCATAATTTTATATGTCAAAACTACCACAGGCAATGATAACTCTCACATAAGCATTACAATTAGTCTAAGTATTACCATGAAGAGTTTGTCACATCTACTTAACACTGGGAATAAGACCATTCTCTTCTGTAGCACAGAGGTGGGATTTGAAGACTGGGTAATAGTCACTTCACACTTAAAGTTTACATTCATTGATATTTAGGGTAGAGAACAGCACTTGCTTTCCAAGTTTAGGAAAATTCTCAATTCACTCTCTCTTAATTTTGCTGGAATAACTCTGTGTCCTTTCCTTTCTACTTTGCCTACACCTCATCTCTAACCCTGCTCTCCTAAATAGGGATCAAATTTCATTTTCATCTGATTCAAAAATGTTTATGTTAAAACTTCCATCATGCATAAGAGATTCAGCTTCAGAAGAGATAACTGTGCCATAAACAGAAATCTCTCAGAGCCCATATACTTAGACCATATCGAAACTTTAGTTAAGAATCACTATAGAATTTGATATTTCCCATGCTGCTTCAACCTAATGAGTTGCAAAAATTAGGTCATTTAGGTCACCTGGCTTTTCTGGACTTTGAATCCAGATAGGGCTGCTTTCAATGTTGGAAAGAAGAGATATGACTTTGTGAGTATTTTCATCAGAGATACTCAGTGTTTTTGTCTCTAAAAAAGTTAATGAACTATACTTAAATTATATCCTTTATTTCAAATTTAAAGGAAAGAATATTTGTTTTACATGATAAATTCGATCTTTAAGAGCATCTGCCCCAGACCAGCATATTTAATGTAAGACACTAAAGGTATTCTCACTAAATCTTGAACAAGACAAGGATGCTTACTATTACCACTATTATTTGATACATTTTCCGAAGTTCTAGGCAGAGCAATAAACCAAGAAAATAAAATTAATATATTTATTGAATAGCCATAATACCAGTTTTTTCAATTTTTTACTTTCTCCTCAGAATATTTCAAAGAATCAACAGAAAAACTATTAAAAGAAAAAACAAAATTCAACAAGTTGCCCATTTACAAAATAAACACATAAAAATCAATACTTTTATTATCAGCAACTTCCATTAGGGAAATTAATTTTAAAAAGTCCATTCACAATAGCAACAAAAAGACAAATATCTGGGAATAAACTTAGCAAAACAACAACTAGTACCTATATGCAGATTATCACAAAGCTTTCCAGTAGAACATAAAATAAGAGATGACTAACAACATGTTCTCAGACAAGAGGACTAACTGTTGCAAAAGTACCAATTCTCCCTAATTTAGTTCATAAATATAATGAGCTTTTAATTTAGCAGTTTTGGTAGAAAGGTAAGAAACTTGTCAGTAATTCCAAAGAGCTTATGGAAGAATATGCAGATAAGCATAGAAAAATAATGAGTTGACTAGTACTCCCACATATTCAAATGCAATCTCAAACTTTAATAATTAAGATAGTGGTGCTAGAGCAAGAATAGGGAGATGATGAATAAATAGAACATAAGAGAAAGAAGTTTTTATGCAATTGAAGTATAAAGAAAATATCAAACGTAACATAACTTCACATTTTTTTCTGGTGAAAATTTAAAGTCAGACTTAATTTTATTTTCTTTTTAATATTCAACAGGTATGAAATAAGAAGTATAACTGGCTAATAAACCAGTAGGAAAAAAAGTTTCATCTCAACAGTAATCCAAGAAAATGCAAATTAAGATAATCAGATACCTTGACCAATTTTTTAAATTGAAGAGTAAAGAGAGGCAATGTCTACTAAAAACCTAAAAACATAATTCTGGTAACTGCTCCTAAGGAAATACTTAAATATTTTCAAAGAGATTAGCGTACAAGGATATCACTAGAGTGTTATTAATACAGAAGTATAAACTATGAGGAATTGGATAAATACAGTTCACAGACTGGAATATTATACAGCCATTAAAAATTATGCTATAGAATAATCGCTGACATAAAAGGTATGTGTTGCAAGACTATATATAAAATGATTCTAAAAAACAGGAGGGATATATACCATCATGACAATAATTCTCTCTATAGACTCAAAAGTCATTTTACTTATTTGTATCCTCAAATTTTTCTACAAATGTGTCTACAATACCACCATTGCTTTGATATCTGTTAAAATATTTTTTAATCCACAAAATTAAGCAATTAGATGTATTCAGCCTTTCTCATGCACACCCTAAGGGATCATCCAAACTTATAAGCCTTAATGCAAACATGGTGCTTATGCTTGTCTTTCCTTGACAGACAGTAAGCCTTTTGAGGGTGGGCTTTGTGGTCCTTTTGCCTTTGTGTGCTGAGCCCTCTGCATAGCGCCCTGCACAGACAGAGCACTCAATAAATGTTGGGTGGATGAACAAACAAAAGAATGAAGGAGCATACGAATTATTTAACTGCTCTAAAGGCCTAAGGCCAACATGTGGAAGTGAAAAAAGTTTAGGCGTGAATTTAAGTTTTCAGCAGAAAATGTGAAGTCATGCTACACTCACCTAAAAGTTTCATTGTGAACTTCAAGCCAGATCATATTCATCAGTATTTTTAAAGATATGAACTGTTTTATGGTTTCAGAGAAGAATAGTAAAATATAGTAGTGGCGCTGCCTTGTGATTACAAAACCAGGTGAAGTTCAACACATCTAGCTGTTACAGCTGGGGGTTGGCATTCTTGTAAGATCATTCACTACCTTGCAAATGTTCTAATTTTTAAAGTATGGGAATCATCAAATAAAGTGAATTGCATTAAGAGAAACATTTACAAGGTCAAAAATGAGAGGAGCACAGTTACCTGAAGGCTATATAAGAGACGGGTTAAATTCTGTATCGCTTGTATAATCTGAAAAATAAGATCCTAAGTGTCAAATTCTTGAAAAAGCATTCATTATCCACAAATAAAGGATGGTTATATCTAAGATATGCATAGCTCACCTCTGACTGTGAAGAACCTGGAAAACTTCTATATTCCACCTAAAATACATAAAAACATAAGAAAATGAATAATCACTCTACTTTTGAAAGCTACACTGTAGTATTCCCAAATGTATGACCTTGGGCAAATCACTTCATTCCCTCTAAATTCCTCTATAGCGACTGCCTCCTTCCAGAAATCAAAGCCTATAGAACTAAACAACCATTTATTGAAGCCCCCTCTATGCAAACTCAGTATTTGAGATGCTTGGCAACTTTTCACCCAACCATCCCTGAAGACACAGGGAAGCGCTGCACACTCTCAGTGACAATATTTACCTTGTGCAAACCATACTGTAAACTGAGCTCTCTGTGCTCAGGTTGAAGCTGTCTCCCAGGCCAGTCTGGCCCTGGCATCTTGGAGGCCAGATTTGAAAGCTAGAGAACATCATGCTGGTGGTCTCTTACTCCCTTTCTCAATGTTTGAGATTCATGAAGCCCAAATAGCCAGTGGTAGGATGAAGAAACCTGACCTAGAGGTGATCCAAAAGGAGTCCTAAGCTGACCCCCTCCAGATCCCATCTCTCAGAATTCACTGGACTCTCTGTGATTGCCTTAGTAGAAGCACTACGGGCAGAGGCCATGAATGAGGCAACCAGGGATCATCTGCTCCTGAAACATGGAGTGTCTGCCTCATTCTTCATCTCTCTTCCTACACATTAAGGGCACATGTGGATAGTTTCTAACCACATGTGGAGGGTTTCTAGCTTCCAGAGTTGAACTGAACATTTGTCTATTCATTTATTGTTTGTCTTCCCTCACTAGGATATAAGCCGATGAGTAGCACAATTTCATCTGTGTATTCAACGCTATTATCTGCAAACCTAAGAACAATGCCTGGTATAAAATGGACACTAGTTCTATTCTATAAGTAAACATCAGGCACCTACTATGTACTCCACATCTTATGCTATGAAACATCATCAGATTCCCTGCCTTCCAAAAGCCCACAGTCTCCCATTGCTCTTCTTTGAGCAGCTTTAAAGTAAAATCACAAGTGCTCAGGTAGCCTTGGACTTCTTAAATTCAATTAGTTCAGGCAGAGGATGCCTTGATGAGCTAGCCAGATCTCTGCCCCCAAAATGCCAATTAAAGATTTCATTACTAACCAGCACCTCTTATAGGAGAAGGACAAAGGATGGAAAAGGAGATGAAGTTTATAATCATTACATTTGTGCCCACAAGATAATGGGGGATAAGAGCCCCCATTCTGTAGTGAGTTTTAGAATTCTCTCTGCATTTCTAGATCTGTCCTTGCTCCATACTCCATAGTTTTTGTAATAAAATATAGTACAATTTACGTTTTTTATATTCTATAAAAATTAGAAACATAGAAATGAGTTGAGTTATGCTACATATGATTACTTTTTTCAAAGAATCACCAGGTTTGATACAAGACAGGAATCTTTAATGTCATTTTTTAATGGAGTTGTTCTGCCACCTTGTGGTGAATGTACATAGCTGCGGTTAGTGATTTATATGGGGTATTTTGCCATTTGGGTTACACATTTTATTTTTTAAAAATTCTTTCAGAAATGCTTTAAAAAAAAAAAACTCTTACCTTAGTAAAAAATCTAATTACAAAATATCCATTCTACACTTTTTTAAAGTTTTATTTCAAGTGATCCTGCCCTATATGTTAATTCATTTGGTTTCTCCAAATGCCTTATGAATGGCAAATTTTTCCAGATAGGTTCATCCAAAGAGGAATCTAGACACCTAATCTCACTTACCTGTGACTTAATCGTGGAAAGAAAGACTTTAGGGGTAGAAACTACCACAGCTTTCCATTCAAGAGAAAATGATTACTAATCAACCTCCCTCCCCTTCTTTCCTCTAATACAAAAGCAGTTGGAGGCTGCAAGCTTAAGTGAAGTCTGCATTGTAAAGGAAGGAAACCAGGAACATTCTAAGAAGAAAAAAGTTAGAAAGCTTACAGTCAGAATAAGTGGAGTAAAATACTGCATATCATTCCGGTTTTCATTCTGGCCTATGAAGTTTTAAACATTTAAATCACAGGCATCTTTTTCCACAGATTTAAAAACAATCTTTAGATTTGGTTTCTCAATTATTTGTATATTTATACAGAGATATATAATACATAAAATGTTACACACATAGAGAGCTGACACTTGTCATTTTACCACATTAACACTTGTTGGTATTTGGCAATGCACCTAATTTTATTTTAGATAAAGGTAAATTCTTGAGCCCAGTGGATCCTGGGGAGGCCCACTAGCCAGCTCCCAGAATCGTGTTCTTATTACCACACTATTTCTGACGTCTCAGTTTCATTAGAAGTTAATAGGAAGTTTCATGCATTTTATTTTTACAAGAGAGTGTTATAACCTATGTTTATAGAGAAGAAAAGAAAGGTGAAAAGAAGCAAGCAAAATTCCAGTCAAATTATTTCTGCCACTTTAGCGCCACCTGGTGGGACAAAGGCCTGGATGCCCAGGACCACGCCTTGGCCAAGAGTTGCTGAATGTCGTGGGTGAAAAGCTAGAGGCTTCAGTGCGGACAGTGAAAGCGAGACCAGAAGAGAGCTCAGACACACAAATAAACATTCGAGTTTTGAATCTTTTTAATAACTTTTCATTTGGTTCTTTGTTTACACCTACATGATATAGGAGGAGCAAGAATATTGAAAGAGGAAACAAGTTAGAAAGTTTAAATATAAATATTGAAACAGAGAACAATTCAGGAAAACATTTTCATACGACTCTCAGCCATGGACAGACCAGGACCTGGGGTAATTTTATTACACAAAGTAACCCGGGCTATTTACTAACAAATCAGTTCACAATACCTTCTCCCCTGCATCAGAGACCGCCAAGTCGGTTCCCACACCCTTGGTCCCGGGATCCACATCCCAACAGCCTCTTCCTCCTGTCCCTTCTGTGACTAGTGCTGGAAGCACACCATTGAGACAGAAACAAAAAGGACATCATCAAACATCAGCCAGAGGACTGGGCTCTTTTGTACACAGCTGACACATTTCCGAGTAACGAACGTCACAAAATCACATGTATTGGATACTCTTAAAAGAGGTGCTAAAACAGCACAGAGCAACACAAGAGTCCCTGCTCTCGGGGAGCTTACACGCTAATAGATACCAAACTGACAAACGGCACCGATTATCACTCTTGCGGAGAGGTGTTCATGAGACGGTGGTGGTACTGACGGGGTAGATTCTACATCTTACTTTCATTTAATAGGAAAAAGCCGCCTGGGGAGGGTGAAATTGAGAACAGGTACTGCAGAACAAAAGCCAGGGCTGGCAGGCGCAGCTGCAAGGGGACAGGTCTGTGAAAGGCTCCCTGGTGGCCGGAAGGAGAGCAGCAGACCACAAACCCGGCTTAGAGGAAAGGCGTGGAGGAAAGGGGTCCTCCGGTAACAGCAGTGGAACATCTTTCTGAGCAGGGTGAAGGTGGCTAATACTTTATGGCCTCACAGTCACACACACTGAGAACCTGTCCCTATCTCCAACTAACTGATTTTTAAAAACAATTTCCGAGTGTGTTTTTTCCCTCACAATTCTTGCTTATGCTCTAAATTCACAAATACAATAAATACTGTATATTTAACCTATAAAAATGTAGAAATATTTCTAGTCCAATAGTATTTTTATATACACATACAGATTTCACTCTATCCATTAAATTTCTGTTAGCAGGATTTTATTTATTTATCCATGTGAACTCAGTTAAAACGTACACCATGCTCACCTTACACTGATTAAAACTAGAGCTTCCAAAGCCCTTTCACACACGGAATTTCATTGGAACCATGTCCAATCAAGACCCTGATGAAATCTTCACTCTGTGACACTATTTATAATTTTTTCCCCCACTACCATCTTGAAACTTTATTTCTGATGAAGGAAATACATTTTTCTCTTTGTTTAAATGAGAGTCCTCTAGGACACCAAGGCACTCTTCTATTACAAATAAATTTTTATTTAAGCAGAAACTGCTTCAAATTATATCGACTAAACTAAGTTCATTTTGCCCACGCCAGTCAACACTTATTCACTTATAGTGAAGGGACATTTTATAGAGACTTTTCTGTCTCTAAAAAATTGGTTCCTCCATTGGGTACCATTCTTAACTCAGAGAGATGACAAAAACATTACAAAAACAATTAGCCATTCTCTCTTTCTTCCCCCTCAAAAAAAAAAAAAAAAAAGAGAACCATCAAGTGGGAAAGGAGCCATCAAATGGGTGAGTCGATGAAGGCAGAAGACTGGAATATAGATCAGGTCTCTCTGTTCCTGTATTCAATTTCAGAGTAGATGAGAGGGTCTCCAGAATTTTTTAGGGAGTAGATTATACTCATCCACCTGGTTAGGTACATTGAGGACTAAACACAGAGGGCCTTGCTTGGTATATAAGCTCAGGCTGACATGAGCCTGACTCAGAAGGCCCCAGTCCTCAAAGTCAAATCCGGAACTGACCCATTCAGGAACAGAGCCTCATTTAAGAATAGTATTTTGCTCTCACCAACTTTATAAACGGAATCAAATTCTTGTAGCACCATGTTCTGGTCCAGCCAGAACTGAATAGGTCTTTGGGTAGCAGACCCCATTGACATGTCCCTGCCCCTCCTCTACATGAATCCTGGTATCAGGCCACTATAAAGAGCCTCTCAATAGTTCTGGCAGATGTCCTGAGCATCTCTGGGAGCTCATGGGAGATGTGGGTCCTGACAGAGAACTTTCACCGCCTGGTCTGCAGGGCGGGAAGGTCATGTACTCTGAGCAGCTGCAGCAGCAGAATGGAGACCCTCCCAGCTGTCCCCGGGGCGAGGCTGAGAGCAGCAGACCCCAACATGTATTTTTAGATAGAACTTCCTCAATGGCATAATGAGGTTCGTCTTTAAAAAGGAAATCACCCAGGGCAGTACAACTCCCCTGATGAATCTGGGCTGTGTTGAAATGAAAAACATATGTGCACATTCTGAAAATAGAAACCCAGGATTAGATAAAGCAGAACTTGAGAGGGTAAAATAATTACTGGTGCTAGTTAAATTTAAAAAAAAAAAAGTATAGAACTTAAAAACTGTATGGTTTCCATATATCTTAATTTACCAAAGGATGTTTTTAAAGACATTCCAAGACAATTTAATCCTCCAATCTCTAGCTACTAAAGATATTTTATCTTGTGCATATAAGACCTGGTGGGAGTGAGGTTTCTACTACCCGAACATAATAAAAAATATATTATTTTTTTTAAATATCTTCTTCTTCATGTTCTTATCTCAGAAACCTTTAGGGAATTAAGTATTTAGCCTCCAACTATACATATAATAATACAATTAGGTTCAGAGAAATTACTTAAATCAATTCTCTACGTTCTATTTCTCTGTATTTAAAAAATATTGAAACAGCATTTTTAAGAAATGATTTCTGACCTGAACTAAAGTGTATGACGACATTGGTCAAGAATCTTTTGGCACTTCTGCTTCTAACCATACCACCAAACCTCGTGTGTGCACGTGTGTGCCTGTGTTGGGGGTGTGTATGTGTGCGTGTGTGTGTGTCTGTGGTTCTACATTTCTGAATTATGCTTTTTCTCCATCGATGCATAGATTAAGTTAAAGGACTTGTTCTCTGATAAACTGCAGGGACCCTATTTCCAAAAAAAAAAAAAAAAAGTTTAAAAGTTCTTTCAAAACTATATTCAATAAGTTATACCAAAAACGAGGCAGGGTAGGTTTGGGGTAAGGTACAAAGCTTGCCTGGGTAACAGAGCAGTATAACCCACCAACTATTCCTTTAAGTCCTTGTCCTTGGAACAACGGTGTCATTATTACACGCAAAGGAGGCTGGTGTGTTTATTCTCAGCATTTTTCTAATTTTAAAAAACACATTAAGGCCTCTCCAAATAGAAACAGAGTTACTGCCTTTATTTTATACAAACACTATATGCTCCAGGGGTTGCGTTCAGGCTCATGGCAAAGGCCTGCGTTTTCACTTACAAGCAGTAGGTGGTCCTGGTGCATCATGAGGACTGAGTATGTCTGTCAAGGCAGATTCTCCACACCCTTCCTCAGATGATTGACAGGCATCACCCATCTGGGAGGACTTCACTGCAACTTGTAGACTCTCGGCTAAGAAGTAGGAAAACAAAAGTAAATTAAAAATTAAAATATATAATATTTAAATCTAGACGAGGAGTTAGCAAACTATATTTGGCCTGTGTCTGTTTTGATATGGCCCAGGAGCTAAAAATGATTTTATATTTTTAGAGTTGTTGTTTAAAAAATATTGAAACAGCATTTTTAAGAAATGATACACACACATGCATGTGCACACATACACACACACATAAAGAAGAAGAATATGTTGCAAAAACTGTATGTGGCTTGCAAAGCCTGAAATATTTACTCCCTGGCCCATTACAGAGAAAGCTTGCCAACTTACAATCTAGACCAAAACTTTAAGCATCATTTTGGTAGAGAATTCAATTAAAAAAAAAAAAAAGAAAAGTGCCATATAAAAATATCTCAAGTGCAACTTTCAGTAAATTAGTATGCTAAACATTCAATTAATTAAATATATCAGGCATTAGGATTGTAAGACTTACTCCGAAATATAAGCTATTCTTAAAAGAGTCTTTACCCAAACATGCCTTAAAAAAATAGAGATTCACACTCCTCACCCTAGACCTGCTGGATCAGATTCTCCAGGGGAAAAAGCAGAGGATTTGCACTTTAAACAAGCATCGTAGGCTATTCTTGGGCTATAGTAAGACTGGGAAACACCATACCAAGAAAGTGAAGTTTTTTATTTACAATAAAAGATTTTCAACTACCATGGAAAATAGTATCATTTTGAGGACCTTACAAATATTTCTAAAACACTCTGATGATTTAATTCAGCAAACGGAGCAGCTACTATGTTCTAGGCACTAATGGGCATCCAATAACTAGTAAGGAGAGTTTATAGACTGGAGGAAGAAAGAGACACAGACAACTATCTATACCATGCGTTCGCTGCTAAGTTCTATCGTCCAGATATTATAAAATGCTCTAGTAGCTCAGAGGAGCAGGAGGGTTACAATAGCTGGTGAGAGTTCTTAAAGAAGATGAACACTGAGCAGAACCTTGAAGAATGTCCTTTTTTTCAATGGTAATTCCCTCGCCTTGATAAGAATTCCCACTAAGTCTCTCAGCCTGGGTGTTGATAGTCAATGACTGAGGTGGATTTTCCAGCCTGTGGCAGAACCTCAGCTGCTCTGGATTCTCTTAAGCAGCTGGGTCTGCTTGCTGCTCCCCAGCACCTCCATCCCATGGTGGGCCAGAGGAATTCAAGCAGGTCAACTTACAATCAGGCATTAGGGACAGTTTTGGTGGGGGAGGACATGAAAGCCACTGGGTAAAATTAACAGTAGGTGACTTTTTCAATAAAGAGATCATCGAAGATAAGGAGAGGGTCATTGGTTCTTCTCAACCCATTTGAAAGTCCTTTTGGCTTTATTTCTAAAATATATCTTGCGTCTGCCCACTGCTTTCTACTTCCACTGTCAGTAATCCGGTCTAGACCAAGGCCCTAACATCCCTCATCTCAGCTTCTGTAAGTGCTTCCTGTCTCCAGGCAAATTAGTCTTCTTTCAATCTGTTCCCCATTCAGCAGTCAGTGTTCTTTTCAAGACAAAAATAAGACGATGCCACACCCATGATTAATGCTTTCAGTAACTTGCCATCAGTTTTGGAATAATTTCTTTTTTTTTTTAACCATGGCCCACAAAGATCTGGTCACCGCCCGCCTCATGGCAGTCTCCCTTGATCTTGCCAGCTTGGCCTTCCTTCTTTCCTCGAGCATGCCAAGCTCATTCTAGATGCAGGGACTTTGCACGTATTGTCTCTCTGCACAGTAATGGTCCTCCCTCAGACTTCTAGACAACTGGCTTCTTTTGTCTTTCAAGTCTCATCTCAAAAAATAATCTCCTCAGAGGGGTCTTCCCTGACCCCTGAAAAGCCTTCACCTCATTCTAATCCCATTACCTTATTTTCTTGTGAATTTCTGAAATGTTCTTGCTTCCTTGTGTGTTGTCTGTCTTCTTCCACTGGAAGGTTTTATGAAAGCATTACTGTTTTCTTAGCACCAACCACAGTGCACAGAATAGATGCTCAATAAATATTTGGTGAATGAATGAGTAAATCCATCAGCAGACCCCACTTCTGCCAACCTCTATGCCCTTCTAAAGACCTCAGTTTCCTCAACTTATGAAATTAAGGTGATAGATTCCATGAATTCTTAATTTTCTTCCAGCTAACATTTCTGAGATGCTAAGCCAGAGCTTGGCAAACTTTTCCTCCAAAGGACCAGAGAGTAAATATTTTAGGCTTTGTAGGCCATAACATCTTTGTTACACTATTCGTCTTCGCCACTGTAGCAAGAAAGCAGCCATAGATGATATGCAAACAAGCAGGCGTGGCTGTGTTCCAATAAAACCATATTTACAAAAACAGACAGCGGCACGCATTTAGTCTGTGGTCCGCAATTTACCAACCCTTGTTCTGAACAACAGCATTCCCTGCCTCTCTCTCAGGTGGTGGCCGTTTTACTTCCCAAACCCTTTGTCTCTATTGTCACTTCCAGACTATTAACCTCATTTCTCCCTTTAAATCCTCTTTTCCCTTAAAGTTCGTGCCATCAGATTATACCACTCACTGCCCCTCCTTATTGCCAGTCATTCTTCTACAGACTCCTTAAACATTTTGAGCTACTATTGCAACTCACCTCTTCCCCCCCCAATGCCACTCCTGTCAAAATTCTCAGTAATTCCAGTTCTATGAGCTTCCAAAACCCTGGCTTCTCATCTCCTTGACTCTCTCACCTTTGGTGATCTTGTCCTCTACCCTACCTCAGCCACCAACTCCCAGTTATACCCTAGACTTCGTCACTCTCTACATAGCAGAGTGTTTCATTTAAAACGCAAATCAAACCACTCCTCTACTCAAAACTCTATAATGCTTCCAGTCCTACTTAGAATGAAATTCAAAGTCGTTACCTCCTTCTGTCCGGATAATCTGCATCCTAGTTAACTCTGACTCATCTCTGAATACTCCGTACCCCTCAAGTCACTCTACC
The DNA here is from genome assembly GCF_000325575.1 of Pteropus alecto. Classification (NCBI taxonomy): domain Eukaryota; kingdom Metazoa; phylum Chordata; class Mammalia; order Chiroptera; family Pteropodidae; genus Pteropus; species Pteropus alecto. Next base: position 9,008,090 of record NW_006436298.1, on the reverse strand, counting down.
TGCACCGTCCTCCTTGCTGTTCCCCAAAAAAATCTGGCACTCACCTGCCTCGGGGCCTTTGCTCTGCTGTTCCCTATGTCTAGAAAAATCTTTTCCCAGACAGATATCTATTTGGCTTTCTCAATTCCTTTGTGTTTGCTTACATATCGAAGGGGCCTTCACTGGCTGGCTACCCTGTCTAAAACAGGACCTCCCCAACTCCATCAGTCTTTATCCCCCATACCCTACTTATTTTTCTTCATAGCACTTGACATAAGCTGATATATTTATATCCTTATATTTCGCTATTTCTGTAATATAAATTCCAGGAGAGTCAGGACCTTGTCTTATTCTGCTGTATCTTCAGCACCAAGACCGCCATGCACGGCTCTTAGTAGGTCCTCAATAAACATTTTCTAAACTTGTCACATCAAATCCTTTGGAAGCAACTTGCCTTCTCTCAGTGCTGCGGCCAGCAGGGAGGCCGCCTGGGGAGGCTCCCCAGGGTCCGGTTTAATGAGGAGGTGGGGCTCGAGATGGGCATCCTCAAATCCACTCAGCTCTCCAAGTTCAGCATAGATATGCAGCTTCTCCTCCAAATAGGTACAAATTTGTTGGTCCTGATTACTGAGTATATCTGTGAAACAGTATTTAGCACAAAAGGTTATTATATGACTATAATGATTAATATGAACATTCAAGTTACAAGAAAAAGATGTTGCTGATTAGTAAGCAGGTAAAATTCAAGTTATTGGGTGGGACAGATCCAAGTTCAAATCTTAACTATTTCATTTAGTGACTGTAGCCTCCAGCAAAAGACTTAATTCTCTGAGCTTTCATTATCTTTTCTATAAATAAGGCACTCGATATATGTCTGTTTCCTTTTCCATTCCCCTAATTCCAGAAAAACCGCAAAGCTGTTCTTTGTTCGGGCTGTTTTCTAAATATTAAGCTCAGGAATGAAATCGAGGTGGCTTGTCCATAATGAGGGATACCCACAGGGGAAAACAATGCAAAGGCCCGAAACGGCTCAGGCTTCAGTCAGCCTTGGTCAAAACCAAACACACTGGTTTACGTTTTTATTTCTAAACATCCAATTTCTTTGACCACCTTTTCATGCATCATTTTTCTCTGATTTCAACATGTCACAGCTTAAAGGGATCTTAACCGGCATCTAATCCAGGGGTGTCCTCTCTGCCTCAGAATCACCTGGGGAGAGTTTAAAATACTGATGTCTACTCCCTCACTCCCACAGGTTCTGAGTGAATTGGTTGAGTCTGGGGTCCAGGCACCAGAATTTTTAAAGACCTCCCCCAAGTGATGCTAATTCCAGCATCACTGATTTAACCTCATTTTCTTGCTTTGTGGACTTGGAAACCAAGGCCAGGAGCTACTTACTACTGTGTTCCTTGTTCAGAGTCACACAACAATGACCCGACAGTGCTGGGACCCAAAATTAAACCACTGGATAGCAACTGCAATGCCCATCTGTGCCACACTGCCCACAGTTACTATTTCATATACGTTATGTGCAGAATTTTAAAATATATATTTTTTTAATCATTAAAGAAGAAGGAGAGGGACATCTTATCTGAGCACGACCAGTACCAGTACTTTTTTTTTTTGAGAGTAGTTAAGGTAGGCCTTGGGTACGCAGAATGAGATCAACCATTCAGTCCTAGCTTCTCGTTCACGACGCCTGCGCTTTCTCCACGTCCACGAACAACACCACGACGAGGGAGCCAGAGTTTCCTGTGCCACGCACCTTGACATTGCTGAATTTTGGCCACTCTTGCTTCCGCTTTCCGCCTCTCTTCATCAGATTCACTTGTCCTTCCTCCTTCCTCTTCTGGGCAACTTTAAAAGACAACAGCCAAGAGAGACAACCGAAACCAGTCTGAGTATCTTCAGGTTCATTAGAAAGACACAGGAACTTGGCAGTAGAATTATTCGAAGAAAAATTCAGCCTGAAGAGAATCTGTCATGCCCCCAGACCAAGAGATTTGCTTTTCTTGAGCAAATAAAGGACCCTGCATACTATAACATAGCTCTCAAAGTCAGCAGCATAGAATGATTCAACTATTTCAACCAACAAACACACACATACACACAAAAACATACTCATGTACACACACATACAATAATAATAGATACAACTAAAAATAATAATTTTGCTTTCTACTACATTTGGAAAGTTCTATTCTTAAGGGATTAAAGTAGAGGAATTATAGAAGGTGGAAGCGGGGTGCCAGGTTGAGTAGGGTACATTGGAAATGCAGGAATTTTATGTAACATCATTCGAGATCTAAATAATCAAATTAAGAATGATCACCCATCGACCTCTCCTACCTATTGTCCTTGCATAATAATGAGAAGTAAGTTGACTTTGAACACTAATCTAAAAACATTTATTGAATGATCCTTCAGAATTCAGCAAAGAGAGAAACAAAACACATTCCCTGCCCTCAAGGAGCTTCCAATCTAATAAGAAAACATACATACATAAAAAAGATAACAGGTACAAGGCAGTGTGACAAGCATGAAATAGATGCTTTAGAGAGCAGGTGTTAAAAAAATTTCAGGCAAGAAAGACACCACCGGAACTGAAGAGGTCTTCACGAAGGTGAGCCATGAGCTGCACCAACGATGGGCAGGATTCACGCAGGCAGAGGGGAGATGGGGGGTGCAGGGAGGTGCAGAGAAGAAAGCTGCAGATGAGAGGCTATCACAGGCAGGCGCAGGGGAGCAGACCACGCTGGCTGAGGCAAAGTTTTCATGCAAGGAGACACAGTCAGAATATTTTCCCCAACTGAACAAGTCCATTTCCTGGATTATGGACAGAAGGAAATATTACCTTTCGACGGCCTGTTGGATCCGTCTCATCCAGTTATTTCGTTCCTCCTTGGAACTGGTATGAATTTCATACATCTCAGGACCAGCAGATGAAGCACTGATCAGAAACATTCCTCTCTCCTCATTAGCAACTTCTCTAGCAATAAGCTTTTGAAGGGAAATAACGGATGGCTTCTGATCCTATGCAAAATAGGAGGGCGTGCAGATGAAACGGCATCCTGTCTTAAGTAAGGGTCTCACAAAACACATTAGCTAAGGCAAGCAATAGTATCGGGCAAACCTTAATATCATGTCAACCTTTTCCAAAGAGCTGTGGAAGTTGGTAAGGTCTCTAATGGAAAGACTATGGTGAAGAGAGGATGGAAAAAAATAATACAGGAGAATGTTTGTCCTTAAGAATTGGTGATTTAAAAGGACAACTTTAAAAAAGAGAGAATAATCAGAGCATTAATTTAAAAAACCCAAAATGCCATAGTCAGGGGTCGAGTGAGTGGTTTTTCTAGAAGGGTATGGATAAGAAATAGTACATCGACTATTACAAAGAGATTGAGATGGAAGACCTAAAGAGTCCATTGGATTTGGCAGGTAACAGCAATACTTTTTTAATAACGTGATGGGTACAGCACCGAAGAGTGGACTATAAACATGAAAGGCAAAAATAAAGAGGTAAGACTTTAGATTACTCAGACGTCTTCTGATATCATAGGAGAACAACAACATAACTTCAATAGTTCTACCTGCAAACTTCTCTTCTTCCCACCAACCAGGTGAGCCTTTGGTGGGCAGAAACAGGTCTAATTCATCTTTAATTCATCTTCGCACACCTAGCATGGTGCTTTGCATAGAGCAGGCACTCAATAAATGTCTGTAGAACTAGATTTAGCTTAATCCCTTCAGAGGGGAATAGGAAAAATGTCTAAAATCCGGCATCCAACCCATGATTAAATCACCACTTCTACCAACATTTACAGCGATCCTTCAATGTCCAATTCAAAGATGAATAAGACACTGATAATAACAACATAGGTAGCCAGCTGTAGTTGAAAGAATAGTCAAAAATATGCCTGCAGCATGATTAGTTTTGGGGGTAAATGTAAAGAATCTCCTTTGGTTAGTGGCTTCTACCACTGCTTATAGAGTCGGTTGCAGTGTGTGGTTTGGCTTCTCCCTCATGGACTGAGCAACACCTTCATCCAGAGCACATCCACCGCTTACTGCTGACTCCTCAGTGCTGGCTTTGCTCTCCCAGCATCACTCGACTCTACCACATCTGAAGCTGTATGCAAGAGTCTGCCCAGAGTACCTCTTCATCCCTGTCCTGCTCTCTAGTTAGGGAGAGCTCCTGCGTACTGTTGACATCCCTTAGTCGATTACAGATCTACTAAGACCTTATTTCCTTTCCTTCTTTCTGTGCAGTTTTAACTTCTTCATCTTACACTTACATCTTACACTTCATCTTTTTACACTTCATCTTACAGTGTAAAAAGCCTCTGTAAGAAAAGAGGCAGAGTAGGTTTGAATTGCTCGAGGCATAAGCAAGAGTGAAATTATTTGATCCAGTTGGTTAGTGTCACAGCAAGAGGGGAGATAGTGGGGTCAGATATTTTTAAATGAAAAATAAATGGGTAGAAAGTAGCATCAATTAAATCACCATCAGACCAGGATGATGGCATTAGGGACATGCCCATCATTATTCATACTAATCACACATGAACATCAGAGATGATCAGGAATTTAAATTAAATCTCTAGGAATGGAGGTAACATGTCTACTTTGGAGACCAATGTCAAAAACCGATGGTGCAAAGGCTTAACCCAGACTGCAGAGATGTTTCATTTGTGACATAGCATTTAAAAACCAGATTTTTTTGGACTCGTTGTCAATAATTAAAAACTGGGGGATTCCGCTTAAAAATTTCTAGACTTCTGGGTTCTTGGGAAAAGCAGAAGATTAGCAACTCTGGGCCCATATACTCATTCAAAAACACGCTATACCTGAACAATCCTGTCCTCTTTGAGACGGGGCATGTACTTGCCAGTTCACGTTACTTTCTACCACTTTCTATAGGCTTCTCGATACCAAGCTCACTCCAGTTCACTCATTTACATTCCTGCCTAATTTCTATAGGCACTGGAGTTGAAACCTCTGCCAGAGAGGAAGCGGAAAAGGAGCTGCTACCTTCAGCCCATTGTTCTGACATATCCATTTGTGATTCCAGTGTGGCTTATTCTATTAGTGGGCAATTCTATTCATGATTCCACTGTGGTAACAAGACCTAAAGGTCACTTCCTATTTTGAACTTGCACTTGCACATCTACAAGTTCACTTTGTCTTTATTATTGACCATTCATTTTGAAATTACCTTCTTTGAAATTCAAGACATCCTCCTAGACTCAGTATTCCAGGATTTAGTAAATACATCTACTTTTTCCTATTCATTTCGTAGATTTGGATCCTACTGCCATTTCCAGCTGAGTCCTCTTTAAAAACAAACAAAATTATCTTGTAGGAAGCTACTCCAACCTCTTGCTACTTTCAGCTCCTTATCTTCTGGCCATTTCCAAATTCATCATGTCCTCCGAAACATACAGCAAGCATTTACTTAAGAAGTTTTTCTAATAGTACAAGAGAGAGAATCTCACCTGTGGGTATTAGTGTGAAGTTAACTTTCTAAAATTCTAAGGTGAGAACTAGGAAATCCAGATATTTGTATACTCCTAGCCAACACATCATTTCCCGTAAGATGTTAATTATAAAATATTTATGATACATGGGCTGTGACAACTAAATATATGATGAAACGAAAAAGCATATAATTGAAGAGTGCACTTGAATCTTTTAGGATAATGCTCTCTTTTGCTTTCTGACATCGGCAAGGGCTTAGCTGGCCTTTGTGAAGGCAGCTACATGCCAGGCTAACATCTTCAGGAAGCAGTTACTGCTGTCCATTGCCAAACACACTCTACCGAGAGGAGCTAAGTTGTGGCTGCCTTCAATTTGGCATTCGGTGGATTGCTTTCCTTACTGAATGGTAAATGTGGTCTATGGGTGGCACAGGTAATCCTTCAAGATGATAGATAAGAGAGACAGATACATATTTCAAGTAAATCATCACTGCTTGATCTGAATCCATATGCTCTGTTGTCCTACAAAAATAAAATAGCTGCCTTTATGCTGTGTCTAATTCTTGATCCATCAGCAGGTCATTTGGCCTATAATACCATCCAAGAAGTACAATTTTCTTCTCTTTCAGGTCTTTGGTTTTGAAGTAACCTTTGTTTCTATACAGGTGTGGAATAAATCTGTATTCTCTCCCAGCATGGTCCTCACCAACCCACAGGTCAAACAAAATGGTCCCACCTTCTCACTTATTTATTCTTTTTTTATTTCTTTTCAGAGCATCCCAGATAACAGCAGAGAGGAGCTGCTAGACAAATCAGTAGGTTATCACAAAATTTGCAATATATATAGTTCAAAAGAATAAGAGACATGGGTACCTGTTTAAGGCCTCTTGTTATCCTCTGGTATAGCTTTGTGAAAGAATCTCTGACCTTCATAGAACTTGGCATCATTATAGATGATAAGAGACAATGTGCTGAACAGGGTGATGAAACCTATTCAGCCAACCTGACAAGCACAGATGGGCAGGTAAGGCCCTGCACTAACCTCTTCCTCCCTATCACGCATCACTGGGCAGACATGCTTCTTTGTTTTCTTTGAGCAACATAACAGAAGATTTTAAGCTTTGAATTTGCCAAAACTGGTTGGCATTGATAATATCTGTTAATGGTACCTGAATATCCTATCAGTCAATGGATGATAAACACTAGCATTTTAGAGAGCCACTATTATACTGTCCACATTGGCACTGTATACTAGATGCTTTCCTCTGACACGGCCTGATGCTCCATGATGCTGATAAGGAGTTAATTGATAACTCCTTGTCATCAATTATCACTTGATCTCCCTTCTTTAAGAGAGTCTTTTTGGACCACAAGATGGTGTGTAAGAAATGTTATAAAATACTGGTTTTACTGCTAATCTAGCTGTGCTGGCAATAAGATTAACATAACACACTATAAAGATATGTGTTCTATATATAGCCTTAGTAATTGGCAACTATTATAGTAGAGGAAAGAATCTTCTTTAAACCTCAGATACCGGGATGGTGTTTTCTGTTAGTTAGAAGGAACTTCATGACAATTATGAGTGGGTTAGCAATAGGTACAGCAGGCACCATCCAGTGGAAACAGGGCAGCAAAGTGCCAGAGTGACCAGCATTAACATCTGAGAAGTCAAGGGGGATGGTGTCTGGAGGAAAGACCAAGCTAGCCAGATGGCAGATGGTCACCTGGGGGGAAGTGGGGATTAAGACAGTGCCTATTCACTCACCAGTACCAAAGCACTTCAATATTTTTATAACTGGTTAACCTACTGAACCAGATGACTACCTGTGCTGGGTGTGACAACTCAACACTTACGCTAGTTAAATCCAATTCAATGCTTGTTATAAACAACACAATTGCTAATTATAATGGGAATATGGTAAGGGCATATTTTTGCCAAAGACTATTTAATGTCTCTAGGAATTTCAGGCATATTTCAAGGAGATATGGGATTAAACCATTTAAAATATGCATCACATGGCCATATACTTACAACAGCTGCAAAGATGTATTTCTGATCTTTTTCTTGTAAAAAGAGCAGCACATCAGTTAGAAGTAGAGCTAGAATATCTTCAAAGGAAAAACATTACTAGTATTAATGAAGCAAACCACAGTTCAAATGTCATTATTAAATATTCTGATTTCATGCTTGAAATTTAAATAAATTTATCAAAAATAAAAGACTAAGATTTAGTCTAATTATGAAACTTATTAAAAAAACACCTGTATTATGATAGCCAAAGATAATATTTTATAGATAACAAGCTGTGTTTAAATGTGCATGTTCCTGTGTGTAACTATAAGTATTGCTAAACCTCCAGCAAAATTTAATGTAGCTTTCAAAATGGAAGAAAAATATCCAATAAAAAAGAAGGTTCTAACAGAATGGAGCGAGCCTTTACCTTTATATGGAAAAAGGTGCTTAATTAAAAACATTAGAGGGCAGCTTCTGCCCTGAATTATATATACAAATCTGCTATTTTGTTCCATCTAGATCTGAAGAAAGTTTGAGATCCTATATTTCCCTTACAAATTGTTCACAAGAACCTGTCTTCACTATACCACTGAACACTCTGACACAGTTATCAAATTATTTATTCCTGTAAAGGGATACAGAGCAAATGACATGGCGCCATAGGATCTACAGATTGTGGTTAATATTTTAGTTTGGTTAATATTCTAATTGTGGTTAATGTTTAGCTTCAATTTGCTGATCAACAAAGCCCATTTCAGTCATTTGTTGCAACCACCACCAACACTTGATAAACATCCAATGGAAATAACAACCTCTCATTGCTTACCTCAGGAAGTTAAGATGTATTAAAAATGAGGAGAGCAGACCAGTGGTTCTTAACTCTGGCTGTGCAGCAGACTCACCTGAGAGCTTTTAAGCATCCCTATATTTGAGCTTCATCTCCAGAATAATAAACTAAGAATTTCTGGGAGAAGTTGTGAGCATTAGTAAATTTTTTAAGCTCCAGAGGTGACTCAAGTGTGTGGCCGGAGTTGAGAAAGCTTTGATCAGGCAAGGTGCTAGCTACAGAATCAGCCCTTAAGAATCTCAAAAAAAACTGTTTTAGACTCTAACCAGATTAACAGGGTCAAGTTAATGCCCATTAGCAAACAGTAGCACTGAGGAAGCACTTACACTAATGCAAATGTGTCTACTTATGCAGTATATTGCTCAGAAACGAAGATGACGTACAGAGCTGAGTTCTTCCCTCAGTGGGCTGCCAGTCCCAGGCTGGCCTGGCAGACTCCAGGTGGACAGGGGTACTGTTTCACTTTCAACACACCACAGCTGCCAGATTAATACTTCTGTGCCAATTATTAGCAGAATTCTCATTTCCTTTGATTCAAACATCACAAACTTGTGAATTCATAAAATATATATGATGGCTTTTGCTTGGGAGAATGAACTCCCACCAAAGGTTTGTAGCATTGGCCACGTTTGCCTATGGAAGTTCACAACTTGATCCTATAGGAATCCTTCCACTGACCCAGGGTTTGTGTGTGTGCCTGCATCTCTGAGTCACTTTTCTTTTGAAAATCGGTACTCTGTTAAGTAACATGTATGAAAGAAAAGGAAATTGATCTGTTAGAGACACAGTACCTTTGAAACGGCCAGTAGCAGTTTTCCAAAAAACAAAGCCATCATATAACAGAGTCCTTTCTTTGCTTATCAGTGCCTGCTTCCTGAACACATGGCCATTTTTGAGCTTCGTACATGTTTTGTTTTCAATCTTACTTAGGATCTCAAGCCATTTTTGGTTTTTCTCATATTCGTTGACTTTTAAATCCACTGCTGCAATCATGTCCTTAATTAAGCAAAGAGCTTTGCATAAGTCTTTATGTTCTTCAGTTCTTTCTGCATGGGAAAAAGAAAGAAAGAAACACTATACAATAAGCCAGAGTGCTAAAGAAGACAATTTTTTCCCCTATAGTTTTAAATAGTTAAATGTGTAATCCAAATAGCAAAAAATCTCATAACAAAAATATTGGATTAAAATCCAAATACTAGGTCACTCTGCATCCCTCTCCCAAAAAGAAGCGTGAAAATATTTAATTACGAAAGATTTACAAAAGATTTATCAAATGTGCTTCAGCTGAAACGCTGTGCAAATAGGATATCTGATTTCTAGGGACTGGTTTGACCCTTCCCCTAGAACAGGGAATGCGTTATAAATCCTAGCCTAGGCCTTCCTTCCACCTTCCCAGACAGAGGTAATCAAGTAATCCCCAAACCGAGTTTCTCAGAACTTAACTGAGCTGCAGGCCCACATTGCGGTCCTTTCATAAAATGAAGCTGCAGGGTGCCTTGAACGGGCCCCAGACTCTTGCCTTCCTGAATTTGTTCCTCCATAAAAATAATACTCAAAATTATATTTAATAACTGCATTCACATGAAGATGAGTATATTAATAATATATATTAAACATTTTTTGAACTAAAATATTGCACCACAGCACTGTGCCTAGTTAGCCATGCTCATGCCACAAGAGTAAATAATCATCGGTTCCAATTGTTATTCTTTAAAGCACTGTCCACCTGCTCTTATCTCTGGATTATCTTGAGAAAAAACTCTGGAGGAGTTTCTATAACGACCTCTTGAAACTCCAGATGAAACTGTATATACCTATTTCCTATATTTGAAGATAAAAAAAATACCTAGTTAGTGTTTATTGAGGCAAATGGAACTGAAAGGGGAAGTTTCAGGAGGTTAGAAGATACTAGAAGGAGAGGAAAAAAAGATTGGCAGAGAAAATAAAAGGTTCTTTAGAACCCAGAACATGCAGAAGTAGCAGTCAAGTGGATTGAGAACAAGTCTTCCAAATGGTCTAAACATTTCCAGGTTTTAAATGTCTTAAATACATATGTATATGTATATGTATTTGTATATGTATATATGCATGTATGTGTGTATGTGTGTGTGCATATATATACATATACATATATATACATATACATACATATATGTATACATATATATATACATACATATACAATTATATAAAATTATGTGTGTGTGTGTGTGTGTGTGTGTGTATGTATAAAATTTTGTCAGAAAACCTCAAGGAACAGATCCAGATATCCATTTGTAACCAAAAAAAAAAGATTCTTTTTCACTGTCCACGAGAAAATACAGCTCACCACTTTATCTATTGCCCACTAAGCAGCACCACCCCCCAAAGATTTTTCTTTCTAAAGAGCGTATTTTATAAATAGCACAGTACAGAAAATCAAAATTGAGCTACAAGGTGACTCAGGTAAGGCCAAGAAAAGGCTCAATGCCTTTTGACCTTCAGGGACAAACCTGTCTTACAATCACTCAAAGTATAGCACCATCAGCCTCACCTGGGACTCTTGTCAGAAATGCTTACCTTGGGTTCCACCTCAGACCTGCTGAATTGGAATCTTCATGTAAACAAGATCATGTAAACAGGTGAAAGGTAATTCCTAACAGAGTTTGAGAAGCACTGCCATAGTAGAGTCATGTGAACCAATGTTCTCAATAACCAGAGAGAGAGAACTGACCATTGATAAAGTCTGACCCAAGGAGGTAGTGTCCTCAGCCACTATGACAGATGTGCCTGAGGAGCCATATGTCATACTTATCATTTTTGATACACAGTAGGCAATCATCGTCCCTCATTCTACCAGGAAGTTGGCATGGCATGACTCTTGGAGTAGTAGCACTAGCTGACCTAATACAATCTGACAAATTTCAGTATTTTAGGCATTGTATTAAACTTAAGAGAATATGAACATAATACCAACAGAAAGTCTTAATTTTATTTTCATTCTTTTGCTGACAACAAAACTTATGAGGCTTTTCTCCATATATTGTGTTTATAGTTTCTTTTACGTTAAATTATAGGGAGCAATAAAAATGGGATACAAGGGAGAGATGTTACCATTCCTGCCTGAACTTAATTCTAAATGACTGAAAAACAGAAAGTCTATATCATGTATTTCTACTCACCAAGACTCTTCCCCCAAAAAAAGGATGTTAGAAGTTTACTTTTTTAGAGTTGTCATTTAAGATATCTTTGATCATAATAAAGATAATATAAATACAGGAGCATGTTATATATACCAGGCTCTGCAACGGGCACTTTTTGAGACAATCTCACTTAATCTTCACAACAGTTCCATAAGGATTATTATTCTCACTTGGTAGAGGAGAAAACTGAGGCTCATTTAAATAAACTGTGTGGCAGATGCAAGTATATGTGAGGGCAATGCAAGGTTACACAATTCAAAAACCAAGTCCTTGTTAATATAACACACTATCCCCCTCCCCCCCAAAAATAATAAACTCAAGATCAATACATTAGCTCGAGAAACAGGCATTTTTACTTATTCATTCATTGCACTGATATGTGTTTGTTTATTGATTTTCTATTCTGTACTAACCACTGCACTAGGCATTGAAGATCTCCCAAAAATAATAAACTCAAGATCAATACATTAGCTTGAGAAACAGGCATTTTTACTTATTCACTTATTCACTTATTCACACATTGCACTGATATGTGTTTGTTTATCGATTGTCTATTCCGTACTAACCACTGCACTAGGCATCGAAGATCCAGTTATGAACCAGACAGACAAAGGCCATCTAGATCCCTTCAGGAGTTTACATGTGCATTAATAAGCTCCTTAAGGATGCTCAGTGTTACTACTCCCTAGAACTTAATGAATTTGCAGAGTCAAAAATAGCTCCTTCATAAATCATTCTCAATCTAATAATTCACTGCTTACAAAAGTTGACATTTGGTGGTAGGATCAATCGCGTATGTTTCATCAGACTGCTGGGAAGGTAATAGGAAGACAAGGACGAAGAGGTGTTAAGAAGGTCTGGATATAGGGAAACTGTAGAAGGAAAAGGCAGGGTCAAAGTAGGAAAAAGTCTCGTTTGGGCTGCGTGGAGGAATTTAGACTATTGGCCAACCACATTATTAAAGATCCTTAGGCTTTAACAGTTTTTCCGTAATAAAAATCTTTATGAATCAGAGGCCACAAGCATTTATAGCTCTTTACAACACCTTAGGTATGTTTCAAACTAATGAGAGAAGCAAATGTTTGTCCCAGAAGTCATCACTCACCCTTTGTGTACTGCAATATCCTTTCCACCAAGACTGGGTATTTTGTGATGCGCTGAGTGACCAGCAGAATACATTCTGGAATTCCTCGGCGTCGAGCCAAAAGATTACTATTTCGGAGCTTAAAAAATATAGATATACATTTTTATATATACAAATTCTATCTGTATTTTCTTTTTAAGTGTGAATTTAATAACACAAAGAATCTGCAATAGCACAATTCTATTCAAACACAACACAATATGCATTATCATTGATTAAAACTTGATGCATTGTCATTAAATTACATTCTTTGCCATGAATTTCAAAAACCCAACTCTCCAAGATTTCAAGAAGTTTCGAGTTGTTCTGATGTATTTCTAGTTAATTCCAAAAGTGAGCACATTCCAATACTTATAATGGTAAGATTCATGAAAAGCAAAAGTTTTGAAAAATACTCAGAAATCAAAGTTAGATTTTGAGTATAAGTTTGCAGTTAACTATGTTTTTCCAACAGATCTTTCTCTACATTTGTAGAAGTGATATTTATCATATCACTTAAAGTTTCCTCTAATCAGGGCAACTTTTTTCTAAAAGTCTCAAAGTATTCTGTAAGTTTTCAAGTTCTCAATATGCATGTATATGTGAAGAAAAAAAAGGAAGAGAATCTGGTAACATTTTTTTAAATGGTAGATAAAAATTTAGAATCCATGAAACTGTAAAGGACAGATTTCTTTAACAAATAAATTAGATGCCAAAAAGGGTGAAGAAGAACATTAAAATTAAAAGAGACTTAAATTGTGATCCTTGGACAGATCTTGATTTAAGCAATCCAATTTTATGAGATATTCAGAGAAATGAACACTGGCCATCCGTAAAAATATTTTAAAATATTGTTAATTTATCTAAGTGTGATAGTCATTGTATTTTTTTAAAAGAGATGTTGAATTGCTTAGCGATACCTATTACAGATGAAATGATATATGTTATGGATTTGCTTCAAATTAATCTAGTGGGGGTAGAGTGGACTCTGTCTTTATATTTTTACTGTGGTTCTTATTCATAACTTGTCAGGGCATGAAACAGCTTCATAGGATATTACAATGGTTCTCAGAAGCTAGGAGGACATGAATATATAAGATACACAAATATAAGATACAAAAGAAAATGATTTGGTAGAAATACATTACTAACAGAAAAAAAGACTTCCCATCTTTGCCACAAACTTATTACTCCCTTCTCCTTCCCCTGAAAAATGGCACTGCCTGCCTGTGAAACTTGCTTAGATCACATGAGAAATGAGTGTCAACTTTTCCCATGCTGGTTTACTACTTTGTAAGAGTTTTAAAATACTTGCCTTAATAAAATTCTGAAACTTTTTATTCTGCTGGAGTTCTTTAAAGAGGCTAACAGCTTCTTTGTGATGGCTACAGAATTCTCCGTATATTTTCTTCATTTTATTTGCATTTTCTTCTGAAAACTGAGAATAACATTTCAATGATGGTTTACAAATTTAGTCTGTTCTAAACATTAAAAAGAAAATGTAATTTTCACATATTTCAATACATTCGTTACAAATATAGAATAAACATCATGGTTTCCAAAGCTCAATGCTGATGAGCAAATGTTAAAATAATTGTCTATTTATTAATCTACAAGTAGACAACAATGTTGGCATATTCTGTTTGTCTATTAATGGACCTGCTTCTTACTAATATTAGAAATGTTTTATGAGAGCAGTTCATATTACTTTTCTGTACTTTTTATGGCATATGAACAAATAAACTATTTACACCAAAAAAAAAAGATAAACGTCATGGAATTTCTGAACAAAATCACTTTTCTTCTCCAAACACTTTTAAAATTAAAGTAAAAGGAAGTAGTCAAGAGGTTAAGGGAAGAAAGACATCAACCTAATGTCATTATATTATATTGAACTAATTCAATTATCAAATAGCCAAATGAAAAACATTGAATATATTTTATTCCTTTTTTGGTGTTTGTGCAGCTTTGCCATTTCAATTTATAGTTTAATACTTTTAAAGATCGAAGGGTTATGTGGGAACATTTGGGGGTCCTCAGTAAGGGTCCTTTCACTGGTCGGCATTTACACTGGCTAACTGATCATGTCCATGGACTCTACCCTCCGTTGGGAATTTAATTTTTGTCAGCATGCCACAAATGGATCAAGAGGCAGGTAATCATTAGCCAAGATAAAAGAGAGAGATGCATAACCAGGATGCCAATTTATTAACTGAGAGCAGCAGAGATGTGAAATAGATATTTCAAAAAGCTTGACCTGTAGAAAAATCTCTTGTCTTCTAGGCATGAACCTTAGGGATTTAATGATAATAGATCTGCCTCCCTCCTCCTAAAATGAGCCAGTGTTTGTCTTGAAGATGTTGGTAAGACTATCATGGGCCCACTGAGGGAGCCACATAATTGGGGAGCCAACACAATAAGAAGTCTAAGTAGAATTTTCATAAAGGGATTTATTTACGGCTGTGACTCTTAGTGGAAGTAGCAGTAGTGCCAGGGATGATCCAGCCAAGTCCTGTGACCCACGGGGGATCCAGTCACTGGCTGTGAAAAGCTCTCAGCCATCAGTCATACAAACCAACATCAAATAAAAGAAAACCAACCCAAACCACCTGTCAATTGGCATAAAATCGATTTCCGTTCTCCGCAGACTTTTAACACTGCAGAGAATCTGTAAACCTTTAGGTTTTTGAGGTTAGGGCTTTTAAACCTTTCTTACCTGTTGTACTAGAATATCTCCAATTCGGTTGATGATGAAATTCCTGTCATTATCAGCACAGGATTCCTGTCTTCGCTCCTTCATGCTATAGAAGAAATGCCTATGAATTTCAAGTAACTCGTCTAAACAAGGGAAGATTTTATCCACAGTGCTGTGGTCAAGCTGTAGCTCCTCTTTCATCCCTTTCCTGAAGATCTCAGACATGATGAACAAGGTCTGGATGTGATGCATTTCTGTTTGCATTAGCTCTGAAACGTGTGAGCAAAAATAAGCTTTAAAAACCAATATCCCGACTGCCTTAAGTTAGTAGCTAACTCCAGGTTACACAAATAAAAAAGAAGGAATGCTTAGAAATAACATTCTTCCACTATAAAAGTCAGCATCAATTAAACATTTAAGGTAAGCTCAAATTATTAATCTATATTTTCTTTTTCCAGATAAGAGGATACATATAAGTCAAGTCCAATATATAACAATTTGTTGTATCTGAAACTCATAAAGCCAGCACCTTTAGGTAACTTCAGCTAAGAACCAGGTGTTATTCTCTCCAGAATGCTGTGTAAAATATAATTTTCCCACTTTTCTTTTTCTTTTTTTATCTTTTTTTTGTATTTAGTAGGAGCACAATTAATTTGGTGAATTAAATTGAATTAATTTATTCCTGGATCTGTTTCCAAAATTCTACTTTCTCCAAGGGAAAATAATGCATAATGATCAAGGGACATCATCAAGAAAGTGAAAAACAAACCATAGAATGGGAGAAAATATTTGCAAATCAGACATCTGATAAGGGACTTGTGTCCAGAATATATAAAGAACTCCTATAACTCAAAAAAAAAAAAAAAAAAAAACCCACTTCATGAATAAGCAAAAGATTTGAATAGATGTTTTTTTCCAAAGAGATGTAAAAATGGCCAATAAGCATATGAAAAGGTGCTCAAAATCACTAGCCATCAGGGAAATGCAAATCGAAACCAAAGTGAGACACCACTTCATATATACTAGGATAACTGTAATAAAAAAGATGGACAATAAAGAAGTGTTGGTAAAGATGTGAGAAAATCAGAATCCTCATACATTGCTGATAGGAATGTAAAATAGTACAGTTGCTTTGGAAAATAGCCAGGCGTTTCCTCAAAAGGTTAAACATAAAGTCACCATATGACCTGAAAAGTGGAAACAACCCAAAATATCCATCAACTGATGATTAGATGAACAGAATGTGGTGTATTTACACAATGCGGTATTATTCAGCCATACAAAGGAATAGAGACTGATATATATAATACGACATGAATAAATCTTGAAAACATGATGTTAACTGAAAGAAACCAGTGATAAAATATCACAAATTGTACAATTCCACTTATGCAAAATGTCCAGAATAGGCAAATCCACAGAGACAGAAAGTAGATTAGTAGTTGCTGGGGGCTAAGTGGGAGGGGGAAATGGGGAATGATGGACTGCTCATGGGTGCAGGGTTTTCTTCCTGGACTGATGAAAATGCTCTGGAATTAGTAGTTGATGGTTGCACAACCTTGTGAATATACTAAAAACCATTAGATTCACTGTAAAGGGATAAATTTTATGGTATGTGAATTAAATCTCAATGTTAAAAATGCATCATGAGAGACAATAATTCACAATTTTGGGAGCACAGGAAGTTCTAGATTAGTATTTCCAAACTCCCATGTTTTGAGAAAGAATCTAAAACATTAGCCATAGGAGTAAACAAATCCACATGTAGCTTTGTTATTTTATCATAAAAAAAACTCTCCTTAGTTGGGAACCCACTAACTTTTAATTATTGTTGCTCATGTTCTATTGCCCACTCTGTACTAAACACATACCCATATCATTTCATTTACTCTTCTAATCCATTGATCCATTATGACCAAAAAAATAGGAATGGTTTCCCTCATCTTTTGAAGAGAGACATGAAGAAGGTGAAAAATTTTCTCCAGAACCCAAGCTTTTCTGACACAAAAGGCCATGCTGTGAACTACACTACATGATAATTCATCCCAAATGGGGTTAGGTTATTTTTAATATATGAAATTGAGAAATAAATTAAGAAAAATTATAGTACAATATAAATTGCCTGAGAAATACTAAAGGAGACAGCATCTTCCTTTCCAAAGTCCTGTCAGTACAGCTGTGGACAGATTTCAAAGCGTGCTTACACATCGTCTCACCTGACCAGCATAACCAACACGTAACCCAGGTGAGAAGGGGTCTTCATTGCCAATGGACTTTTTTGGTTCACATTTGAGTATAGGCATACCTAATTTTATTGTGCTTTGCTTTATTTTCCTTCACAGATGTTGCGTTTTATGCAAATTGAAGTCAAGACCCTCCACCAGCAAAAGGATTACAACTCTCTTTATTACAATACTCACTTTATGATGGTGGCATGAACCCAAACCTGAAATACCGCTAAGGTCTGCACATACACAGGATCAGTGAAAACTAAGAGCTAGTCTCATCTTTCAAATAAGGTATCTTTTTGGAACCACTTTTTAGAATCTACTTTGTACTTGAAAATTTTCTGAACTTCATTTTTTCCTAACTAGTATATAATCTAACGTCCCCTAATTCAGACTGCCTCCACCCCAAAGGGCATGAAATAATAAAATGTCAGAGAGGTGAACTCCATAGTCAGGACTGCAGCACATAGTCACACATTGCCCTAACCCAGGTGTCGCCAGTCCCATTGCATTCCGTATGAATGGCACCACCCTGGTGCGTGTGAGCAGCCTGTAGGGTCATATACGCAGCAGTCTTGTTGATGCTACATTTAAATATGTGATTAAATTTTATTGTGATTAAAATTTTACTCTGATTTAAAATTTACATTAAATTTTACTGTGATTCTTATAATAGCAGGGGTAAAGGCCATGCATAAGTAAACTTGAAAAGGGTATGAGAAATAAAATTTGCTTTGTACCAGGTACATATAATGCCTCATAACATTTTAAACCTGAGTATCATTATTTCCCATTTCACAGATGGAGAAATTGAAGTCTAGATGAGTTAACGATTTGTCTGAGATCAAGTAACTAGAAAATAACAGAAGTTGGATTTAAACCCAGGTTGGAATGGTTTCAAATGCCAGGCTCTTTCCTCTATACCACAATGTTTCACCCTAAGGATCATATCTAAAAAGCTTACCAAAAATGACATCCTGTCTTTTGATGACATCCTTCTCCTGCCTACTACAAAATGAGGGGTCCACCACAAGACTCCAAGATTCTGCTTCAAACTCCTGGGCATCATTGCTGAGGTCACTCCACAGAGAAGAGTCCACGACATCTAATGTGTTTTTAGAAAAAGAAAAGTCGAGAGTAGAATAACAGGCGTAACACAGACAGACCTTCACAAGTATCCATATTTATGGATTCATCACACTAAATAAAAATGCTATGAACACAGAAACAACTAAGCCAAAATACTGTTGATATGGAGTTGAAATATATGAAAAATAAACTGGTGAAATGGTACAAATCGAGACTCCTCTCATGAAAGCAAAGAAGACTTAGATGTTAACACAGTGATTATGCATATGCCAAAAAAAGAGACATTTGAAGATTCTTTTGTTTGTTTTGGCTTTCTCTATTTTGGTTTTACTTTTAGTAACCTTCAGAGTCCACAATGTACTTACAGAATCATGAACACTAACTTCTTTTGCTCCAGGTTATTTTGCACTGTTTGCTCAAATCTAAATTTTGTACTTGTCCACTCGTTTTGCTCTGTACTTGGCTTGCTGTCCTTATTATAAACGTGAAGCAGGGTGTAAAGACTCGAGTCACATCTGAGTACAGATTTTTCTGACAGAATTTGACATCTCTCTCTCTCTATCTCTCTCTCTCTCTCTTTCTCTCCCCGATTCCCTCTCACTCTTCCTCTCTCTTCCTCTCTCTCTTTAGGAAAACTAAACTCTATTTGTCCAACTAGCACCCCTGAGAGAGATTCTAATTCATGCAGTAAAGATGACATGAAAAGGTTGCAGACTAAGCTTAAAACGCCTGCAGCTGACTTCTACAACTCAGGAGAAAAAAATATTAATAAGCTGAGTAAAACATAGGCTAAGATTTGATTAGACATTTCTCCAAAGACATACAAATGCTCAACATCACAAATCATCATGGAAATGCAAATCAAAACCACAATGAGACACTACCTCACACCTGTCAGGATGGCTATTATAAAAAAAAAAGATAAGTGCTGACGAAAGTGTGGAGGTAATGGAGCCCTTGTGCACTATTGATGGGAATATAACTTGGTGCAGCGACTATGGAAAACAGTATAGAGAGTCCTCAGAAAATTAAAAAGTATAACTACCATATGATCCAGTAATCCTACGTCTGGGTATTTATTCAAAAGAATTAAAAATCATAATCTTGAATACATATATATGCACATATGTTTATTGCAACGCTATTTACAATAGCCAAGATCTGGACGCAACCTAAGTGCCCACTGACAGTTGAATGGATAAAGAAGAGGTGGAGTCTCTCTCTCTATCTCTCTCTCTCTCTCTTTCTCTCCCCGATTCCCTCTCACTCTTCCTCTCTCCTTCCTTCTCTCTTTAGGAAAACTAAACTCTATTTGTCCAACTAGCACCCCTGAGAGAGATTCTAATTCATGCAGTAAAGATGACATGAAAAGGGGTTAATATCCAAAATTATAAAGAAACAATTCAATTTAAAAAACAGGCAAAGGGCCTGAATAGACATTTCTCCACAGAGGATATACAGATGGCTAATAGACACATGAAAAGATGCTCAATGTCACTGATTATCAGAGAAATGCAAATTAAAGCCACAATGAGTTATCACTTCACAGCTGTCAGAATGGATTTTATCAATAAATCAATAAACAATAAGCGTTGGTAAAGATGGGGAGAAAAGGGAACCCTTGTGCATTGTTGGTGATATTGCAAATTGGTGCAGCCACTATGGAAAACAGTTTGAAGGTTCCTTAAAAAGTAAAAATAGAACTACTTTATGACCTACCACTTCCATTTCTGGGTATTTATCTGAAGAAATCCAAAACACTAATTCAAAAAATATATGAACACCTATGTTTATTGCAACGCTATTTACAATAGCCAAGATCTGGACGCAACCTAAGTGCCCACTGACAGTTGAATGGATAAAGAAGAGGTGGAGATATATATATATATGTATGTATGTATGTATATATGTATATGTATTTGTATATGTATATGTATGTATGAATGTATGTATGTATAATCTCACACATACAGTGGAATATTACTCGGACAGAGAAAAGAATGAAATCTCACCATTTGTACCAACAGGGATGGACCCATAGGGTATTATGCTAAGTGAAACAAGTCAGAGAAAGAAAAATACCATATGATTTCACATATATGTAGAATCTAAAAAATAAACAAAACAGACACAATCACAAAGAGAACAAATTGATGGTTGCCAGATGAGAGGGTATTTGGGGATGCTGTGTAAATGGCAAAAGGGTATCACTTCACAGCTGTCAGAATGGATTTTATCAATAAATCAATAAACAATAAGCGTTGGTAAAGATGGGGAGAAAAGGGAACCCTTGTGCATTGTTGGTGATATTGCAAACTGGTGCAGCCACTATGGAAAACAGTTTGAAGGTTCCTTAAAAAGTAAAAATAGAACTACTTTATAGTGCCAGGTGAGTACTAGACTAATAGAGGGGATCGCTTTGTAAATTATAAACATGTCTAACCACTGTGCTGTACACCTAAAACTAATATAATATTGGATGCCAACTATAATTAAAAATAAAAAAATGAATGTTTAAGCATTTTAAAGAAAATAAAAATCAACATGCAAAAAAAAAAAAAAAAGATGACATGACAGTTAACTTAAAGGCTTAAGTTTAAAATAAAAGAAACAGATTCCTGCAGCAGAGTCCACTCCTTCCTTTTGTCACTTCTCTCCTTCCACTTGGTTTTCTTTCATTTATTGCTACAACTTGAATACAGTAAGTAAGCCTTCAGATTAAGTTCTATGCTACAAAATATGCTCTTTTGAAAAAACGCTTTTATTTCCCAACAAGTAGGAGGCAACAGATGGGGATAAAGATCCCAGAGTTCCAAAAAAGTCAGTCTTAACTAACTGAAGGATATATATTTTAATGTATAATTTTATTTCAATTTATTAACAGTTGTAAAACTTTTAAAAACAACAAACATACAATGTATATCCTTATCTTCATTACGTTTATGATACATGTCCGTTTAAAAAATACATCATATTTCCTTGGTCACTCTATGGAGTCTACTTTAGGGCTAAATTTTCTTTTTATTTTTTTTACCAGAAGAACCCATACCAAAGAGACATCATGGAACATAATTTTTTTAAAAAGAAAAAAGAACATGTTTTAATCTTACATCCTTCAGAAAATATTCTTTATGGCGAATGCTCATGGAAACACAAGTAAATGCAAATGCATCTTCTTCTCACCTTCCATTAAGAAAGAATCTGTGGAGGGGGATGAGCCCATGGACTGTAACAGCTCATCGGAATGAGACCTGCATCTCCAGGTGTTTCCGTCACTCTCGGCCTCCAAGGATGTCCCCGACCTCCTGAAGGTGGAGGGAGGGAGAAGACTTAGTTCCAGCAGAGGCTCTGAGACATGAAGATGTAAAACCACAGGGTGCCTTACCTGTCCAAGGTGGTGCCTGGAACACTTCTGGACAATGGATGGACCTGCCCTGCAGTTTCCTTCCTCCCGGTCGGCAATCCGATAGGCATGGAGGAAGAAGGGTGCAAGGAGAGACCAGGCAGTGGGACGTCTCGAAATGAAGAACCTAGAAATCAGAATGGATGCTTCATGTGTTTTCATAGAGGGCAGTAATTACAAGTAAAGGTAGTCACTTAAAAGCCAGAAAGCTAAACAGTCGAGAGTGGCTGCTTCTAATATATCACATGCTTAGCCTTGAAATCAGCCTCCCTGCCACGTCCCAACACCTGCTTCAAATGTCCCTTTGATTTCACACCCTCCTGATTGCCAGGCTGCAGGCCTGCTTCAGCATATCTACTGAGAGACTGAGGGTAGCTGGGATCACACAAACAAACAAGAAAATGGAATGGGGAAACACTGGGACAGCTTTCTTATAAACCACTGCTTATACTCCTTAGAGCCAGCTTTAAATAGATGCAAGGTGTTATTAGCACTATTACTAGAATGCATATTGTGTGTATAAACAAACATAGACACACACAGAGCATGTCAGTAGATTGGAATGATACTGACGAGTCTGTTTCTTTATGGTATGTGAATTTCAGGCAAATCAAACCTTTGAACCAAGCTGGGCTGTTCTCTCTCACATACTGAAAACTAAATGGTGCTTCAGTATCTTTCTGGTCAGTTTTACATCTGATGTATAGTATAAATTTTTCAGTCCCGTAATATTATAGCTGTAGCTATTTCACCTTCTCTAACAAAAGGGGGGAAATACTTGCATGAAACTCCAGCATATTACAAAGAATTTTATACATATATGATTTAATTTTATTCTTATGATCCCCAAGTAAAGAGGAGGAATAGATAGTATTTTATCAATTCTAAGATGCTTTTTGTTTTCACACTTAACCTCATGAAACTGAGAAGCACCTTACGACTGATGTCAAAAGGACTTCTGGTGTCACAGCAAGAGAATAAATGATGTCACAGTTGTTACTGTCTGCACTAGCCCAACCTTCTATAATATCACAATAAATTGCATGTCACCATGAATCTGCATACTTTATTATCTCTGATTCAAATGGTTTTAAAAACACTGGTTACACTTTGTTATAGCATTGAAATGACCACAAACTTAAAATGCCTGCCACATAGCCAGCAATGAAATTTTGAAGAAGAAAAAATGGCAAACTCTCTCACGACAAATGAAAAGCTTTTCAAACATAGATGATGGCATCACTGGTTCTTGCATGCGATGTAAAGAACTGTCAAAGGCTACCAGTTACAGTCAAGAGACATCGTTTAAACTTCAGCCTTATATAGTTCAAGAAAAAACAGAAGCACCAAGATTAACAATATGCAAAAAAAAACCAAAAAACCTTAGGTATGCTTTAAAATCTCTCTCTCATCCTAAAGAAGCTGATGAGACCAGAGCCTCAAGCATAGCCAATGAAAGTACTAAGTTACTATGGTAATGGACAATAGGAAATGATAAGAATTTATAGATTCCAAATTTAAAGTTTTGTCCTAAACTTTATGATTCCTAAGAAGTATATGGTGTGTATTTGTGTAGATAAATATGTGCTACTGCTAAGAAAACATAAAATTATGCACATTTAATGGAGTGTTTCTCTTTTCCCCAAAAAAGGTTATTAAATCACTAGAGCATGTTACACTAGATCACATCTTAGAAATGAGGCAATATCATAATACTTCCTCCATATGGTCCTCCCTAATACAAAAGATCATAAAGTATATATGGCACAAAGGGTATTAGGCTGTCATAGAAGTTTATGCCATTCTTTGTATAACTAAAAATTATGGCAAGCACATGTTATGAAAGAAGAAATAATTAGGCAAATGAGAAAACAAAAGGAGGGAGTATTTCACATTGAAGACTGTGTGGCATGTATAAAATTGAAAACGTTCCTATTTTCCACATCACTTACTTCCAAGGATGGTCTGCGGTTTGTTCTTGTTGTATTTCTCTTGGAATTTCTGGTTAAAAAAAAAAAAAAAAAAACATTATAAACACATTAAGACCAGAGCCCCGTTGGACTATAAGAATGTCCACACAGAACACAGAACAGGATTCTTATCTATACCATTTTTGTTGTTTTTAATTTCAGAAAAGAAGAATTCAAAGCAAATGCAACAAAGAGAAAAACGTTATGATAATGAGATGTGCAAGTTATAATGAAGGTGTGTCTCGTGAACACAGGTCTCATGAACACAGGTCTCATGAATATCCCAGCTTTATTAAAAGCCTAGGGGAACCAGAAATCTCCAGCTCAAGTGTCCAGACTCAGGATGAAAGGGGAGTTCTGATCAGCACTGCCTTTCTCCTCCCTGTTTCTTTCTATATCTGGCTATTCCCCCTGCCTAAAGGATACAACGACTTAGAGCACTGAAACATTACCCTCAACTCTGTGACCTGACACGGCATGTGTTCGAGTTAACATGGAGACTGGGGACTCCAAGTTTCCCTCTGCAGGATCTTGGTGCTTGTTACTCACATGCATTTCTGACATGACTTTACAGTGGGGAAGAAAGGAATAGAAAGATAGATGCTTCCATCTACAGAGGCCCACCCCCAAATACAGGGAACATTCTTCTAGTCCCATGGGCCTCAGAGTATGGTCCTAGGACCAGCAACATCCCCTGAGAACTCGTTAGAAATGCAAATTCTCAGGCCCTACCGAGACCAACTGAATCGGAAATTCAGGGAGTGGGGCCCAGAAATCTGTATTTTAACAGGTCCTGCAGGTGATTCTAATGTTTGCTGATGTTTGAGAATTACTGCTCTAGACTTCACTTACATGTGCTCAGGATTTGCACTGGTAAACCAAGCAGGTTCCGACAGAAAGACTAAGCCGCCCAAACCTCCTAACGCAGGTGGCCAGACTGGTGATTTCTCTCTAGTTCTGAGAGTACGTAGTTAAGGGAATAATTATACACTGAGAACATGTGTTATTTTATTACTACAATGATCACTTTAGAAACAAATCTAAACAGTAATAAAAGAGTAAAAACCTAAACAGATAATATGAAGCAACCAAGCTCGATACAAACATTTGTACTATTCACAAATGACAGAGATTACCTTGGCACATGGAGGTGCAGCATCTTTACAACCCTTATGTACATTTGCATTACAGTCTGAAACAAAGGGAGAAGATAGAAAAGCGTCCATCTCATTTAAGTCAATCTGAAATGAACAAGACTACAACATGCTTCTACTGGTCATTATAAAAATAATACATCCACATTAAAAATATTTTAAAAACTTAAAAACAAATATTTAAATCACATGTAGTCCCACCACTCAAGCACAAGCACACTATTAATATTCTAATTCCCTTGGAAATATTGTTCCTTTTTATGTAAGGTCTTATCAATTACGAAACCTGGAGTTATGTACCACATACACTTCTGTGTCTGCCTGAGAACTCATTTACTACTGTATGCCCTACGTTGTAAAGGATTTCTGATATCTGGCTGATATCAACTACCCATTCCCACATCATGTAAAATGCCTATGAAAATGGAAAGGATGAAAAACTCACAATCCTGGGGGGCGGGGGGTAAAAATATTGTCCAGCTCCAACAGGAATTTCTACTAACTAGAGATAACCAAATTAAAAGAGAGAAGTCAGTGGCTTGCTTGTGTTTTACTTCACGAAACGATGTGGCCTCATCTCACTGAAAGAAGTAAGGGAACGCTTTGCCTGCCCCTTCCTGCTCACTGCCTCCGAGATTCAACTTGTCACCACAGAAAACTGCCCCTACGTGGGGACTGCTTTCTGTCAGGCTGCTGTCTCCTTGCCTCTCTCCCCTTCCACACCCCCCACCATGACCGCCCTGTCCCACCCATCCCCATGCTGTGTGTAGATG
Source organism: Pteropus alecto (assembly GCF_000325575.1). Classification (NCBI taxonomy): domain Eukaryota; kingdom Metazoa; phylum Chordata; class Mammalia; order Chiroptera; family Pteropodidae; genus Pteropus; species Pteropus alecto. Next base: position 8,982,153 of record NW_006436298.1, on the reverse strand, counting down.
GAGAAGCCTGTGGCTTACCAGAAACTTCATTAGAAAGAATTCTTCCAGAGGGGTGGAAGGTCCCATTTAAGTCCACCAAAGTCACGCTGGAAAAGTGTCCATCACCCCCTGAGACCTGTGTAGGAAGTTGAGCCCAACCTTCCTCCCGCTGTAGGTCTGCAAAGGCATTTTAGCCAGCACCTCGATGGCCAATGAGCGGAACCCAGACTGACTCACAAACTAGTCCTGCTGACACACATTGGAATCCAATGGCTCATTCCACATTCCAGAAGAAGCAAATGAAAAGGGGGGAAAAGCCACGTGCTACCACTGAACTGAAAGCGCAGACAGAGTGCGCTATAGAGTATTATTAAACCCAGAAAAAGAAAAGTGTAGGTGCTTGAAATGTAGTCTAAGAGACACAAAATAGATATAAAATAGGATCGAAAGGCCATGAAGGGAGAACGAGATGTGACAACAGGCCCAAAGGACGACAGGAAAATGGAGCTTTGTGAGATGAGAAAGGACTGCAACAGAGGGAACAGGACGAGAGCAGAACTTAAACCAAAGTGAGAAAAATCAGTGTGACAAAAATATCAAAGCAGCGCTTTGAAATTAAACTTGAAAGATTTCCTCCAGAATGTGGAGAAAATAAGGGCATAATTATAAAAATAGAAGATGTCATACAAAAAAGACAGATCACCGAGATCACACTTCTCTAAGGAAGAAATCAGAAAAATCAGATCAGAAGCTATAGTCAAAGCGATAACTGATAAAAACGTTTTCAAAGTTAAAAAAGAACCAAAAAAGGCAAATCAAGAGAACCTCACTGTTTCCTAGGAAAGGAAATTAAATGACACCTATTCTATAGAATCATCCTGACAATGTCCATATGATTAAAAGATTAAAAGTCCCCAAGCAGAAAAAGCAGACAAAGCAGGTTAATAATGAAGGAATAAAGACAGCAGGCCCCTGACTTTTCTACTAGGATATTAAATGCCCAGATAGAATGGACCAGTGTTGACAGAGTATTCAGGGGAAAACATGTGGTCTAAGATTTTAGCCAGATAAATTGCTTTTCTTGTGTGAAAGAAGCAAAAATATACCTTTAGAGACGCAAGGTTTCAGAAAACAGATCACTCCAATAAACTTCTTTAAAAAAATTACCTGAAATCCTAGTCTAGCCTATTAAAAGCAAAATCAAAATTAAGGGTTCGGGAATAGGTCAGATTTTAAAAAGTCAAGGAGCAAAAGTAAGCACCGAAACCAGTTAAACAAAGAATCATTTCTAAAAAATTGTAAGTAGAGACACAGAATTGAATACAAATATCAAGTTATGCTTGAAATACAAAATTATTTTTGAAAGATTATACATACAATACATAAATAATAATTTAATGATGATTTTAGCATACTAGAGGATGGGGGGAAAGGAAAATAAAAGGGAAATAAACAAATATTCAATTATAAGCCTTACACAGCCTTGAAGTTATTATTAATAGATAAAAGAGCCTATCATCTTGCCAAAACCCTAAAGAAGATAAAAGAAAACAGCACATGGTGTAAATAGCTAAACCGGACATCAAGGAAAACAGCATAGAACTGTAAAAGACAGTTGGTAGCTATCGAATTAAATGTAAATAAGAAAAAAATCATTATAAAACAAAATTACATTAGAGTATCTATCCCTAAATTACAGACATATACCCCACATCAAAAACACAGTATTAGTTAAGGGAAATACAAAGAAAAGGAAAGAGGAATATTAATTTGAAACCAAGTAAAATTCAATGCAAAATGCATTTAATGGCATTAAAAGGGTAATTTTATGTTGATAAAAGTAAAATCTACCAGAAAGGTATGAGTTGTGAATCTCAGGGTACTAGATAATATAACACCAAAATATAAACAGTGAAATCTATTTCTAAGAAAAAATTTATATAGATATAATTTTTGTGAAAAACTAGCAACTCGGATTTTAACAAAGAAAAATATGGACACCAGGATTTTGAATATTTACATCATGTTTTGTTTCATGTTTTTAAAATTAGAAATATTAACTTTTGCAATTAAAAACAAAAATACACCAATGAAACAAGATTATTTCCTCAAATCAGCGGAGATTGAGCATGTCATATTCTCTTATCCAATGTAAAAAATTTAATGGTAACAGTGAAATTTAAACTCTAACATTCTCCTACCCCCCAAACTGTAAATCTTAAAACTTCTAAAACATTGAGGGTTAAAGAGGAAGTCAAATGTATATTCATACTTAGAATTTAATCTAAGGCAGTAATCAAAGATGTGGACAGTGATATACGCTAAAGAATTCTCATTGCGACATCATGTTGTGAAAAACTCGGAAATATCTTAAATGTACAATAAGGGATGACTAAACACATCTGATAGCACCAGGGCCGAAGTGGAAAATAACATAGAACTGCTCAGAGGGAGCAGACAGGGAGCCTGACACACCTGAAGAGCATGGGCTTAGTCCAGTAAACGAAAGAGAAGTCCTTACGTGTATGTGGGCTGATGAAAGTAGGGGTTTACAAAGATAAATGTGTCAAATATATTCAGAATAAATTGTTAAGTGAAAATACCTAGAGAGGGACACTAGTACAATCCACTCTTAGTAATCCAGAAGGTGGATGACAGCATCCCAAAGTGGTCACAGTGAGTAACAACCACATTGACTCAGGGGACTCAAGGGAAGAGGCGTCAATGTGCTTGTGGCCTGAGCTTGTACCAATGACGCAGCAGGGAGGACGACCTTTTGTATGCAGATTTTTTAGGTCGGTTTTAGCCACACTGGTATGGGAGACATGAAATCTTTGCGTGGTGATGCCTACAAATAGGATTACTCTGAGCCAGTGTGACCAGGACAGTCTTCATTTATTATCCCCGTAGTTCTTCCATATTCTCAAAAGCGGCCACGAATTACATGGGGGCTCAGCCTCTCTAGGCAACTGGAAATTTGGAAGTAGAAAGTAAGAGATAAAGGCATTAATCTGGGAAGAATGGGTCTAAATACAGTATTTTAGAACATAATATTGGATGACCATACTCAGAAGCAAAAAGGGGAAAACAACAAATGTCAGAGAACTGAGTTTGGAGGGCACTCGGGTAGGAAAAAGGAGATAGTTCAAGTGCTGACACAGAAGAGCAGTGTGCCATGGGAGAGGGAATATTTACTTAAATGAATAATGAACAAAGACTCTCAACTAAAAAGTGATGCTACGTTTCCGTCAAAATCAGGACTTCTGTTAAGTAGTGAGGACAGAGGCCAAAATCCAGATGGTTAAGGAAGAAGTGGCAGGGGTGGACATTAGAGCGGTGAGAGGGGATCACCCAACTTGGGGAATTTGTCTTAAAATGAGGGGAGAGAAAGGTCATGGATGTGGCTGTGGGTACAACCACAGGGACCCGGCCTTGTGAACAAGGGTGGAGCAACAACTTATGAAACATATGCCATCACACATATAAACTGACTGATGACATGTAAGCAAGCCAGAAACAATTCATAAACAATACTTACAGCAAATTTCTAAAAGCCTAGCCAATCAAATCACATCTGAACTGCTTGATGCTATTTCAAATCCCATAAAAGAAAGAAGGCAAGTCTTTAAGGAAAGGAAAGTTCAAGCATGCATAGAGTTGGCGTTATTAGAGACAGTGTCAACTGTGAGAAGCCAATGCGACCTGCCTTTAATGCCATGAGCAGATTGTATTTCCATCAGATGTACGACTGCCAATACACTTCAATTTTTAATATAATTATCTTCTAGGAACATAAGAGGAACTTTACATAAAACCATCCCGGCTCTTCGCCTCCCTTAGTGCTCCCATCCCACCCCCAAACAGCCCCCTAATTCTGGCCACCAACAAATATCATAAAATGTAATTCACGTGCCTGTGCCTGAATTCTTTTGCTCTGAATTCTTTCACTCCACGAATACTTACTATGCCCTTACTATGCACATTGTTCTAGGCACTGTGGATATAGCAGAGAACAAAATCAAGAGACAAAAATCCAACCCTCACAGAATTCATATGCTGGTGAAGGAGACAGACAGTAAAACGAATATATAAAGCATGTAATAAGTTAATGGTGTTAAATGTCATAGGGGGTGGGGAAAGGATGAGAGGGCGAAAGAATGAGCTAAGCATAGGATGGCCTGGAAAGGCCTGACCAAGAAGGTGTTGCCTGAACAGACCTGAAGGAGGTGAGTGAGGGGCAGTCCACACAGCCATCTGAGGGGAAAGCACTGCAGGTGGAAGGAACAGCCAGGGAAGGCCCCGGGCATGAGGGCAGGAGCAAGCCTACATGTTGTAAGAATAGCAAAGATGCCCACGCGACTGGAGCAGAGGGAGCGAGGGGGAGTGGAGAAGATGACAGGACAGCACGCAGGGAATTTGCAGCCTCGGGCAGGGTGTTTGGCTTTCACTCTGCGGGATGACAGGAAGCCACTGGAGGATTTGGAACACAGGGATATATGCCTTACCAAGCTCGCTCTGGCTTATGTTTTGAGAACAGACTTTTAGGAGGTAAAAGTGCAGGGAAACCAGTTAGGAACTACTGAAGTGTTGGCTTTAGATCGGGGTATTGACAGTGGCAGCGGTGAGAAGTGGCTGGCTTTCATATGTATTTTCGAGATAGAGTCAAAAGGATAGCTGAAGAATTGGATGTGGAGGGGAGAGAGAGGAGAGAAAGATAATTAAAAGAAAAATAGGAAGAATATCATTTGCTTGTTTAGAGCCTGAGTTGTAAATTCCTCCTCTGTGCTGATGAGGAGACAGAATTTATGATCTAGGAAATTGAATCAGTGGTCTCCATATCTTTATACTACAGCATTTTCAGTAAACATTTTTAGTTTACATTTATATTTAAGTTATTGTATTAGTTTGCTAGGGCTGCCATATCAAAGTACCATGGACTAGGTGCCTTAAACAACAGAAATTTATTTTCTTATAGTTCTGTAGTCTGGAAGTCCAGATCAAGGTGTTGTTATGGATGGTTTCTTGTGACGGTCAGCTCATAGACAGGGCCAGAGGGGAAGGGTGGAGTTCTGTTTTGGACACGTAACAGTTGAGAAGTTGTCTAGATACCCAAGGGAAGACGTCAAGTTGGAGGTGAGGTACAAGTCTGGGTTCTGGGAGACCATCACTCGTGGACAGAAAGTACTGACTAACATCATAGGTCCTGGCTTGGTAAGTTGTTAAATCATATGTGTAGCATTAAAAGAAAAATCTAGGTGACACTATGCTTATCAATGGCCCTCTTCTCAGGGGTCTTACTATCTGGGGAGGCAAAGCACAAAGCAACACACACGAGCCCGGATAACTTACTGGAACACTGGAACGACTCTTTCCAGAGGAGCGTTTTATCACAAACCAAACACTGTAAAACCCCAGAGAACGTTCCAGGAACAAACTGATGTCGACTCAGTTTCTCTTTGTCCTTGGCATCCTTGCTTTTTGTCTTCAGACAGCGCAGCAGCAGCAAAGTGTGGAAAAATGAGAAAAGAGAAATACTGAGAGCCAACCTTCCCAGAGAAGTCATACAAACAAAGTCTCTACATTTTCTATCAGAATATAAGGAATGCACATCCAGGAAGACAATGATGCCAAGTGTAATATTACCCGGATGTAGTTGTCTTAGTATGATAATGACTTGGACAATGCTCCATAAGAAATGTAGAGGTTTTCGAATATGTGTGTATAAAATCTGAGGTAAGTGATTTTAAAGGGAAAGTGGAAACTATACTAATCGCTGAGAAACTGAGCCATCTATGTTTTATAGATAACAGGCACAAAACCTTAATTACCTTAGATTTATTCCGAGGGCTCGTCATCCTATTCATGAGGAAGCTGAAAGTTCGGCTCACTTTGTACTTTTCAGACTCTGATTTGACAGGTATGATGTATTTATCCCATTCTTCTTCTGGAATTCTACCAAAAAAAGAATCTGTTATCATGATTTGCGGGACTCCAAGAGGGAGCAAAATACCGTATATTCGTATATGTGTACATGTGTGTACACACATATATACATACATTTTAATACACATATTTTACATCTATCTATACATATATTTTTATACACATATATTTACACACATATTTTTCAAGGTTTAATGGTTATTCTAAAGATCAAGGTAGAAACTACTAAAAACATATCTTATAGATGGACAGGTAAATAAAGCAACTGTCTCACAATGTTAACAATTATGAAAACTAAGTGGTAGCCATAGGCATTTAGTACATAATGTTTTCATCTTTTCTGTATACTTTAAAATTGTTCATAGTAAAATATTAGAGAAGTAAAGGAAATCTTAGACTTGTAATTTTACTCTGAAACATTCATCTCCCTATTTATTATGCTAATAGAATTTTCCTCAGGCACAGAGAAGCCAATATGGAATTGGATTTTATTTCTTTTTGGAACATAGAGATAATACTCAGCAGACGCACATTTCCTTTGTCAATATAGCCTGAGAAACAGACTGTCTACCTCTTGGTTTAGTCTCTCCATTCAAAGAGGCTATTTGCAATCTGAGACTCTCTTGGTTGTAAAGGAGAGAAGGGTATGGATACTCGCCCAAAAATAAGAGGCAAGCTAGAGGTAATTTCACCCAGTCTGTGAACATCATTTGTTTTCCTCTAATCCCTATCATTATTCTTTAGAGAAAAACAAGTCCCAGCTATGAAAGCTTATATTTCTCCTGGAACTTTCTCTGATAGTCTTATACTTCTAATATTATTACAGAAAAAGCATACATTAAAGATCAACCTAAATATCATGTCAAAACCAGATAACACTTCAGTAGACTATTTCCAAAATGAATATTTCATAGCCGAAGTCTCTCCTACCCACTCCTCCCCCAACTTCTCATTTGTCAGCGTTAGTGGATAACACATTCATCTCTGGGAAATACTTTTGAAAAACAACCATGTTATTGATATGCACCAAAATATATATGATTACATTTTGTGAAAATGAATTCAAGGACCACTTTCTAAGACTTCAGTTTTTTTCTCATTTGATCAATGACAGGCTTAGACTAAATTGTTTTTAAGGGACCGTCTCACACTTAAATATAATATGTACTTACCTGGTACATATTAAACAAAACTTTATTTAACTCTATACTAGATAATTGAGAGTTTAAACTTAAGAATGCATTTAGAAAAAATAAATGGCTTCAGAGCTGCCTCTTGGTCATGCGGATCTAAGGCATAGTCAGGGCAGCGAGTGACCTGCTTCTTGAATCCTGTACCAACAAGTGAAACTGGGTTTGCTACTTAGAGAAAACAGTCGAAAAAGTCAGACGGAAAGAGGGTGAATAGAAATGAATGTTCCCTACCGAAAGGAACTCAGAGCTTCTTATTTCCTTTACCACCACAGCCACCTCCTTAGAGAACTGACTAGTTAATAGACTCTGTAAATGTCCATACCTCTTGTGTCTTAAGCATCCTAATTTGCTTAACAGGCTTGCTTTGGGAATGGAGAAAAAAATACATTTGACAGCTTATAAAGAATCTTTTCTGGCACACCATTTGTAACCTCACAAAGTGTCATCCAATGTCTAAGAGAACAGTAGTATGGTGAGAAGACCTATACCTCAGAATTAAAGAATGGTAAGGTCAATGAGGATTTTTTCTTTTTTTTAATGATACATAATGTACTTTTATGTATTTATTTATTTATTAATTTTTTATGGTGACATTGGTTAACGAAATCCAATAAGTTTCAGCTGTACCCTTTAACAGTAAATCATATATATATATATATATTTACACTGTGTTCACCTTTCTTTCTGCCACCACATATTTGACCCCCTTTTGAGGTCAAGAAATCCTCTCCCCTACTTCCTAGGAGGAGCACAACTCTTTCAAATAAAGAAAATTAATTTTTGTTTACTCAGCTCTACTCCCAATTCTCCATGCTACAGAAGACTATATCAAGAACAATTTTTCAGTTTTGATTTAAAACTTATACATGCAGCAAAATTTACCATGTATCCTATATACTTTTACAAAATGACATAAAACCGTACCATTTAATCTGTAATCTCAAAGGCTGATAAGACCTGAGACATGACAATATAAATTAAAAAATACTGAAACACTAAGTATTAAAAACTCGGATTAATCATCCAACCTGGTAGAAATGTGAATATCATAGACATGACACACTGTCCTATTATAAGAATGGGTAATGCAACGTAACCTCTGAGCAAATATGGAAGGTTGATTGATAAGTGTAAGCAGCTTAAAACAGAGCAAGGCACATAAAAAACACCCAGCAATGGTCAGCGATGGCTGCTCCTGCTATTTATTATCATCATTGTCATGATGTCATCTTCATCATCATCCTATTCTTAAAAGGCATTCTTAGCCTTCCTCTGGCTTTCTCATTTCAAAATTTCTATTCTGGTCTCAAAAATATATGAATGAATAAAAGGAGGCTTTTCTTAGTGATACTTTTATTCTAAGATTTAAAGCAAAATAGTCCATCTTGATCTATTTATTAAAAGGTTTCAGAGTTTTAGTGTTAATATTTCCCAAATTAAAACCATTTTCCTTTTTCACATGGTCTCTTAAAGCCAAACATTTATGCCTTTTTTGATATTCCTGTCATAACCCGAGGGCTATTTCACACAAGTTGTTAGTTACTCAAGGCCAACAGATCTCAACAATCTTGCCTGCTCACACTAGTCAGTTACCCAAACTTTATTCCAGTGACAGTTTTACCTTCTACAGAAAAAAAGCTTAGGCATAAATCTTTCAAATCTGCATATCAATCATAAAACTGATAATGCTTAAAGAACTTTCTGCATCATTTACTCTGTTTCAAACTTAACACTTCTAAGCAACACTCCATGCAGACAGACGGTAGAACTGTTTAGGCTTTCTATACTTTCTATAACTGATCACCCAGGGGCCTGTTACCATAGTGATGCTTCTTGTCAGGGCAGACCAACCTATCTTGATGCTTTTCAAAACCAGGCAGTCCGCACTCTGCTCTCCTCAGTCCTATATGTTGGAAGTGTTTGGCTTTGACAATACCCCAAAAATAGAATATATTCTGTCTTCAGTCCTAAGGGCTGCACATCTGGGGACTGAAAGGAGCAGCTGGCCAACCTATGCTGATACAAATCACAAAGGAAGCCAAGAATTCAGGCAGGCTCATTACATAGAAACCTCACAAACTATTAAACAAATGTCAAAAATGATACGCACACTTTCCAAAGATGGATCAAAGAGTCACTCAGGAAATTTGCAAAAGTTAAAATACCTTTTTTCTCTTGGGGGCTCCGGTAAGCTGTAAGCTCTTTGTTCTACAAGACACAGAATAATAAAATGAAAACTAAGGCAGACAAACTAGCAGTCATGTGTTAATCTGAAATGTACACACTCAATCGTATTGTTTTCATTATATACACCACCAGTTATGAAAAAATAAGTCACTTTATATAAATAATGCATTGCTCTGGATATCTTCATTACTTTCCCTAGTTTGGAGAGAATGGAGAAGAGGCCATAACATGGCAACGTGTAATGATTTTAAGAACTAAGTTAGCATCAGCAAAGGGCAGCAAACATTTTCAGGAGTGCAGAAAATTAGTTTTATTTTTTTGGATGTTTCTCACCAGAGCTTCATCCCTTATTTGTAACACTAATTCCCAAACATATAGAATCAATAAATATCTCAGCTGCTTTTTAAGCAAAGCCCAAAAGAAAAGACTTGAAGGTCAGCCTAAGGAAGACTCCATTTTAATAAAGCTGCAATGCCTTTATCAAATCCTAGCAGCGGCCAGTCCAGAGATGTGCTTTGTCGCTCATAGGAAAGGGAAAACCACCTTTCCCATTGGACTTGTCGGGGGTAAGGGGCAGGCTCATGCAAGCAGCTTAGCGCCATCTTGTTTTCGGAAGGAACTAGAGTACTTACTACAGGGATGGAGCAGAGACACTGATTTAGACAGTGAGAGAGACTGAAGGATGGAACGGCCACTGTGGAGCACACCATCTACAGAGCAGGGACAAATCCTTTACTGTTACAATCCAGAAGTGCGAAGAGGCAAAATGAAGACGCAAAGGAAAATGGGCCAGATATGTAAGGAGAAAAACTACTAACAGATACCCCCTGAAATGAGTAAATATCAATGTTGAACCTAATATTATCTTATAGGCAAAAGAAAATCTACTTTGAAAAATTTGAAGGCTTTATTTTACTGTTGTTAAATGTTCCGCAAATTAAGTCTTGGGCAAAAATCAGTATCCTTACTGTAAATAGTTTGAGGTGCCAAGAGAATAAGCCACTTGTCCAAAATAATCTAGCTAATAAGATAACAGAACTAAAATCAGGAAACTGGACAATGTTTAATAGTATTCCATCCATCAGTGCACAGATATTCAAAAGTACATTCATTTCATTCCTCAGATTTTTAAATGTAGAACACTTCTGTACATCTTGGGGAGGTAATAATTATCATCTCAATATTTGATAATGTTCCTTTCTATCTAGACTCACAACGTACCAAAGGGAATTATGTATAGGGTTGGACTTTGTTTTATGTATATTAGCATTAAGTAATAAAGGTGCCACCATTGCACTCCTGGTTCAAAAAAAAAGCATAAGACATGATAATAAGTAACCTTTTGGAGAAGACAAGGAAGAGAGAACACAAATAAGAATAAAAAGGACAGAAAGACCATCGTCTCTTTGTTCACCTATGTTACAGCTCATATATGGGAGTTTTCCACTGGGGCAAAAGGAGATTTGGGGTGTATTCAAATTGAGAAAATGCTTAGGACTATTCAAAACTCATAGATAGAAGATTTCTAACACCACAGATGTCAATTTACCTCTGATTAGTTTAAGCAAATTAAACAATGAAACATTAGAATACCTCTTTGAAGTAGTCAAGGTTTCACATCTGTGCTTTGGTCACACACAGTTAAAATTATTCATTCTTAAGAGTTAATTTATTCTTCATAGTCCTACAGTTTTGACTGACCTAAATGGTATCAATCCAAACATTTGCAACCACACAGTAATATCTGTTAAAACCTGTGTACATTTAGTGCGTAGCCTCAACCTAAATTGCTTGTTTGGAATTCTTACCTTCTGGAGAGTATCAAACTTCATTTAAATAGCCCTGGTTTTAAATATAATATCGCAAGATAAGCTTTTGTTCACAGAAAAACCAAAGGAATTACTGTCAGCTTTTGATTCTTTCTCATTCAAATGCAAAGGCTTAAGGATTATATGTTAGGCAAAGATATCCTTCCTGATTCATTAAAGAATTCAAAAGTAAGGGCTCTTTTTCCTTATAGACAAGCAGTTCCTCTCAGTTATCTGTTTCAAACTTCATAACTGTCTGACTTAAAAAAAATCAGAGATGTCTATGGCCACGCTACCCTGAATAAGCCCAATCCCATCTGATCTTGGAAGCTAAGCAGGGTCGGGCCTGGTTAGTACTTGGATGGGAGACCACCTAGGAAGACCAGGTGCTGTAGGCATAAAAATTTTTTTAAAAGAAAGGATTGTAAGCTGACAAGGTTCTTGCAATCTGTGAGGTCAACCAAGGGTTGCCGTGCATAAACAAACAAACAAACAAACAAACAAACAGAGATACTACAGATATAAAGGCAAGGCCACCATTTTGCACACTTCACAGAAGACTTAAAACTATTTTCCCAATAGCTACAGTATAAAGTTAATTTGCTACCTAGGACTATCAGTAAAAAGGTGCCATTAAAAGGAATCTCAACCTAAACTAAGGTTAGGGATACCTGAAGATTCTAGAAATATTCGTGATATTAAAAAAAAATAAAATCCAGGGCAAATTTAATCCATTTTCTTTTCCTGTCTTCTAAAAGGTAATTGTATCCTCTTTCTCTTAGTCCTTTTCTCCATCTTTCCATTCCAAAAATTAGAACTGACATATATCAGTGGTCTTACTTTCTCCTCTCCAAAAAGACTTCGCAAAAAGATAAATGGGAAAAAAAAAAAATGCCTAGTAGCATTTTGTATTTTCTGTATCTTGTCTACTATATTCATTTAATAAATATTTATTGAACACCTCTCGTATATAAGTCGCTGTTTTAAGAAGGCAGCACCAACCACGGAGACTATACTTTCAGTATTGTTCTACATAGCATAAAAATGCAAAATAACAACAATGGAATAAAGCAAGAATTTTAAAAAAGGAAAGAAAAAAGAAAAAGTAGAATAATTCTATTTTGAATATTCTACACTGGGAAAACTATATTTCTTAAGCACATCTCTTGTTTTTTGCATCTTTTAAGAGTCAAGGAGAATAGACAAAAAAAAAAAATTATATAATCATTGATAAAAATTTATTATGTAATTTATTACGTAATGCTATATATTACAGATTAACATGAATATTTCCAAATATGCCTTTAAATGTAATTATTACATAATATATTATATATAGAAAGTATAAAAAATTACATTTAAAAGTAAAGTCGAAAATGGGGTGGTGGCTGAGAGGGGCTACAAGGTCAGCTCTAAGTTGCTCATAATTGTCCTATTTATTGATCTAAATTTACTTTTAAAAATCCATCAAGCTATATGCTTATAATTTATACCCCATTCTATAGGCATACTATATTTTGATTAAAACTTTAATGTATAAAAGTTACATTTCAGATGGCTTGCACTGGCACAAAAATGCTGGGATATATTTACTCATGCTTCAAATATGTTCTCTTATTTTGACTCTCTAAAGTTCTTTCATAAAGAAAGAAAGAAAATCTATTTCGTGGTGGTTTGCCTCCAAAGAGTTAGACTATTTCAGCAACTTATATACAGGGCAAAAGTAAGTTATGCATTTTACTTATATAAAATTCTCTAAAGCCCTCACAATAATGAACTAGAATAAATTCTAGTTTATACTATCCTTGAGGAAAACATTTTATTCAAAGAATAAAGTAACAAAAAGGTGTGTACAAATTTATAATTTCATCAAAATCAAATCTTTAACTTGTCTGATATCCAATGAGTAAAGGATTTTGCTAAGCTTAGAAAAATCAATTGTGAAAATAAAATTGAAAATCCCCACCTGCCGTTCTTGTATATTTTGTGTAATTTTACTAACTGAAAATCTGCTCTGAAATAGAATACTTTCAAAACCAAATGGTAAATAATGCTCACCTTCACTTGAATTGCACACTGTAAAATCACGCACCAACCGAGTTTTTCCTAAAGAGATTTTGGGTGATGAGCAGGAATAAGAACGTGAGCGGACTCCAGAAAGCAATGATTCCTAAAAGAGACCATAATAAAGTTTTTTAAAAATGCCACACAAGACTTGAAAGTATATGTTCACCATAAATGTTACTAAATCAGCATCTTTGTAAAAATATTCAATCTGAACATTTCTAATGTAATCTTATTGTTTCTGTTTGCCTCTCACAATTTTCAAATTTTAAACTTTTAAATTTTATTGTCTTTCAGTGCTTTAGTAAACTTCAGTTTTGGGAACAGTTCTTACATATACTTTAGGATACAAAAATGACATTCCAAACAAGTTGGTTAAAAGTGTAAAATTAAGTCAAATGACTTTTCCTCTAGTATATTTAAAGATGAGTTTGACTTTTTCTCGTCTAAGTTTTCGGTTATTTTTATTTTATAATGTAGCATTTGGGCAAAATTCGATATTAACTAATACCTCCATACTTGATGATGATTAGGAGGTAGAGGAATAGCCACTTACAATGACAAGAGTTTTAAAAACTTACAAACGGCTATTTAAGTTTACAATGTTAGCTGCAGCCTCTAGGGAAGAATCATCAGGTCAATACACAAATCTTCCTAGGCTGTACTCATCTTTTAATAAAACTTCCATCCAGTACTTCCTGGGATTATATTTGAATATCACTGATTTATTATGCATCTTCATTTCTTTTAAATGACCTGTCATTTTTGTTCCTGTTTTCTCGATTACATACAATTTCTGTTGTAATGTTAGCAACATATGTGAAAATGGCAGATGCAAAATAATTAAAACATAGTTTTCTTACTTGTTCTAGAAAATTTAAATGAATATGCAACAGAACACCACTAAAGCCATTTACGGTGCCCAACTCCAATCCAATAATGGCCTCATGGCCTTAGAATTGATCCCATCCACCATTTGTAAGATACCACTTAAAGCTAGGGCTAAAATAAAGTAATTTAAAATTTATTACTAAAATTAAGCCATCAGCAACTGTCCTTCACAAGCACTGGTCTCCCTTCTGTTCTCCCTAAGTGAAAACACATGGTTTCCCTAAATTCATCAGTTTAAAGAGCCTGGAGGAAAGTTGAAAACAGATGCCTAACCCTGCTGCAAACAGTCCTGGGCTGTGGCTACCCTGACTGTCTTTTTAGGGAGGACCCTCTGGGCCTGGATGTCAGAAAGGCCATCCCAAGCCATCCTATAACCCTAACAGTGAGCTGGCCACAAAAGGCCCTCATCAAATGCCACCCTCTGCATTTAAGTCATATATGGTAATCATTTTGCATAATAATGGGACTTGAAAATTATCCAGAAACTCCTGGTAAAAAGTTACACAGGGCAATTAGAGGCAAGGCTAGATATATTTTAAAGGACAGATTCTTCTTAAAAGTGAACAATGTGAAACTGTTTCACAAAGATTGAATTACTTTTCATTCCAAGTAATGATGAGTGCTTCATGATTCCATTCAAAATGCAAAACGAAGAAGGGTCTATATTAACAACCATATCCATTTCTTATTATCCAGAAATATCATATGACCTTCAGGTTCAGAAGATTATGACAGTTCTACTGGCCTCAGAGCTGAGGGGGAAGGAGCGAGGATCTGTGGTCAGAGACCTGGATCTGAGTTCTGACTATCACCGAGCTTGGGTAAACAGGGCAAGACATCGCGCCTCTGCGGAACCTCATCTACTCGAAAATTAAAAGTATCACTTACATCCTAGGCAACTTATGATAGTTATATTTTGTACATACATAAACATGTCTTGTATATTGTAGAGCATACTACAAAAATAAAGCAGTATCATAACATCCATGTGTCACAGTAAGAGCTGTTTGGGCATAGCACACATTATTTTACCTTAGTAAACTCAATTTAAAACGAGACAAGTGGACAATAATACAAATCAAAATGGAAGAAAACATATGTCCGAACACAAAAGGGCTTTCTCTGCAAGATTGGAGGAATTTAATTTTTAAAAAGAAACAACTATAACAAAGTGAAACCCCAATGAGAAAGTGCCAATGAGAAAAATTCTGTCTCCTGTGGAAAACTAATAAAGTTTATGGTGTTCCAGATTAGTGCATGCGGCCAGGAATACTCAACATCACCTCTGTCTTAGTAATATCTTACCTCATCACTTGGGCCAAGAAAAGTTTTATGTGAGCAAAATAAGTTTGATCACTTAAATCCACTTAATACTACCAGTTTTCTCCCTTTGCTTAAGAGATGATGGTAGAAATTACTGTGTAAAATAAAAAAATTTTCCAAGTCTATGAAAAATTACATGTGAATTAATGAAAACAAATCAGCTCTTGTAAATAAGGAGTATACAAATTAAAATGAGAAAAATTAAAACGAATCAGGTAGCTCATGGGTCTCAAAAAAATTATGCATGTGAATAAAACGTTTTTCAGAAATGAATTAGATTTAGACAACACATTTTCTAAGCTTAGAATAACCCAAATGAATACCAACAAGAATACCTTTGACTGCGGGTTACTTGATAAAGAAAGTGACTCAGTCCTGGAGATGTTAAAATCTGGTTCAGTGTTGGTCTCAAAAGAGTCCAATTCGTCCCCACTAGGAATCCCAGATCTTGAGGAACTCTGAGACACTGGCGTGTGACAAGCGTGGGGCTGCTCTGAAGGCCCTTCGCCTTCACTGTCGGCATCCAAGACATCGAGACTAGAACTAAAGCACAAAATGAACAAGTAAATGATCGAGAAAGCAGAGTCATTGTTTCTATTTCTCTGAATTCAAATTATGTTATTGGTGTGAGGTACAATGGGTCCTCATTTAATTGCTAACCAAATTTATATTTAAGAAGTTTTTGTTGTTTTTTCCTCTCAAATATTCTGTTTTTCAACGAAATTCTGTTTCCCCAAGTAAAAATTTCTTCTTTGCAAAAACCACTTCAAGTGCTCTAAGAAACAAAAGCTGGTTCCAGTTAGTGTTATCCTATTGCTGTTTTGTAAATGTAATTATTACAAGCCCTAAATAGTTACCCTTAAAATATTAAAAATATAGACAAAATAGAGTCACTGGGCTGTTGGGGAAAGGGGTGTTCTGGGAGGATCTGCAGTGAAAATATGCAGTGTAGCATTATCTGTATTGTCCCTGGGCTGGAAAGCTCAGGAGGGCAGAGGCACAGGGAAAGAATGATGAGCAGAGGTTTCACCCCAGAGTTGTTGTAAACTCATAGGTCAGACACAAGCCCAGCGAGTGTCAAGTCATAGGTCAGACATGAATCAAGTTAGGTCCCAAATTTGTCATATTAGATTATCATAGGTAGAAATTTTTTAAAAAATTATTCCCATGAAAAATCTACCTCAGAAACAGGTAGTACTTATGCTCATCTACTAATGCTTTTCTTTCCTCCTTTATCTTTGATAACCATGAAACTGAAAGGAAAGAATTTGACCTTCCACATTCCTGGCTGGTTCCATAACATTTACATTTTAAACCACTCAAACTTTGAGGCCAACAGCTTTCACAGCCATGCTAATTGCATGGTGCATTTTTTTTTTTAATTAAATGTATTTGGGGTCTCTGTCACTTTCTTTCTCTCAGTGTTCTTTACTCTGTCTGTCTCACTGTCCCTCTCACTGTCCCTCTCACTCTCTGCCTCTGAGAGGAGACCACATTCCGTCTGTGGAGTGTTACCCCTTTTCTAATTAACTTTCCTTTCGTCTCTAAAAAAAGATAAATTTATCTGGATACCATTGGTTAATAACATTACATAAATTTCAGGTGTACAATTTATAATACGACATCTGCTTACCACCCAAAGTCTAGTCTCCTTCTGTCACCATATTTTTGACCCCCTTTACCCTCTTCATCCTCTCCCCTACACCCCTTCCCCTCTGGTACCCACCATGTTGTTGTCCTTTTATAAAACAAAAAACAACAAACAAACAAAAGGAACAGTGTATTTTTTTAAAGTTTTTTTTTTTTTTTTTTTTGGTTGTTACAGTTCTGGGATTAAATTTTTAATAACAATATAATGAAACCATCTTGATTACAAAACTCTGAAAAACCTGCTTGGGTTATTTTTCTTTAAAAAAAAAAAATAGGCTATTTAAAAGCCACCGAATATCAATGTAATAAATTACATGACATTTGGTACTACATACGTCTCTAATCCAAACACTAAGATTAGTCGCTAGCCCTCCTTGGTACCAGCGAACCCAGCAGTAAGTGAAGGCCACGGCTGGCACCACTGAAGTTCCCAAAGCGGGGTGTTTTCCTTGAAGACTCACTGAGAGCCTTCACTTTGGCATTGAGAAGGAAAGGAAAAATTGGAGGTGGACTTCACACTTTAGTTTAATTTTACACCCAAATCTGTTGGAGTACATAAAATTATCTCATGAAAAACTAAAGCTTAGTGTTAAGAAAACCCTTCTAGTAAATGTTGGTACTTTGAACATTATAGCAATGTAGTTACAGATATTTTAAGGTGCTAATTCAATGATTAAAGTCCTTGATTCAATGATTATCTGGAGGTAGAAGCAATCTAGGGGTGGGATAGTTGGTCAAAGGTTTGTGGAAGTCCTGTGCCTCTGCATTTGTCTTTCAACTTGTGATCTCTCTACTAATGAAAATTAGTTCAAAAATTAGTTCAAATGGTTGGTTGCCTGTAACAATATCCTATTTTAACACAAGCCTGTCCAGTTATATACAGCATTTCTCCACTATGAATACACCCTGGAAGTATCAATGAGTATTATTTTATTTTGCATATTATACTTTAAAACATTTCTTTTTCTAATTCAAAATTGGGCTGTGGTTTTTCTTTGTTACGCTATTAACTTAAGATATTCAATGTTATAGACAATATTCTTTAGGTTTACCTCTAGGTTCATTTTACAATACCATGTTCTAAAATCCCATTAGTGGGACAGAAAATCAATTCAGTAGGTTATGACCAGACTTTTCTTTTAAAACAGTATAGAGCAGAAAATGTCAGAATAAAGTCCACATGTTATTTCATAAAACACTTAAATTTTATGTGTATGGTCAGGAGAGGGGATGGTTCACGATGTGACAAGCATTTCTTACTATGGAAAAATAAACAAACAAAAAACGGTTTTAAAGATGTAATTTAGAACAGAACATCTGTCTTCTATCACCGAATTTTTTGTTGTATAGTTTTTTAAAATAAATGTTGCATTGCTTATTTTCCCCTTGTAGCTTCTTAGAATAGTTATTAAGTTTAGATAGTATAATAGTTACTTACTGTGCATACTATTTTACTTTCACCAAAATATTGTTTTAAACCTTAGAAAACTTAGGACTTAGGTCCCAGTCAGCCTTGCTCCCGTGTTAATTCAGGTTTTATTGTGTGCCCTGAAATTGATTCTTCATTAGAACTTCTAGTCTCTCAGCCTATTAATTCACTTATTAATGAACTCGGCGCATTTCACTTTGAGTTCATTATATCTTGTGTCACACACTCCCACCACAAAACCCTCTGAAGGGAGGGTCCCACGGCCATTCAGGGTCAAAGTGGGACTTTCTGGGGATCACACATTCTTTCTCCTAATTTCTACATTTTTCAGAGGGGACAGAATTTATAGGAGATAAAGTTGGCCCGCGGAACCAGTTGGAGTTTTTCTCTTAGGATATCTTCCTCTCCTTGTCCAACCCCTCAACCAGCTGTGACATTTTTCCAGAGGCTTTTAATTACCTTTACTCAAACTGGATAGTTTTTCTTATATTCTAAAATAGCTGCAGCAGTAAGATGTTTCAACGTCCCAGAGCAAGACCATGATTGATCAGAAAGCATAATTTAGAGTGCCTGAGAATGTTTGTATAAGCAAAGCACAGAGCCCATTTGTGTCTTTTCCTCCTTCTGTTCCTACAGTAGTTCTTGTAAAGCTGTAGTCCCCAACCTTTTTGGCACCAAAGACCGGTGCTCCTATGAGAATCTAATGCCAGATGATCTGGGGTGGAGCTGAGGTGGTGATGCTAGTGCTGGGGAGCAGCTGCAAATACAGATGAAGCTTTTCTTGCTCACCTGCCGCTCACCTCCTGCTGTGCGGCCCGGTTCCTAACAGGCCATGGCCCAGTACCAGTCTGCAGCCCAGGAGTCAGCGACCCCTGCTGTAAAAAAACTTATTCACTTCTTCAGACCTGGGTCACAAACTGGACAGACCACAAAGATCCTACCAGAATGTACTAATAACACACAGCTAAATCATTTTTGCAGAACTGTGTAGACTCTCGCCTTGACTGGGAGCCTCTTTTCCCAAGCAGGTAATGTGGAGAGTCCAAAGTGCCCCATCAATTCTATTTATGACCACTCAGTATCTTTAGACCATGACCACTCAGTATCTTTAGACCCATAATTCACAAAATACAAATATAAAGAAAATCTTTCATTATTTATGTATCATAAATACCCTTGGTACCAATACCTGTTATAAAGTGTTACAACCTCAAGTGGTTGTATATCAGTACAAAGTACACCACAGTACCTGGCACCTAGAGATTGCTGCTTTCCCTCCCTTTCTCCCCTTTCTGATCAACTAAATCTCTGCCAAATACTCATTCACCTATGTGGATGTTCATTCCTAGATAATTATACATACTCACATATATGTGTGTTCTACATTCATTTTGATTCATGATTTTATGTGTGAAAATGAGCATATAATCAGAGGTCTAGGGCATGGGGGAAAAATAAGCTATTACCTAAGCAAAGTGAACAGCAGAATAAAATGAAATTAGTGGCAATTGGCGTATTTCCTAAAGAAAATAGACGACAGGCTGGGTGGATAAGAAAAAGATACAAAGATACAAACACACATACATGCATGTACACACATAAATATATACTGTCATATCATATACAATAAAACTATTATTTTAATAATATTCTTGTATATATAAGAAAATATATGCAAGGTAAGTTACAGAGCATAAAAATGGAACGAACACCCATGATCCCACCCAACTTGAAATGTGAACATTGGCTATACTATTGAAACCCTTTTTTATTCCTTTCCATTCCCATCCCCTACATTTCCCACTAGATGTAACGCCTATCTTGAATTTGGGATTTTTTTTCTTCATTGCCTTGGGGTTTTGTTTTATAGCTTAAACAGACATGTAGCTGCCCTATAATAATAAATTGTTTGATTGTGTTTAATTTTGCACTTTATAAAAATGAAACCTAACTAAATATTTTGCATCTTACTTTTTTGTTCAACTGCATGTTTTTGTGATGCATATTATGTATATGTAGTTAGTTCATTTTCACTACTGTATAGTATTCTGTTGTATAACTGTATTGTAATTTATCTATCCATTCCCCATTTTGGTTATTTGCTGCACTATCAATATTCATGTGTATGTCTCCTGGGTCATACTTCTGGGTCATAAAATGCATATCAAAAAGTTATATAATTTTCATGCCTATCAACTATAATAGTAGTTTCCATTGTATGCATTTTCACCAAAACATGGTATTGCTAAACTTTTTCATTTTTGCCTATGTAGTGAATGTAAAGCATGTTGTCAGTTTTCCTAACTGTCTTACTTTCAAATCAAGGACTATAGAAACCTAAAAGGGGGCAGGTTTTGATGTAGAGATAGAAGTGGTAAAGACAATAGAAAATAGAATTTTCTAAGTTCAGCTACAAGGTTGTCTGATTTTCTACATTGTTCCTCTAGAATAGAATACCTTACCTTCTATCCTTTAGGTGACTTTGCTCCTTTTCAAGTCCACGAAGACCAAGGGAAAGATTCAAATTGGAAGCACATGAACTAGGTGGTGATGCGAAGGACTGCTGGGCTTCAGCATTTGATGTCGCTTCCTTGTTCTCGCTTAGTGGGTACATGCCAGGGCTGGTGTCGGTAGGAAGGATGTACTTGCAGCTCTGAGGTCCCAGAGTGGAACCTATGGATTCGTGGCAGGTGTTCGTAGTGATTCCCTCTATATTTATATAGCTAATATCCAAATCACCAACCTGGTGGTCAGAAAAAAAATATTTGCTGAGCAAACGTAAGACAGATTGGCTTAGCTAAGAATAAAATTTTCTCAATTTAAAAATCTTCTACTTTGTCTTTTTTGTTTTGTTTGTTCTTATTTTTGTTTTGTTTTATGTAAGCAGAGAATTCTTTCATGGTATGCTTTTGTTCATTTGGCTGCTATCCCGTAATTCACGAAATGAAGAACAATTGAGTGTTTTAAACATTTTATGAACCTCTGACTCAAAATGAGGAGGAAAAAAACTAAAAAGTAGACAGCTTTATTTAAAAGACAGCTTTATTTATAGGAGTCTGGATAATCAAGATAGTGACAGTCACATAAATTTGAGTGCCCCAAAAAACACTACCAAAAAAAGTAGGAATAAAACTACATAAGATGCATGGACTTAGCATAACTAGAAGACAGAAAATGCCCCCAACTTCAAATTACCTGTAAATAAATAAAATAAACACCAAATCTCAGCAAGTAACCTATCATATTCCTGCCATAAGTCTTTGCAGAGAGTAATGGCAGTCTGGAAAATTCTGCATGGCAGAGAGAAAAGGGGGTTAGTGGAGAGCCTAAGACTGATCTAAAAATCATCACAAGAAAAAGTCCAGCCTACATGTGTGAAAAGGGTCCCGGCTGATCAAAGTGCTTGCTTTGGGGCTTAAAAGTACAGGTGATCTGATCTGGTGGTCATCTAGACATCACTTCTGGGGGAGAAGATGGTGAAAAGAAAGAGAATGACACCATTTACATATAGGATGGTAAAGGAGAAATGAAGCCAAAGGGGAAAATTTAGGGTCCTAAATCAACTATCATAAGAATTTACTAAGGCAAAAACAATCAAGGAATACTCAAACCGTGGGTGTAAATCAAATGAGTAACAGGATATTGACAATGACTCAAACTATCTCCCACAACATACTTAATTTTTTAATAGTAATTTTACTGGGGAAAAAAAAAAAAAAAACTTGGTAGATCAAAGATACCATCACCAGTAATGGCACAAATTAATGTCATGTGCCTCTTGATACCGTGCACTGAGAGTACAACATCACTTCTGTGATATTCCTGCCAACCACACTAACGTGAGTCTAATCATGAGGAAATGACAAGCAAACCTAAACTGAAGGACATGCTTACAACAACAGAAAACCTAGTGTGTACCCTCCAAAGTTATCAATCTCATAAAAGACAAAGACTAAGGAACTGTCCCCAGATTAAAGGAGACTAAAGAGACATCACAACTAAATGCAACATGTGTAATTGAATTTTCTTTTGCTACAAAGAACTTTATTGAGACAATTGGCTAAAATTGTATAAAGTCTGTAGACAGGTAATAATACTATATCAATGACAATTTCCCGATTTTGTAACTAAATGTGCCTGTGTTAGAGGACGATCATGTTTTTAGGAAAATACATCATGAAAGGTTGAGGGGTAGAAGGGCACCATATTTTTAATTTACTCTCAAATAGTTAAAAAAATATATTTATACACATATTTTAAGCATTCACATTCACACACACATAAACATATACTCAGAGAATATTAAAGTAAAATATTAACATTCGGGGAGTTTTGATGAAGCGTGTAACAGGGATTCTTTGTACTGAATTATGTAGGTTTGAAAAGATGTCCAAAAACAATGCTGCTGCTGTTGTTTTCTCAAAGTAGTGTATATGACAGAGTAATTTCCAAAGTAGTTTTATTGTGTGACTTTCCTCACCATCTCATAACCTTGAGAAATCATGAGAAAGAGCATCACAAACAAGCAAGCAATCTTTTAAGGTTTCTATGCTAGGTTGAAAGAGATGAAGGAAATTATATAAGATTCTTTCCAGATATTGCTAGAAATTATTTTAAATATACAGAATTTGGACTCCTTATGTTGTTCTTACTATTCAAATGGACCTAGGGACAATAAAAGAAATGATAGAATACCTATACTACACCAATATAGTGAACTTTGTGACTTGATTCCAGGTTTTTAGTTTTATTTCTGTTTTTATTACACGTATTCAGGAATTCTCTGCTATATTTCAGTTTATCAATTAGCCTGTTTAAGTTTTCCTTAAATGTAGGCTTCACATTATTAAAGCAATACTTTTCTCACTGAAAATGTTTTCAAATAGAAATTATATCCTAACTTTATCTTTAGTTTGTGAAATTTTGTATTTTTAACGTATCTTAGAACATATAAAGACAAAATTTTCCCTCTCATAATACTGAGTCATGTACAATTTTAGCTATTTGAGGTAAATGAAAATATTATAGTATTCACTGAGGCTCAGAACTAAAAGGACCAGAACTCAAGAAGTATTTCATTTAAGTGCTGAGAAAATATGGCAACAGAATAAAACCATTAAAATCAGAATGTGCTAGAGCATATCAAGTCCAATTTCCCTGTATTTTCAAAGAAGGTCCCCAGAACTCTCACTTTGTCCTGAACTCTGTGCCTCATCCTAGACTTCATAACTAGGGCTCACATTCAGCTGCTTTATACCAAAAACTATACCAATTATTTATTGCCTACTGTCCATTCTGATTTATTGGTTCCTCTGTCATTTTGGAAGGCAGCTATGCTAACCACTATACCACCAATGCTTCGGTCCTCTGTCATTTTGAACATCATCCCAACCTATGCATTTATACTATGCATCTGATATAACAATGTTTTATAACACAAAAAGAAAAGGCAGAGATTCGACTGAAGGGCTAAAATTGAGATCTACTAGACAGAAAAAAGTTTATACCGCAGAAACCATCTGTAAGTAATAGGGTATAATATATGCATACTAACAACAACAAAAAAGGATAAAATGCCTTATTGCTCTATGAGTATATATATGGTGCATTTATACGGAGACTAGCTTTTTTAAAGTCAGTGGATAAGACAGAAATTGTGTGTTGTCAGAATTACCCTTGAAAATCCCTTAAATCTCCCATAAATTAGGACACACAGAAATCTTCAGATCTATAACTATAGTTTAATATTTATAAATATTAAAAGTTAGGGTCACTGAGCTAGAGGAAAGAAGCAAAGATAGGATAAATCTATATGTAGATGTACATTCAAATCACTGACCTTTAGAAGATTTAACTCACAAATCTCTATCAGGCAATGGGAAGGGAATTCTAAAGGGTTCCAGCTTCCCTGTAACATGACACCATTCTATTTTAATATTAAAGCTCTACAACCTTATTACATGTCACCAGGTATGTTGTAAAGATTAAATAAGTAATTTATGTGACAGCATCATATGGAGCTGGCATCAAGCTCTTGCTCATCCAGCTCTTGCCGGATTTGAATACAAATACTACTAAATCAGATCATATACACATTGTTTTTTGAAAGCTATAGAGAAAAAATTTGCCTCTCAACTGTCATTTCCTATTTTGGCAGCATTGGAGAGCTCACGCTCTTCTCATTTGGCAGTGTCATAAGACTTTGCCCTTACGGTGCGCCTTGGTAGGGTAAGGTGTGCTATGTTCTGAAGGAAGGACCTCAGTTAAATGCTTCTATGATGAGACTCCACTGAAGCGTCACTGGAGTTGCACTTAGGCTAAAATTTTCAGAGGACCACAATAATGCTTAATTTATTTCTCACATTCTCGGGGTTGGGAAGAGGGCAGATTTACCTTGTGACATCAGTCACACCTTACCTGATCTATCACCATGCAGTTAGCATAGACTTCATCACCACCGTTCAGCATATCGGAAAGCCGGCCTGCAGCATGGAATGTAGGGGGATACTTGGATTTTTTTTGGACATCAAAGGAGCGATCTGGAGGAAAAATGAAAACAGGATGAATAAAGTAGAAGGAATTTATTCTACAGTCGACCTTTACCTTCTTAATCAAACCATAAGAAAAAAAAAATTAAGATTTCATTTTTTTAAGATGACATTTTGCTTTTTTCACTTAAGATCTACATGCATGTATTTTATACATCCAAACCTCCTCAGTTATCTAAAACCTTCATAAAGAATAACTCATTCTAAATAAGTTGTGCCCATTTCAAACACTATTTTTCGAATCCTGACAGATTTTTGTAAAATCAATTAGATTTCTCCTTTCAATTTCTAACAGACTACACTAAAATTCATTTATGAAACATTTCACTTGGACGTATCAGTGATTGTGCTGTGATCTTCAAGTCCCATTGACATGTTTAGGCTCCAGACCCTCTACTAAAGGACCTGAGATAGTACACGGTCTCGCAGTTCTGGCTCTGTTGTGCCTGC
>NW_006436298.1:8950856-8956595 GCF_000325575.1 Pteropus alecto | reverse complement strand
GAACTTGCATACTCTCGTACAGAGCTCTGCTTCTATCTGAATCACAGAAGTGTTTTTGGTTGCTTCCATCTTCTCAGCTTTGTTCCAAATAGATAGGTTTCTCAAAGTTGAGTCCCAGAGAGTTGAGATGTTACTGTATTTGTAGGTAACATAGAATTGAAAGCAATAAAACATAGTTTAATCAGAACACTTCATTTCTTGGGACTTTGGATAAACTAATCTCCAGACACCCTTGCAGAGTTTCCTCATCTGCAAAAGTGGATTATTATTACGCTTTCCTTATTGTGTGGTTATGAGGATTAAACAAGTTCAGACATGTAAAGTACTTAACACACGCCTAAGTACTTACTAAGTGCTGGATAAACACTGTCGCTATTATTATATTTCGTTCTTAGTAGTTATTTTAACCATGCCCAATGTGAACTACAAGGTTATTAATACTAATCAAAGGGCGTTATAATAATAAATGATCAATATCTGTAAATGACTTTAATAGGGTGGATTCAAAGTAACATCCACAGCACATGTCATCCTCACTGATAGTCTATTAAGTTTCCCTGAGTGAATGCAAAAGGGATATGGTCTCTAGTCCATCAGAAGTGGCTCTTATCCCACCACTCATCTTATCTAAGCCAGAGCATAAAACCCAAGTAAGCCCATGGGAGTGAACCAGAAATTTTTAAAAGTTAGTAACTGTTGGGCTGACATACTGGGAATAAAAAACAGTGTTTCATAGAAGGACCTGGATGACATAAAAGTTACAAAGATATATGAATTGTATGAGTCAAATGGCTCTGGCTTCAGATTCTACATTTAAATCTACCTCTTCCCCACAGAACACTCAACTGAGATTTTATTAATACTCTTGGGGAAATATACAATGTAAATGTAAAACATTACTTTCTTATATCTATAATGTCTTCTTTTAAATAGTTAGCAATATAACATAGAAAGCCCACAAATATGCCACGAGTATAACTTTTATGATCAATTACTTCACATTTTCATTCTAATTACACAAAATAAAAGCATGTTCCAAAGGTTATAAACCAAAAACCTGACAAAACCCTTCCAACATGTTCTGAAGTAAGAAAATACTCGCTCATTTGTCATTTTACAGAACGTTTGAAAACATTTATAAATAACTCAACATGATCCCCTAAAGTGTAATTAATCCAGCTTAACTGCTCTTATGTCATAAGTTCACAGACTATAAAACATCTGGTATGTCTGCCATCACACTTGGGAGGCTGGTTGTGCCCTTTTAAACCACTTGCATTGCTGCCAAATTAAAATATCATTGATAACCAGACTAAGAACTAAAAAGGTATTTAATAAGACAATTACAAATAATTAATTTCATTTTATTTATTTTTATTTTTATTAAAAAATTTTGAATCTTGAGATGAATTTCACTTTAAAAATATAGAACCAAATTACATATTATCTCAAATTGTTTGATGCCAGTGAATGCACTGCCCAGTCACCTCACAGCCACCTTCTTAACTACCAAGAGAGTGAGCTCTGTGTGCAAAATTGACTCTCACCTTCAAGGATGAGCAGGACCAGGGTCTACCTCTATTTTCACATGCACAGGCAAAAGTCATTGGATTTGGCTTTTCTTCCACAAACATATTTACCTGGCCCCATGTGCAGGTCAGAAACTATCAAGAGATCGTACCCAAGCAGTAAAATAAACTCAAAGATGGTGGAGTTACTTTGGTCATTCTGACCATGCCGTGATCTAATTTGTTTTCTGCATGATTACTTTCATGTTTTAGAAAATGATGTAATTTATTCACAAAGACAGATCCATAATCTCTTATCGGCAATTCTGAAACCCAGAAAGTTCTGAAAATCAAAACTCTCTTTCTTAAATTTTGGTTCAAAAACAAATGTGGTGGCAAAATACAACCTGAACCCAGACGGG
Source organism: Pteropus alecto (assembly GCF_000325575.1). NCBI lineage: Eukaryota > Metazoa > Chordata > Mammalia > Chiroptera > Pteropodidae > Pteropus > Pteropus alecto. Next base: position 8,954,665 of record NW_006436298.1, on the reverse strand, counting down.
GCCATGTGTAGTCTCTATTTACCCCATTTAGTGTGAACATTCATACATCTTGCTAAAAAAAAATATCACAGTGGTTGATGATGGTATTGCCCCAGTGTCTCCTATGGTAGTCATATCACATATATCATAAGCACTATGCCAAAAAGATCTGAACATTCTGAATTCCAAAACAAATCTGGCCCAAAGAAGAGACTGTGGATCTCCACAAAATTAACCACGGCAGATATTAGTCCAATATTTCCCAAGATTTTGTCGTTCCTCTACCAAATTCATAATTTTTCCATATCTACACATCACCTGTATTACTACATTCTCTAGTACTTGTCCTTAGGTTGACTCGCCTTTTTTCTTTTAAACTAATTTTCAAAGAAATATCTGATCCCACTGTAAACAGAAAGTCAGGATTCCCTGTCAAAACTAGAAATTATACATACTAAAACAATGAAAAAAAATGATGAAACTACATTCTGACTAAATAAAGTTGCCTATCAAAGCTGAGCATCTACAATACCTCCTCTTTGTCATAAAGGGAGATTCTGAAGGATTCGAAAGATGCTAAAGATTCTAAAGATGCTAAAGATGCAGTGGTACCAAACTGACTTTCTCCTTGAAGCAGCAGAAAGGTCAAAAGAAAAGTGAAAAGAAAATCCCTCCTTTACTATGTAATTCAATGTCATCTACCGTTAGGTTGGGGTACCATCTCCAAGATTGACAGTCGCCAGAAGAATTTACCCCACACTTTGGAAAACTTGCCTAGACTGTGTCATCATCCTGTCAATTAGGTAACGATTACACTGAGACAGTAAGTCTTGTTGTGGGTGGGGGCATGACTATACAAAAAAGTACTATAACAGTAAGAAGGGAGAATCCATCTTTTCTCTAGACCTGTCACGCATAACCTGCCATGTAGATTCGCTGGGTTACTCATTGCAGCTATTTATAAAATTGGCCCAAAGTCCTTTTCATTACAACTCTTTGGAACATCTGTAGCCTCTACTTGTCAAAAGACGCTGAAAGATAATAGGACCTAGAAGTAAACATACACTGACAAACCAGAAGATTACACAGACTCACGAGACCACCACTCCTTACTAACCTCAACGAGAGTCACTGCAAATAATGGACTTTAGATCCACTGGAAAAAAGAACTCTTTAAAAGTGCTTTCAAATAAATGTCAGCTACCCATATTAATGTGGCTAATTGCTGTACTGTGTTTCAGCAATATTCAAAAAAAAAAAGCTACAATGGTTTCATTTTTTTTTAAATTGATCTCAAGATTTTCAAGATATATAATTTTATTGCTTCCATATGTAACCACATTAGTAACAAATTAAGTGAAAAATTATTGCCAAAAAAAAAAGTCCTTCAGGTTTTTTTCCAATGAGCATATATAAATAATTTGCAATGAGAAAATCAGCTCTTAGTCTTAAGGTTATGTTGTAAATAGTAAACCTTACAGTTTTGTTGATAGCATTAATTTTTAATATTTGATAAACCTGTATTTCGGAGACAGTATAAAAGTAACTAAAATTCAATTCCCATCCTAATAACTATAAATTTTAAATTAGTGAAGAGCAATGCATTGCAGTAGTTGAGAGCATGGGCCCTGGGCTGCCTGGATTTAAGACTCCACTCCACCACCTACTAGCTGTGTGACCTTGGGCAAATTACTTAACTTCTCTGTACCTCCCTTTCCTATCTGTAAAACAGGGATAATAATATGGCAGAATGTTGATAAGTATTGGGATTGGGTAATGGATACATGGAGATCCATTGTTATAACATACTGCTATGTTTTCTGTTGTTGTTTTTTTTTATATGTTTGACAGTTTCTACAGAAAAAAAAAGTCAAAGAAAAAATAAGTAATTCTGTATCCCACTATACTGTCAATGACTATTAGATGCTATAGCAATTTTCCAAATCTCATAGGATTGTCTTAAGGATTAAATGATTTGTATTTTAGATTAGAACATAATCTGACAAAAAGTAAGTGCTCCGTAACTGCTTGATATTATTGTATAACTAAATGAGGTTATATAGTTTTAATTATTTTATGTGATTTTAATTCTTCAAAAAAAAATGATTATAACTTTACATGTTTAAAACCAACCCCAGGCAACTGCTATTCATAAAACATTCCATTTGCTACACAAAAAGCTTTAAAATGTTGTAACTCTTTTATTCCTGATTTAGCTCATGTTAAGAAATTTTCAAAAATCCATCCTGAACATGGTAATTAAAAAACAAAGTCAAACTACCCATAAGAGTTACCTACGACAACTCAAGGGTAAGATCTCATGAAATAAGAGATACTATAACAGCAAGACAAACAAAGAATAAAGTCAGACCATCAGAGACACCGTTTCTCAAGAACAAAGGGAGGATTTCAGAAACTACCATGTTCTAACATGAGGAAATGGACTGGGGCCAGGTTCTGACTGAAGAGCACCTAGAGGATAAACAAAAACTCTGTGGGGATCCCCAGCTCGCCCCTCTCCCATTATTCCCATTGCTTTGTAATATGATCTGTGGAACTCCACGAGGACTCCAGAAGCAGCACTTTTCATCAGCACTTCCTTGCTATACTGGAGGCTCTAATGAAGTGACAGAGGAGAGACAACTCTCCTGAAAGTAAGCATACATCTCCCACAGAGTGAAGAGGAATTAGTACTAGTCAAGAGGGGAGAGAGAGAAAGGCAGCTGTGGATGATTCCTTTTTCTCTGACATTTACAACTGCCCCCAATCTGACAGGAAACAGTTAATAGCACAGACCAGCCTAGGGCTTTGGGAACCTGATTTCTAAAGAAATCCAACTCTCCTTCAAGAAGCTAAGAGCCTTGTAACTAAAGGAAAAAGGCCTACTTCCCTGGTTATGTAAGGGACCCACACCCAGACATAAACAAGCCCAGCTAAGGCAGCCTTCGGCAAACCTGCTGCTGACCTGGTTTGGCCCACTCCGGCTGCCAAGCTCTTGCCCGTGCCACTCAGGAGAAGTCCTCTCAGTCTGGATATTTCTTAACAATGGCTGGAAAGGTTGGTTTCATTCATTCATTCATTCATTCATTCGTTGTTTTGTTTTAAATCTAGAATTCTATGAACACAGCAGAAAGATTTAGTCTTCATTCATTCATTCATTCATTCATTCATTCATTGTTTTGTTTTAAACCTAGAAGTCTATGAACACAGCAGAAGGATTTAGTCTCACCCATCACAAAATGGATAAGACTTGTTTCAGAGTTCAGTTCTGGGCACTCCACTGAAACAGTGCCCATCACAGTCACCAATGACCTTCCCATTACAGAATTTAGTAGTCAATGCTCAGGTCTCACTCTAGGTGACCTACGGCAACATCTGATATAGTTGATCACTCCCTTTTCCCTCTTTGCCTCCAGGACACCACTCTCTCTCTTCCCAGCCTTTCCTTCTCAGTCTTCCTCATCCTCTGGATTTTGGCAAGTTGCAATGCTCTGGGGCCAATCCTCAAACCTCTTTCTCTCTTTCTCGCTCCACTCATTCCCTGGATGCCAATAACATGGCATCACATACCATTATATGGTGATGACTCTCAAATCTTCATCTCCAACCCAGCTCTCCCCTGAATCATAACCATTTCCTTGATCTCTCCACTGAGTTGTCCAGCAGCTACATTAAGCATGACAGATGTAAAAGAAAACACCTTCCTGCTCCTCCCAGTAAATGGCAACTCTATCTTTCCTTGGAGTTGCCTTGACTGTTCTCTTTCACAGTCGAATAGATCCAGAATCTGACCTTTTCTCATCACCTCCACTGCCACCCCAGGAGAAGCC
>NW_006436298.1:8944503-8950149 GCF_000325575.1 Pteropus alecto | reverse complement strand
GGAAAGGGTGCAGCGCTTCCATGCTCTGAGAACACCACTCTCAGTAACTCCACATGTTCAGCCAGAAACTCTGAATCCCATCTTCTTGGGTTTTTAATAGAGGCTTTATTACATAGGCATGATTTATTAAATCTTTGCCCATTGCTGATTGAACTCAGTCTTTAGCCCTTATCCCTTGGGTCCAAAACTCACCTCGTTAACATAACAAAAGACACCTTTATCATTCTCATCACCTAGGACATTTTAAGGGTTTTAGGAGTTCTGTGCCAGAAATGAGGACAAAGACCAAATATGTATTTGTTATTATAAATTACAATATCCCACTGAACATAACCTGCCCTCCTCCACTCTCATCCAACCTCTCCGAAGCTGCCAACTACTCTAGCCACATTGGCCTTGATATTCTATGCCTCAGGCCATTTGCACTTGCTGTTCTCCTTACCACAGCGGTCCCCCACCTTTTGAAACCAGGCACCAGTGCTCCTATGAGAATCTAATGCCTGACTATCTGAGGTGGAGCAGAGGTGGTGATGCTAGTGCTGGGGAGCGGCTGCAAACGCAGATGAAGTTTTGCTCACTCGCCCACCAGCCACTTACCTCCTGCCATGCGGCCCAGTTCCAAGGATTGGGGACCCCTGCTCTACCAGGATAGCTCTTCCTTGGATATCCAGATGTCTTTCTTCTTCAATTTCTTTAGCTCTATACTCAAATGTTATCTTATCAGCCTGTCTGTCCCTGACCATTATATATACAAAATAGCAACCTCCTAAGCCCTGCTTTATTTTCCCTTATACCATATACCATCACTTAATATATTGTATCTATTGTATATTATTTGTTTCCATCCACTAGAATGTAAGCTCCATGAGAACAGTGACTTTGAATGCTTTGTTCACTGTATCTCCCATGCATAGAACCATGTCAGGTACATAGTAGATACTCAACAAATATCCTCTGAAGGTGGAAACTCTTTTTCATTCAGAAAAGACCTCCTTGTACCAGGTACAATTAAGAAACTAACCTCTTCTGGTCTGGTAACATTTCCTCAGATTCTGGAGGTATGCTTGTGGGTTGCCCAGCTGTTTTTGCTCTACCCCAGATTGTGATGGGAGCATCGATTTTTTTATTTCTCTCATTCATTCACCCATTCATTCTTTTTTTCAACATTTGCTGCGTGTCTACTGACTGCCAGGCACTAAGCTACCTGCTGGGCCCTGCCCAGGGCCCTAGTCTCCATCTGTGACTCTTAAAAACTTCCTCAAGGCACAGTCGTTATGGGCTATTCCTGAAGAGGTCCCCTGACAAGTCCCTAAATAGCCGCAAGGCTTTCCTTCTCCTCTAAGCTCTTCCCGCCAGTTACCTCTGGGTTTTGTCCTGTTTCTATACAGTCCAGTGATAAGAGAGTTTCATTTTGCCCTTCCTGGTAGGACAAGTAACTTCTTAGTTGGGAGTCTGAGCTAAAAACAGCTTCTCCCATTGTGCAGAATACCACAGGTGCTAAGCTTCCTATGTGACACCACATGACATGCCCTCTGGTAGCAGTAGCCCAAGAATATACCCTAATCTCTTTAAAATATCAGGTAGGCTACTCTTTTACTAAAGTAATGATGGAATGATCAGGCAAATTTGCAAAGTAAAGGTATTGGGAAGAAGATGAAGATAAACTAAGATGTTAACTGCTATCTCTAGGTGACAGACTACAGGTGGTTTTTTCTTTCCAACTCTACTCTCTATAATTTCTAGATCTCCAATAATAACTATTTCTTAATCTAAAATAAGAGGAGAAAATAAGTTATAAGTTTAAAATGTGCCTCCTATGTTAAAAAAAAAAAAAACAACTGTAGAACCTCATTCAACATAGATTATCAGTAAATCAACCATATCAGATAATATGTATGTAAACATATTATCTGGAAATGTTTTACCCAAGAGTACATAGTATTATTTTTACTCATTTGCCAACCCTATTTTTCATAATCACATGAGGTATTATCACGTTCATTTTGCAGACAAGAAAGCTAAAGCCCAAGGAGAGCGATTAACCTGCCAGCGTTATTAACTGATAGGACCAGAATGCAAACCGTGCTGACAAAGACATCCTTTTTCACTGTAGCATGTTATCTCCCAAATTCCCGAATTCAAAAGAAACTTTACTATATTCTGAAATTTACAGATAGTCCCTTCTACCAGTAGTCTGAGTGTGTTCCGGGAGAAAGAAAAAAAACCACTCTCACAGGTGAGAGTGAATGTTTTCAGGAGTAAACTGTCATTTATCCCCTTGCCTACTCTAAGGTTCTCTCAGGATTCTCCTGATATTAGTCTTGGCCTGGAAAAACCTCTTGGCTTCCCTCTTCTAAGTTAGACTTCAGGTTACAGAGAGGATCCATCCAAATTTCAAAATTATCATCAGCCCAGGAATTTCCTGTGGGTCATGTATAAGCTACAGTTACTCTGCAGGTTTCAGTCCAGACCACAACGTGTCTGGGAGAATCGGGGAACCTTTGTCTACCGAAATCAGAGAGCCTCTGAAATCAGTCTGAATGTCTAATCCACCCTCAGACCTTGCCTCGCCCCTCTGGGGTCCTATAAAAGGAAGACAGAGGCCTGGGAGGAGGTCGGGGCTCTGGACTGGTCCTGCTAACCAGGGTAAAGTTGAGGATGGAAGTGCAGGGATTCCAAGGAGCCGCGATGAGAGCTGTAACAGCTCAGCCATCCCCCTTGGAACAGCAGTTTAAAAACCTCTTCTAAATACAAGCTACAACTTGGTACTCTAAAATCAGATCCTAAAGGAAGTTCTATTCTGCTGCTTTTGAAAGACCTAATTATCAAAATTATCGAAGAAGAACACAAGCGTTTTCCCTTGGAATCCACTGGAGGCACAGAGGGAGGTAGGGAGAGGGAAGAAGGGAAGAGAGGAAGAAAATATAGTCCTCGGAGAACAATAATTTTCTCCCAAATCTTTCCAAGTTCTCACTTCTAATTGTAGTAGCACAAAGTAGCCTTCAAGAGGACATATATTTATGTGAAAAAAGAAGACTATTAAATATGTGAATAACTTTTTCCTGCCCTTGCCTCCCCCACGCTATCAAGATGTTCAGTCACGTGTGCTGTACAGACTTTGGCAGGACTGGACTGAGTCAGCAATTCCTTTCCTCCTGGATGCAGTTCTCCAAGGCCTGAAGCAAATCAGGCTACAGAAAGGGAAAAGTGAGAGGAAGAAAAGTAACACAATGTGCAAACACCAGGACAGAAGTGGAAGATCTCAAAAAAGTGGCAGTACTCGGTCAAGAATACTTCAGGTGACTATAGACAAAAAAACAGATGAAGAAGATGCTCCTATATGCCGTCATTATAAGAAACCCTATGAATAATTCAAACCCCGTATGATCTGGCACATAAAAGTGATTTTGTCCACCTCAAAAGTCATGAGGATCTCCAATTCTCCAGCACCTATCTCTAGAAACGTGTGTTTTTAACCCCCACTAAATATTCTAAAAAGTAACTGAGTTCTACTAGAGACAGAAACTATGCTAGCAAAACAGAATTGCCCATTGAAACATTTATCATTCTCATCACCCAGGACATTTTAAGGGTTTTAGGAGTTCTGTGCCAGAAATGAGGACAAAGACCAAATATGTATTTGTTATTATAAATTACAATATCCCACTGAACATAACCTGCCCTCCTCCGCCCTCATCTAACCTCTCCGAAGCTGCCAACTACTCTAGCCACACTGGCCTTGCTGTTCTATGCCTCAGGCCATGTGCACTTGCTGTTCTCCTTACCACAGCGGTCCCCCACCTTTTGAAACCTTGGACCAGTAGCTATGTCAAGGCAGTAGGGGTGCTGTGATTGGCCCAACTGGATGGGGTGCCCAGCCTACTGCATCCATGGCAAGGTCACATGAGGAGGTAGCAGCAGCATTTGGACCCATGGCCAGAGCAGTAGAGGGACAACCCTCAAAGGAACGTGAGTGCAGTTCAGCGAAGGGAAGGAGGATGCTGCCCTACAAAACTGAGCATCGAGACCAGTGTAACATTTGACAGCACTCTACATTTCTGTATCCCCATGAACCAACAGTGCACAAGCCTGGGCTATTTTCCTTCACTTTGATTTGCTCTGTGTATGAATCTCTGGGACCACATGCCTGTTAAAACCCCACCTGTTCACCACAGGCTATTGAAATGACATCCCCTTCATGATGCCTTTAGCTTAACCTGGTGTCTTCACCCTGAACTTCAAAGTAATTCGTTCTGACCTCTCCTATGGAACTTATCACTTTCTGCCTTAACTAATGTACCTGAATAAATAACCATTGATCCTTCCCTAAAACCAGAGTGATAGAGAGGAGTCTCCTGAACATGAGGTAATAAATTGAAATAGTGCCTCCCTCCCATTTATAGAGATTGATGTAAAAGTATAACTTGCCTAAGTATTTGAACTAGCCCGAAATGAAGAAAAAAAATCAGTTTCAAATATTTGGCAAAGTAATTGTTTAACTCAAAAAAGCCATGAGGAGTACATAGCTATGTTGTTTGGCAACAGACTTATAACGGGCCTCTTTTCTTCTGCTGACAAAGGTAGGCCTCCAGGCAGAGAACAAAATTGAAACTGCTCTGCATGAAGTTAGACACTATCTCCATTGTGAGCCAACGGAATCTTAGCAGGTTGTGTCACTTAGGAAAATGTTTCTCTTCCTTAATAAGGATTTCTGTAGTGACTTATTCCTCCCATGGTATTCGGGCGTCTTTTGGGGAATGGACTAAATGCACACAAGCACATGAAAGCATAGAGGCGTGCCCCCAAAAAACTTCATGAAAGGGAGGGTAGGAAAAAGATAAATACATTTATGAGATAAAAGTAACTCACCTTTAAAAATGATCGTTAAACTTTCTGAAATGGCATTATACCTTTAATACTTATTATGTCAGGAATTATTTTTTTCAGACTCTGTATCTGCCCTCCAAACACTCAATAAGCTCATGAAAAAGGCCCACACAGTGGTCTCATGATTTTCATCTCCATTCCCAGCACACTCAATCTCTCTATCTTTCTTTGTCTGGGACAAAGCTGTGAACTTTCCAGGACACATCGGAAGCCCTCCTATCCCATCCTTCTCTCAATTTGTCCTGCCTCTCCTCAGTCAACTATCCAGTTCTCCAGTTGTATGTCCATGTTTTCCCACCCAAATCAATGACATGTTCTTCACACCTATGTGTATGGTGTATCGAGACGTAGAAACAGCACTCCCGTTTCGCTCCTCCAGAGTTTCTGTTGCCGTCTCTATTCCTAGTCAAAGATTTACAAGAGAGGGAAAAGCTAAGATGGTGAGACACACTGGCACATTTTGAACATAAGGTAGCTACCCACTGAAGTTCACCACCCCTTGCCTCTACCTAAAAGGTGGCAAAAAATGCTGGAAAGACTAAAATCTCTGAACTCAGTGTCCTGGTTGTAGGCCTGACTCTACCATTCATTAGCTCTGATCTTGAGCAACTCATTTCTCCTCTCTGAGCCTCAGAGCCCCCAAATAATAAATAAAGGTAACAACCACATCTAACACACAGGTCTTTTACAAGACAACATGTAAAAAACACCATATATATGTCACTCATCTATTCATTTTCTTCATTCTAACCATGATTA
>NW_006436298.1:8942646-8944474 GCF_000325575.1 Pteropus alecto | reverse complement strand
TGGTATGGCCTTAGGAAGAACTTTAAAACTCTCTAAGCCTCAGTTTCCTCACTTGTAAAACAGAGATAATATCTATATATGTAAAGTACCTACCACAGGTTAGTAAACAGTGATTATTATGATCAATTAAGTACTATATAAGTATTAGTTATTTTGACTACAGCTACAGAAAATTTGGCACTCTTTACATTCTTCGGCTTCACTTGCTTGCCCACAGCTTTCTGATAGGCAATCCCTCCTTTGGCAACCACAGACTGGTTTTGCACCAGCAAAAAGGAAAAAAATGAAAAGTGTTCTTTCATTTGTCTCTAATGACACTTTGTGTCATTCGAGAGGCATATGATTTGAGCTGGAGCAAGAGACAATGAGAAAAGACACATAAGTAAATGAAAGGCACAGAAGACAGTTTGACATTCCAGGGATTGCCCTGATGATTTATATTTTAAAATGCATTTTAAAGATTAAATGATAATTATGGGAAACTTAGGTAAGGCTTAATCCCTATCTTTTCAAACCTTTGATTAATAAATATTAAATTTCTTGGTTGACTCTCCTACCAAAAACAAAATCTCCAACAAAACAAAAATCCAGACATTCCTGGAGTCCTTGAAGCAGAACAGTTGTGAATTCTGGCTCACTCCAATCATTAACCACTAGGCTCCCAGTACAGCCTGTCCCAGGGCTGCCCATAAAATGACAAAGGGCAACACTTGAGAATCCTAGAAATATATTTCGGGCGCCTTGGTTTTAACCGCTTTCCTCTTCTGCTAATAGCACATTCCCCTCTAGATACTGGTCCTTTCCAAAGGCACTACCTCTAAGTTACATCCTTTTATCTTTTCTTCTAAAGATATGAGGATAAGAAAGTACTAGATGCAGTTTTTAGTTGACATATAAGTATTGGTGGGTTTCTGCTAATCTAGTTTTCCTTCTATTATTAAATCTTCTAAATTTTCACCTCTCTAAACAATCCCATCATGTGTATGTACATGTGTGTCTATCAAAGAATAGTGAACAGGAGGGATATTAAAAAAAAAAAAAAAGATAATGTAACAAGGAGGGTGAGGACAGAGAAAGAGTATTAGAAAATAAAAGAGAATATGTCTGACCAAATATGAGAGGTTTGTTAATAAGCCTGAAATTCCAAGCCCACATAACCTCCTTCATGATTTCCCAGGTGACTGGAACCATATTCTGAGAATGATGTTGGTAATGATTATAAAGAAGGAAAGAATGAGAAAGAAATTCAAGTCACCCTGGTTTTAAAGACTATAATAATTAGATCATCCTTAAGTCTACAGCGGTCCCTAACCTTTTCAGCACCAGGGACGGGTGTTCCTATGAGAATCTAATACCTCATCATCTGAGGTGGAGCTGAGGCCGTGATGCCTGCGCTGAGAATGATGTTGGTAATGATTATAAAGAAGGAAAGAATGAGAAAGAAATTCAAGTCACCCTGGTTTTAAAGACTATAATAATTAGATCATCCTTAAGTCTACAGCGGTCCCTAACCTTTTCAGCACCAGGGACGGGTGTTCCTATGAGAATCTAATACCTCATCAACTGAGGAGGAGCTGAGGCCGTGATGCCTGTGCTGGCTGCAAATACAGATGAAGCTTCCTTTGCTTGCCCACCGCTCACTTCCTGCTGTGTAGCCAGGTTCCTAACAGGCCACGGACTGGTACCAATCCACAGCCCGGGGATTAAGGACCCCTGCTCTAAGAGACAACACAACGCAGTTCACAGACTAATCACCGGGCTGAAAATATCAGGTCTCTGGGTTTTCCTCTGCCGCATAGAGGTGGCATGCCTGGGTCATTGCAGGATG
>NW_006436298.1:8937876-8942615 GCF_000325575.1 Pteropus alecto | reverse complement strand
AATGGTATCTGTCTGGTTCACCACTTTGCCCCACCCTCTAGGACGGAGCTCGGCACTTTGGAAACACTTGTAAAACACGTAACAGTTCCTCATCACTTCACTTCTTTGGGCCCCATCACCCTCATCTGTAAAGTGAGGTGGTTGAACCAGGTCATCTCTGAGACCTATGCATCTGGGACCCTGTCCAGCTAACATTACAGCATGACCAAACCCACTCTTCACAACTAAGTCGCCACGGTTTAATGAAGAGAGGAAGCATGGGACACTGTCTGACAATCCCCAACTCTCTGCTACCAATCTTATTTCCACCTGTCTTTTGTTTATTAGCAGCAAATAGTTAATCATTTTCATATTCCGGGTACCTGCTTTCACTTGAGTCAAGTTTAATTTACACATAGCTATGTTATGACTTTCTGCTGTAGCTCCAAGTGGCTGGGCTCCAACTTTGGATTTCAAAGGAGGGCATGATTAATGCATTTCCTCCAATTCCACTGGGCTCTCAAGGTTCTCCACTGGCCTCCTAATCATTAATCCTACATCTCTCCAGGTTGTTAGGCTACCCAGGCCCCCAACAACACAGGCATTCAGTCGGCCAGCCAGGAAATGTAAGTACAAAAATATATTGAACAGATTATTGCTCCAAATTTACTTGGGTTAGAATTAGCACAAAGACACAGCAGTCTTACAAAACTGGTATCTGTCCTCGAGAACTTCTCAATGTACCAAAACTAACAATGTTAACTCTAAAGTCTGAGTGACTTAGTATATCTCTCCTCTCGGGAGTAATTTTAAAATTTCTAAAAATTATTTAGAAATAATTTCAAGCTTGCAGAAAGCCTGGAAGAATAGCACAAAAAGCACCAATACATTACCCTTTACCCAGATTTACCTATTGTTAATATTTTACTCCATTTTGCATTTGTATCTGTGTTTGCTTTGACATGCACATGCTTGTGCTCTCTCATAAGTGTATTCTTTTTCCCCTGAACCATTTAATGGTAAGTTGCATACATCATGGCCCTTTACACCAAAGAAGAAAAAATTTAATTTTAAAACAGGATAACAGGAAAATAGAATGTTGTACAAATTTTTTAAGTCTCCCATAATAGAATTTCATGGCAGCTGAGCAGCATGGGAGATTTGTTCAGGCTGAAGCTTTCTACCACCCCTAGATGCTTAACCCATCTTTTTCCCAAGGTTGGCCTTGATCCCAGCCAAAGAGCAAACAAACACACACACCCCTCTATTTTAGAAAATAGAAAAAGATTCTTGAAGAGAACCAGGTGTGTCGACAACTGCCAGCCTCCATTTTTCTCTGGGAAAAATGTACTAGAATATTCTGCTCTAGAGAAAAAAGAATTTTGCTCCCCAAGGACAATGCTACAGAGATGCCCATTTTCAGAGACACCTCTTCTGCTGACGAGCTCACGAAAACATTCCTTTTTTCTTAAATTAAAAACAGCCACATAGACACAGAGAGACAAGACAAGAGATGGAAAAGATTCACTGACTACCTTTCTTGTTTTGGTAAATCTCAGAATGCAACAATCACCACCTGCTGAGTCCAGCAAGGACACTGGTCAGCAGACACCTCTGCTGTACCCGAACACCAACTTGCCCCTTGGTTACCAAGGCCCACACAAGAGTGGGTTGCAGGTGAGGGAGAACAAGCGGTATAAACCCACTCCATTCCTAATCACTTTACAGATAAATGGCCCTTCTTCCTTAGGCAGGAAATGATTTTTGCATACTTGGTAATTACTGTTAATAAACTTTTTAATATATGACTATATCCCCTAGATATATATAAGTCTTCTTGTTGAAATTACTTTCATAAAATCCTTTCCTTAGAGAATCTATAAAAATCAATAAAGTAGTATAAAACAGAACAGTTTTCTAAAATACAAAATTTTTTTAAATTAACACACACTTGAAAACTAAAACACAAAAGAAGCCGAAACTGGGTATCAAATGCATGTATAGTTCTCTGCATAGCCCACAACAGCCAAGCACATTTAAATCCATAGGACTCTTTATTGTCAAGATAACTCTGATTAAGTGAATCCAAAACATTTACCTTGAACTAAACAAAGTGAAAGGAAGGTAAGAACGAGTAGGTTCACCTCAGATATTTATATGTAAAGTATTTATATAGCGAGAGTTTTATAAAGACAAGTATAAACACGCACTTCATCAGAAAACAGTCTGGCAAAAGAACAAGGAAGAGAAAGGTAAGAATATGAAGATTCTTGGCTTGGCTCTGGCGGAGGGAATAAAAGATCCCGTGATCTACCTTGTTTGGACACCCTCCGTCGAATCTTCATTTTGGGGAAGGAAGGCCACGAGTAGTTAAAAGGTGAGTCCGAGTCAGAATCCATCTTTTTTGTTTTGGTCAAATCAATAGATTCAACAGTAGAGACTCCGGAAGAACTCGGGCGTCCCAGCCAGGAGGCGAGTTTCTCATGTGATGTAAAAGGAAGGAATGGGGCTGAGTGAAAAGCTTGAGAACACGGGGAGGGAGAGGCAATAAATGTTTTGCTTCCTTCAGGCGTTCAGGCTTGTAGACTAAGAAGGAGGCTGTAAATATTAAAGCCAAACTAGGGAAGCAAAAGGAGGAGACAGAGGGAGCTAAGAGTTGCACTGGTACACCACAGTCCAGTTATTCAAAAGGTCACTGGGAGCAAATGAATCATTAACTCCCCTCTTCTGGTGGCTGGAAATGGAAATGAAGAAGAAAGGTAAGTGGTAATTGAAAGAGCTGCTTGTGATTCAAGAAAAGCTTCCAAATGCAGGTGATTGTTTAGATCTGGAGCTAGAGGATCATTTCTCAGAAAAGCCACCCTGTGCAGTGTTAGATAAAGGTTGAGGTTTATATGTGCGGACAGCCAGAAAGCGCCATATACAGGCAAATAAAGGCCATCACACTCGGGGCAAGGATTTTTCCAGAGCCCTCTATTCTTTCATACCATTGGCAGTTTGGCAGCTTTTCAGATCCAAGAGCCAAAACAGCTCTGATAATTCATTTAACGCCCAGTCTGCCCACCCTTTTAATCCTGAAGTGGTTGGGAGCTTTGGCTTGTATACAGAATTGTACTCATCTCATTAAATTCAGGCAAAGTCATCTACTACTATTTAGTACATGTGTTTTTTGTTTTTTTTTAAATTATTGCCAAGTTTGGCTGTCGATCATAAGAATTTGGGCACCTTTGCTCTGATCTAAACTTGGAGTTTTCTCAATAGAGCTAGTGACTACCACAAACCAACAGTTCTAACGCAGTGTCCCTGAACAACTAACTCTCAGTAATTGGCATTCAGTAGAAGCCCATTACCATTTCCCCATATCATTGCACTGGCTAAACTACTTCCCTACTCCCTAGAAGCACTCAGATACACGTGCCCCATATAAACTCAAGCACAGGAACCAAGACCTACAGTCTAACTACCACAAACCAACAGTTCTAACGCAGTGTCCCTGAACAACTAACTCTCAGTAATTGGCATTCAGTAGAAGCCCATTACCATTTCCCCATATCATTGCACTGGCTAAACTACTTCCCTACTCCCTAGAAGCACTCAGATACACGTGCCCCATATAAACTCAAGCACAGGAACCAAGACCTACAGTAGAAAATACGTGTGTGTGTGTGTGTGTGTGTGTGTGTGTGTGTGTGTGTGTGTGTGTGTGTGTGTGTAATCTCCCAAATCTCATGGGGGAGTCTCTTTTAAGCTTTTAGTAGTAGCATTAGAAAAAAGTGTTGTGTTTTGTTTTGTGAGGTTGTCTGATACTCGAATAAACTAAAGGAGAGTGGAAACAATATGAGAATCTGTTCTACTCTGCAGACTTGGAGCATGACGATATGTGTCTCATTAATATTCATCTCTTTACTTCAATTATTTCCCAAATTGTTGGCACTATTGTGCTATGCTGTGTAAGAAAATAGATGCATAACCTGCTCCATGACAGTTAATCCTGTCTGACTGGGTAGGGGTTTGGTGAGGGACACAGAGAGAAGTAGAAAAAGGGAGAAACCACTTAATTTCAAATTTAAATCAAAATCAGAATGACGTAAATCACTACTGTGTTTTTATATGGTTACCTACATAAATATACAACTAGAACAAAATACAACTAGAAGATAATTGTAAGCATTACAATTAAGCAAAAATAAATATTAATAATTTTCTATTTTGTGGCCTTTTATTTGAAGAATAATTACATATTCTACTTAACCAGCTGGGTGCAACTGTAAGGATAAATTACTCTCAACTCTTACATCAGGTTGGAGAGTTTTAGTCCAATAAATATTTAATAAGGAAATACATAAAATCTTGTGGGTGGGTATTTTTATTCTTTCTCAGTTTTAGGGCTTAAAACACTGTCGGGGACATTGTAGGCATGTGCTGAATGAATGATTTACACTTATTAGTCTCTACCTGAGGATGAAGAAGCTTTACACAAAAGCTGTAGTATATTTAATATTTTCTTATTGAAACACTTACCTTGACAAAAAGCTACATCAACTCTTATAAAAGATTTAAAAGTACATTTGCATTTTATTGGTCACTACAGTATATTTGAAAAAAGAGCAGTACTTATGGGTAGAGAAAGCCCATTTTTCTCTAAGGCTCCGTGCAATACTTGGGATGTGCGTAGGTCCCCGTACCCTTGGTTGCCTTCAGAGATATCCATAGACCAAAGAAAGGAAACCTCCACCAGTACATAAGATCACCAAACTGCA
>NW_006436298.1:8920067-8937628 GCF_000325575.1 Pteropus alecto | reverse complement strand
AAGACAGACACTAAAAAATGTGTGTGTGTGTGTGTGTGTGTGTGTGTGTGTGTGTGTGTGTGTGTGTGTGTGTGTGTGTGTGTAATCTCCCAAATCTCATGGGGGAGTCTCTTTTAAGCTTTTAGTAGTAGCATTAGAAAAAAGTGTTGTGTTTTGTTTTGTGAGGTTGTCTGATACTCGAATAAACTAAAGGAGTGGAAACATGTGTGTGTGTGTGTGTGTGTGTGTGTAATCTCCCAAATCTCATGGGGGAGTCTCTTTTAAGCTTTTAGTAGTAGCATTAGAAAAAAGTGTTGTGTTTTGTTTTGTGAGGTTGTCTGATACTCGAATAAACTAAAGGAGAGTGGAAACAATATGAGAATCTGTTCTACTCTGCAGACTTGGAGCATGACGATATGTGTCTCATTAATATTCATCTCTTTACTTCAATTATTTCCCAAATTGTTGGCACTATTGTGCTATGCTGTGTAAGAAAATAGATGCATAACCTGCTCCATGACAGTTAATCCTGTCTGACTGGGTAGGGGTTTGGTGAGGGACACAGAGAGAAGTAGAAAAAGGGAGAAACCACTTAATTTCAAATTTAAATCAAAATCAGAATGACGTAAATC
The DNA here is from genome assembly GCF_000325575.1 of Pteropus alecto. Classification (NCBI taxonomy): domain Eukaryota; kingdom Metazoa; phylum Chordata; class Mammalia; order Chiroptera; family Pteropodidae; genus Pteropus; species Pteropus alecto. The sequence continues at coordinate 8,937,017 of NW_006436298.1, read as the reverse complement.
ACTACTGTGTTTTTATATGGTTACCTACATAAATATACAACTAGAACAAAATACAACTAGAAGATAATTGTAAGCATTACAATTAAGCAAAAATAAATATTAATAATTTTCTATTTTGTGGCCTTTTATTTGAAGAATAATTACATATTTTACTTAACCAGCTGGGTGCAACTGTAAGGATAAATTACTCTCAACTCTTACATCAGGTTGGAGAGTTTTAGTCCAATAAATATTTAATAAGGAAATACATAAAATCTTGTGGGTGGGTATTTTTATTCTTTCTCAGTTTTAGGGCTTAAAACACTGTCGGGGACATTGTAGGCATGTGCTGAATGAATGATTTACACTTATTAGTCTCTACCTGAGGATGAAGAAGCTTTACACAAAAGCTGTAGTATATTTAATATTTTCTTATTGAAACACTTACCTTGACAAAAAGCTACATCAACTCTTATAAAAGATTTAAAAGTACATTTGCATTTTATTGGTCACTACAGTATATTTGAAAAAAGAGCAGTACTTATGGGTAGAGAAAGCCCATTTTTCTCTAAGGCTCCGTGCAATACTTGGGATGTGCGTAGGTCCCCGTACCCTTGGTTGCCTTCAGAGATATCCATAGACCAAAGAAAGGAAACCTCCACCAGTACATAAGATCACCAAACTGCAAAGAAAATGCTAGACCAGGAGATACTGTTATCTTTCTTTCAGATGCAAAGTGAAGTTTTAGAGCCACTTAAGTAGGATAAGCCTCGGGTCAGCAAACTACTGGAGTAGGCTGCTCCTCCCTTGACTATCAGTGGTTGATAATAAGAACTTCAGAACAGTGCAGACAGAGATATATAAAAGAACTCTGTAAAAGCCATTTCTATATCCGGGTAGATCCATCTTAATCTAAATTTCTCCAAAGTACAGTCCCTGTTGACCAATTAATTACATATCAATTGACTATTGATATGGAAATTATTCTGACAGAACTACTAGAGCTACCCAATACAGGTGAGACACCCAGCCAAGACACGTAAGAAACCCAATAAGAAATTTTCAAATCTATTTGTTTTATTATTTATCAACAACTTGTAAAGAATAAAATGATTTGCACTGACCAGTCATACACAGTTAATATATAAAGCGAAGTAGAAAATATTGTGTTTATACAGCCTTTTTTATTTTTAGGCCAGCTCATTTTCTTGCCCACCCAATAATTTCTCCTGAACATGGGTCATTTATCCTCCTTGTTTTCTCTAGTAGTTGGCTTTTTTCCTCCCATTGTGCCAATATTTAAATTAATTCAAGATGTTATTTACATCTCATTCATATTCGATGGTTTAATTTCTTTGCTTTCTCTGGCTGATTGCAATTGCAGTGGATAGAATTCAATGTAATATATCCCCAAGGCCACTTTCTCACCAGGTATCATACAACCACAATGATGCAGGAGTGTGAATGATTTCATCGACCTCCTTTAATTAGAAAATCCCTTACTTAGAAAATAACCTCTATAAGGTTACAATTATCAAGGGCAGCTGCTGCTGCTTTGAAGTTTCAGCTTTCTGGAAGGCTTATATAGAAACTTTCTTTGATTCTCCTTATCTGGAAAACAGGTCACCTACCTTTCAACTTCGATAAAATTAAACTTCCTTAAAAGGGTATTTATATTTTGATCTGAATTATAATATTTGTATATCTTTCTTATCTTCCAATGGGACCTCAAATTCCTTGAGGGTAAGAACTGTGTTTTAATTCATGTTTTTAAGGATCGCAAGGCAAAAAGAAAAATCACGGGTTTTTGGAGCCATATATATCTGGACTCAAATAGTGGCTTTGTCACTTATTTGCTTAGTGGTCCTAATCAAGTCACTCGTAATTTCTGATCCTCAGTTGTTTCATATAAAATTAAATCGCAACATTTATACTTCAAAGATTTGTGAGAACAAAGAGACAACAGTAAAGAACTTAAGTTTTCAATAAGTTTTAGCTTAAATATTAAATATAAAGTTTCTCTTTCGTTATATTTTATCTTCTACATTGTAGACACTGAAGTATTCTTATCTTTACCTCAGAAGTAATAGCTTGATTTTCAAAACTGAGAAATGGCAATGTGCAAAGACTTTTCAAAAAATTATACCAGGCAGAAAGAGGAGGGGGAAGATGCTTTTCTTCTCTGCTCCCTTGTTTGACTACCACCTTTTTTAACACTGCTAGAAATCATTTTTGAAAAAAGTCATAAAAAATACAGACAAGAGGAGAAAACACCCCTAATGCCAGAACAAGCCTATTCTGGATAACTTCAGCACAGTGACAATTTAATGGACCCTCAGGTTCTAGTATTAGGTGAAACTCAGATGGTCAATATTTTCCTCAAAAATTCCTTAGAAGGGCACCATGTCATCTAATTTCAAATTAAGCATTTCTTTGTTGGAGAACATTGTCACTTTGGTTGGGCACTAGGTGAAATGTTTGGCTTTGAGAGGCCATGTCATATAGAAATGAGGATCTTTAAAAGTGCAGCTCATATCCATGTGGTTAGATGTGCTCATTATGACAAGCACGGTGGGAACGGAACATTCATATCACCAGTGTCACACTCGCTTGGGGACATTACACTCATAGAATCATGGGTGGAGCCACCCAAAGTTTAAATTATTATTTTTCTCCCTACTGCCCATCCTGTTTTGTTTTTTTAAACAGAGCCCATAAAATTGAATTCACATATATTAGATGTGAATTGGGAACATGGTGCAACCACCATTGTCATAAATTGAAATCCTAGAATGCCATCATTCATAATATTACCTTACTTTAAAAATAATAATTTTTTTTTTTTATTTCTCATCTACCTTTATTAACTTGATTTATTTCAACGAAAAACCTTCATGTTCCTTCAGAGGTTCCAATATGCTCCCTTATGTCATCCTATTGTCTAAGGAAAAAAATGAATACTATCTAGGAATTCAATAAGATGACATTACTTGTATTATGCTATATCCACAGGTAGTATAAAAGGAAAATACACAAAACACTTCAGGACAGGAAAATAATAGGTTTTCTGGCTGAAGAATTATATTGTCAAAGCTTCCAACAGCTTTTCAGATTGCTATAGTTATCGGTTCTTACTTAGCTGATTCTCTTGAGGGAAAAAAAAAAAGATCATTGGTAGACCTCATTTTGTTTTAAACATGAAGTTCCTGGGAATACCTGAAAGGAAAGGATTAGGACAAATTGACTTAGTTTTTCCTGAACAATAAATTATGAGGAATTTTTCATTTATCTTGGAGAGGCAGCTGTGGATAGCGGATGTGAGGGGCCTTGTAGGTGGCAGAAGCAAGGACACGAAATCTAAGTCTGGACAGAGACAAGTGGGGGGTTAGAAACATATCTCGTTATAAATTCCTTGTACTAGGAAGAGGCAAGGCACGTAGAGCAACATCTACGATTGCATTTTAGATTTATTCTAATCATGTTCCAATTCCAATTTTCCCAAACCTGGCCGAAAATGAACTTATTCAGTTTCAACATTCAAAGTTCTACTTGTTCTATAGACTTTTATATGATTATTCACATGTTAATAAGTTAACTATGAGGTATAAAATGAGAAAAGAATTTAAATAGTTTTAACAAACTCTGAACTATCAATTCCATGCTTCTGAAGCTAAAATTCACATAATGGATACTCTTAATTTTAAAGTCTGTCTCATCTTGTATGTGTTCCTGGAATATTTCTGCTTCTAGATCTTCTCATCTAACAGGACAGGGAAATATATATGTATGTGTGTCCTAATATGTATGTGTGTGTATACACAAACACACGCACACATGCACACACACACACACATATCTACGAACACTTCTCTATGCAACTATGTGTATCTATATAAACTAGTCATGAGTGCATACTCATGCCTACAACTCTAATTCATCAGCATATGAATCATTCCGGCCTCCTCCCCTTGCTTACCTAAAAACTCCCACTCAAAGAGTGAGGAACCTGGCACCTACCATCCATAATTCATTTACTTAATTGGTCATTTCCCCGTACACATTTACAGTGGTATCAGAATTGTTAACCTGTACCCCCTGCGGGAAACAACTGTATCGCCTAGAGGAAATGTATATGTATAGTTCCTTTTGTTTTTGTTCTTACAGACTCTACTTATTTCCAAAGTTACTAATGTCTGCCCCTCATTCCCTATAGTAAGGCATGTCACACATTTTTAGTAAATAGATTCTTCTGTCACATTCTGAATTCCATCATAGGATCCTCCAACTTCTTAATTTTTTATTTGCACACATTAAAGTTGACTCTGTGTGCCATAAGTTCTATGAGTTTTGACAAATGCAGTGCCATGTATCCACTATTACAGTACCATAGAGAATATTTTTACCACCCTAAAAAAAAAAATCTATAACGATAGGAATATGTAGAAAGTGTACAAAAGCCAACTGAAAGAGTTCTCCATTTCCAAAGCTAGGACACTCTGAACAACTAATAAAGTAGTACTAGATTATTACTCAAAGTATAAAATATCTTTAAATCCATACTAACATAAATTAAATAAATAAATGAGGGAGTACAAGTCTCCCATGTAGAAGAATTCCAAATAATTTATGTAAATGCTTTACCCACAAAGAAGAATACACATAACTCTCTACCTCTGAAGTATGGGCTGCACATCATCACTTCTTCCCAAAGAGTACAAGTATGGAAAGTGTAGTGGGGAAGAGTAACTTTATCATGGAGAAACCTGACAAACCTTACCTTTGCCCGGTAGTCAAGGTCATTATTAACAGTGATAAGCAATGCTGACAGAATATACCATTGATATGATGTTATGAAATGGCATTTTACCTCCCTGGACTTCCTCCCAGAACCCAGAGCCCCAGTTTAACGATGAGAAAAACGTCAGAAAAATACCAATTGAGGGACATGATACAAAATGTAGCATGTCATCTAAAACAAGGAAAGTCTGAGAAACTCTCACAGCCAAAAGAAGCCTAAGTAAACATGAGAACTAGATGTAATATGGTATCTTGGATGGAATCCTGGGGCAGAAAAAGAAAATTGGATAAAAAACTTTTAAAATCTAAATAAAGTATGGACTTTAGTCAGTAATAATGTATCAACACTGGTTTATTAATATCAAAATATGTACCATAATAATATATGTTAATAACAGGTGAAACAGGGGTAGTGGGGAAATGGGCATATAGAAACTCTCTGTATTATTTTTAAAAATTTTTTTTGTAAACCTAAAACTTCTAAAAAATAAAGTTTTAAAATAATTTAAAGGATGGGGGCAAAAAGTACAGAATCTATATTGACTAAATGTTTGGAATTCATGCTAAAAGGATGTTTGCATCACTTCTTCAGATGTATAGAATTCAAGTCAAGCATAAAATTCCATTTCTTTTTGTTTAACTTATTACGTGAAGTTACCATGTAACTCTGAGGAAACTAACTGGACATTAAAAAATGATATGCTGAAAATAATTTTAATTTTTCAGAAACAAATGTGTCTCTTTAAGGTTAATAGGTTCCCAAGAGCTAACCCCAATGCAAACCTCCCATGGGGCACTTGTGGGCAGGTAAATCTACCACAGTTAGATTAGCAGAAACTCTTTTGGTAGACTAATCTCAAGAATCTGGATGAAACCCAGCTAGCTTACTCGAAATTTTCTTCTCAAGTTCTAGATACCTTGAACTTCACTCTTTATTCTGATTTTTATTATTTTAAATATCAAAACGAAACAACAGGTTATTATTGGAACTCCTATTCAAGCTCCAATTGCATCGCTTCTTCTCTGTACTTTATCTGCACATATTCTTCAGCAGAATCTCCTATTATAGTGAAGAATAAATTCTGTTGGCTTTTTGGCCATGCCTGAACTACGGGCATGTTTCATAAAAATACCTTCTAAATTAGCCACTCTAAAAGTTAAAGTGAATTGTCCCAATAAATTGTTAGAGTCTGTACCCCTGGCATGAAAGCTAACCAGAATCTTAATTGCTCTAAAGTCCCTCCCAAGAGATTAACCACTGGTACTTAGTAAAAACCAAACCTAAACTCACATAAAAACATTTACACTGCAATCAAGCCGACAGCTCACTGAGTCTTCTGTGAGGGCAATTCTTTCATTAAATGTTCATACACACAGGTATTCTGAAGTATTTCAACATAAAAAAAAGGGAGGAAATTCTTAGGTGGAATTTTAACTTTTAATTTAAAATTTTTATAAATGTTGTCTCCAAAATACATTTCATATTTTTCATTTGTTTCATAAATTAGTTGTAGTTTCCTTAAAATGTTTTACTTGTTTGAAATTTATAAGCTAATTATTTGATTTAAACATCAAAATAGAATTTTTAGGGATGCAATCTATGGAATTTATTCACTAAGCTGGTTTATTTGGAGTTGAGAATTTTATTTTGGCGAATGAAAACTTTAGAATTCAGAGCAAATACTGCCATTTTTTCCTCTTTCAATTACATTTCAGAAATTAAGTTGGTTTGTGAGATGAAAAGGGCAATTTAGATTATACAGAGGTGCACATCAGGCATCATTGTGATGCCCTTATGACATTAGTGTAAATCCAACTCCCTTCATCTCAATCTGTGCACCTCAAAGTCAACCATCTCACTGAGGTTCAAGCAGTTGGGAAATTTTTCAATAATTTTTTTCCCAAAGTTTTCACATTTCCTACAGATCTACGATGATATTGATGATGACAATCATTAAAAGTCTGCAAACCTAATACAAACTAGCTTCCATTAATTGCTTTTATAAACTATTGAGATAAAAGTAGAACCACATTTCCCCAATTCCAAAAAACATGGAAAACCCAGTAAGTCAGAGGTGACTGCGGCAGAGCAGAAGTCTCTTAAGAAACTATGTCCATAGTTCCCTGAGAACCATCTGGGGCACTTTTAGAACTCTTGAAGTATAGGCCACACTCCAGACCAATTAAATCAGACTTCTCTAGGAAGGAGTACACCCAGGCTTCAGTATTGTTAAAACTCCAAGGTAATTCCACTGAAATCAAAACTTGGCAGTGTTTAGAACCACAGGATAACTAAATGCTTAGATTAGCAACCCTTGACCTTAATTTTCATTTTGCTTTTTTTTTTTTTTTTTTTAATTTTGGTGAGCAAACATGAAGCAGAACATTAGATCCATCACTGCGTCCTAGACTCGGGAATTATAATTTAACATAGTTTTTTGTTTTTGTTTCTTTAATCAGAAGAAAAGATGAGAATATGATAGAATATAGACTTCTAGTAAGGCTTTAGTTTCATATTTCCTAGTCTAGAGTAAAAGTTAAACTAAAAATCCCAAATTCTTTCTTTTAATCTATGGGATAAAAGTCTGCCAATAAATACTCCAATTGTCTAATTTAATGAAAAATGCTTGACTAGCATTCCACAAGGAGAATTTTATCCAAATAATGAAGCCACAAATATAAAAGGCATGACATTCATGATAAGAGAACCAAATTGAGCTTATAACACTCAGAAGAATTCCAGTAAGTCAGCAATTTCTTCTACCAAAAACAATTTTTAAAACCTCAACAACTGCAATAAGAAAATTTCATTGAAATGAACAAAGGAAATAAAATTGAGTCAGAATTTTTATAAATAACTTTGTGTTCCCAGTGGTCTTCCTGGGATATGTTTCTATCCCCAGCTTCTTTATTTCAAGACCAAGTCACTAGTAAACTTTGGTTTGTGGTGGAGAGATGACACCCGCTCACCCCACCCCCGCAAAAAAAATCTGAAAAGAAAAAGGGAATCCACAGAGGCTTCTACAGCCTGGGGCATAGAGAGAGATCTGCCAAAAAGTAGGCTTTAAAACTTGTTTTTCAGAGGGTTACATAAGAGCTCTGCTAAGGTTTCCTCTCCCTTTTTATTTTCTTTCACGTTTCATGGCACATTCTTGAAATCTCATCATAGATACACATGTCCTATCAAATAATAGCCAATAGAGAGCCAGCTTCCACTAACGTGGGTCTTAGATCTTCAGATTCCACCCTTAAGATCTTGCTAAGAACCATCACAAAACTTTATTTTCATAAACAACTTTAAAACACTGTTTTCTAAGATTTTATAGCTTAATAGCATTAATTCCATTTCCAAACTTTCCGTTTACATAAGAAGAAAAGAAAGATTAACCTAATTAATCTTACTTATTGGTGTTTTACCAAACTAGCAATATTGACTGCCTGGACCTCTCTCAGATAGATCCACAGATGGAGGGCTGGGAACAAGAGCTTGTACCAATTCCAACATTCTGTTCTACAGTGGCTGCTCCTTTGGGTCTCCGATCATTTCCTCGCAGTTTCCCTTTGCTGACATTTTCCTAAGCTTCCTGTGTGGGGGTCTTCGTTTCTCCTTCGTGGTCTTGTCTGTAGTCGCAGAAGGTCCATGTCGTCTAGGCTGAGCAGTCTGAAGCCCTTCACTTCCTACTGTTTGTTGCTGTTTCTGTTTTCTTCTCTTCCTGATTGGTCTGGATGGGTTTTAGGGTATCCAATCAGGTTTTCTTCCTTATGCCTCCTTGGTCCATCTGTTTCCCACGTGCCCACCCTCCAAGTCCCAACACCCATGAAGATGCTTTCTTTCTCTCATATCATAAATAAGTAACAAACAGTAATAGCAATGAAGTGACTCAAAGAGTTAAAGAATACTTGAGATTTGAGCCTCTGCATGTACTGACAACCAGGCAACTCTATAAAATCAAATAATACATATTATTTTTTAAAAAGGGTTTTTTCCCTGGCCAATAAATATAGTTGTGAGGAGACTCTATGATAGTTTCCTTTTCTTCTTAGAAAAGTAATCCATATTTTTTGTAGAAAAATGTACAGAATCAAATTAAGCTACCTTCTGAAATGGAGCTTCCTTGTGGTATATAATGTTAAATGAATAAAACAGGACATAAAATTCTATCGTTTGCATGATTATAACAATGTAAATAATAGATCCACGGGAAAAATACTGGTAGGAAATATACCAAAATTTAATGGTAGCTGCTTTGGAGCGGAAAAATTATAGGGATGTTTTTCTTTTTTTCTAATCATTCTAAAATTTCTAATTTTTCAACTGTGAGCATTTATTACTTCTATAATTTAAAAAGATTGACTTTTTCCCAAAAATCTTAACATGATATTATGTTTAAAATCTTCTCTGGCACTTGTGACAAGTTCACTCTGCCAGCCAGACCTGCAACAGCAGATACGGCACTGCTTCATGCCCAGAGCTTCAAGGTACTGGGACTTTCTAAGCAAGAAGGATGATGCCGGCCAATGCCATCACCACCTCCCCAAGTGTCTCTCCCTACCTCCTCACCACCCTCCCCCATGAGGAAAATCAAAACATGCTCACATACTTCTTGTTTTAATAAGTCAGTTTCACCAAATCCTTCTTTTCTCATCCAAACAGTCATACAACACACAGCTTTACCCAAGTAACTTTCAAATAATCTTCAGTTCAGTGCAGCCATCGTTGATAAATTACTGCAGGAAAATCAGCTTCAGTATGAGTGTCGCTAAATCTAGGTTGCCACATACAACCTCACTCACACTCTTGAATATCACTTGCTGAGAGAGCAGGTACGTCACCTTACAGGTGCTTCTGTAACGCACCTGAGATGCTGGCACTCGTTTCACAGTCCTCAAGCATGAATTTAATTTTTAATTGGAAATCTGACTTTCTAACCAGGCACATGGTTTTATTTTTTCTGATTCAACCTTTTAAAAGTAGAGTTGCAAGAGAGCAGCTAATGAAACCCTTTACGGCTTTGCTGATGGGTGACAGTTTAGGCATCTTTGCTTGCAGTTGGGATTCTGAAGGGCAGCCAAAGCTCAGCCACTGTATTCTCACAGGTTGTCCACATGTTCCTGCTAGGTGTCCACTCTCCTTCTTTTTGGCACAGCAGTTGCTGCTGCCCACTATTGAGCTTCTATTTCTTAATCATATTTAGTCCCCTATATTTCTATAGGGGCGAATTGGACCCTTGAGCCAGATGGACTCTTTCTTCCTTGATAATTTCTGTATTGATCCATTTTAACTACTTTCTCTTTTTCCATTTCCTCCAAATGCTTTACTCCCTCCCCCAGTCTACCTGCCTAGAATGTGAAGGAACCACACACTGAGGAGTCCCACTCTCCACTGCGACAGAAAAAAAACTGGATCCCAGCCCTTCCACTGATATTCTCCTCTTTGAGTAAAGCACCAGGCACTTACGGCATCCACAGAGAGCAGAGCCCTTACTGCTGGACTCACCAGAAATGTAATGCTATTGTCACTACTGAGGTGGCTAGGGGCACTGGCTTGGATGAGCTTACTGTTATCCACCTCGGACAGTATCCTTCCAATCAACATTTTCGGTGTATAAACTAATAATGGCTAGTCTGATTCTTGATGCTCTGATGGGTCAACAACAATGGAAAGGAGACTTCCAGTGCAATAAATTGAATAAAATTAAAACATCAGTTCTTCAGTGGTCACACATCGCATATTCTATAAACGTATGCAGTTATTGACTACTGCATTATTAGTGCAGATACAGAATATGTCTATTATCATAGAAACTTGTACTGAAACGGCACTGATGTAGCTAGCTTATGAGATCACACTAAACTCACATCATACCAGTTTGAATAATACAAGTCAGCAAAGACATGTACCTCAACCTACATGTGTCAGCATTTCCGTGTCGACTGAGCAGAATATAAGCACCTATAAAATACGTGTGGAAGTGGCCTTGGGGAAAAGCCATTCCCAGTTCCAGACTCCAGTTTGCCATCCGACTATTGCTCACTGCTTGCTGCCCCCTTTTCTGTCTCAGAAGGTTCTTTTAAAATCTATTCTCATTTTCTCTGCATGAAGTCAGATGACTTTCTTAATCCAAATAGTTTAAATAAACAAAAAAGCAAATGTTAGCACAAGGAAGAATCATTCCTGGCCCTTTCATAAGTCACTGGATTAACGTCATGCCCGTTCGTCTCTGTCAAACCCTTCATTATAATCCTCCCTGGACACAATGATGTTGCTGACGGAACACTCGAGTTAGGTCAGGCCGCTACAATTTCCTTTACACGTGTTCTCTTCGCCCAGCTAGTGCACCAGGTTGAGAATGGGGTGAGTTTTTAAAGCCTAAAATTAAAATAATTCTGCTATCTCCTACTTTTAACAGCCAACACTCCTCCCCCACTGGCAATTTGTCTTGGTAAACATTCTTCAAAGCTAACATTCCCAGGAACATGATGCAATTTGTAGCTGAGACTTCCTGCTGTATGCATGAGCAACACTATGCTCCTGGCTTCAGTGGCCCACAACAATCATCTACACAGAGAAGCTGGCTTTCATATCTCCTTCCTCTTCTCCCTTCTGGAAGAAAATTATTCCTCTTACCTTTTATAGCAGAAATATTAAAGGTATGCTTATTGCTGGGTACAGTCTAAGTTTCTGTTCCAATTTCAGTAGTCTCTCACGCAAGGAGATGCAGCAAATCACCTCTGGCTGGTGGCCAAGCTACCAGCAGCACAGCCGACCGACGCTGAGGGGTACTTCCCCGTTGCCCGGCTTCACTCTTCATGATTCCCTAACTGTTGTAACTGCTTTGCTGTACGCCTGTCAAACGTGCCGACAGCACCCACTGGCCTCCAGTGAGCCCCCTCACCATGAGGCTCTGCAGGCCCACCCACAGTTGTTGTTAAACTCACCTTGGGTATTTTCTTGGTTTTCCCTGATTTCACAACAGCTTGGGCACTTCACCGCCACCACCAATACCACCACTCCCACCACCTCACCCTCTGCAACTCCTAAAACTGCTTCTCCCTTTTGTTTTCTAGGTATGTGAGCTGTCTCAGCTTTGCTGAGCCTGAAGAAACCAACTAGGAAAGTTCATGCTTGTCTGCTGTCCACTTATCAGCCCCAGAGGCCTTCACAGACCATCCAGGTACCCAGATGAAGCATCTGCTGATAGCTCAGCCTACATATATCCTCCAATCCTACAACAGCTTCATCAGGCTCTAACTCAAACGAGGACTCTGGAGCCCAATTTAGCCCTGGAGAATTATGAACTCTCTGAGGAAGAGACCTGGGGAGGTGCCCTCAGTGAGCTGTGCCCTGGAATGCGCCCGAGCAGATGAGAATTTCCAAGTCCACGGGAGGACTACCTTCTCCTTGCCAAGGGAGCTCTTGGTGCCTTGGGAAGGACACTCACGTCACACAAGCATCTGGTCTTTTCCTGAGACCAGGGACAAGATCACAGAGGCTCAGCTCCAAGGGGACCCCACTGGGTATCAAAATGCTATGGTGGTAAGCTTAGGGATTCCTGGGCCAGGCAGAAGGAAGCTCTGAGTCTCCACTCCACCACTCGCTCTCCGCCACTGGACTGTTGCTTCACCCCAAAACTGAAGCTGGTAGTGCCTACTTCGTTGGAATAACAAAGAACATATGACGAGTCCCAAGCCAGAGTAAAACTGCTCAGGAAAAGCTTTCTTTGTTTTGCTTTGATTTGTTTTGCTTTTTAGATGGTCAGTGGAGACTCAACTCCTGAAGTCAGTATTATAACCGATGCAGCAAAGAAAATTTATCTGGGTGGGTTTCAAGCAATAGACAAGGTTCCCAGGAAGAAAGATTTTATTTTAAACTATTTTTTTTCTTGTCTTCTGTATACCTGGGACTGTGATACCCCTATGAGTGCAAGGAAAAAGCAATATTTTGGAACATACCCAAATCTAAGCTGTCCTGGTCTCCATGTTCATTCAGTTGAACCACCAGGCTTTTCATATACTGGAAAAGATAAAGTCAGGTGGTTTTAAAAAACAAACAAACAAATTACTATGTGCCACACTAAAGCTTCCTTATTTTAGTAAACTAGAAAAACAACCTCAGCCAGTAAAGACACGTTACATATACATCACCATACATAAACAGAAAACTAGGCTTGTCCTTAATCAGTATTATTTAAGAGCTAAAAATGAGGGAAGGATTTGTCCCAAGCTGAAACATGTCTGTAAGCTATCCGTACATTATTCTCAGAGAACCTCTCCCAGGTTAACTCTAGTAATCGCATTATTGGCAAACAGCTATCACTGTCAACCTTCAAAAAAAAATTGTTTTGGAAAATGTATTAAGTCATCTTGCATACATAGCTACAACCCAGAAAGATAGCTAGGTAGGGTCACAAAGAGTAGAGATGGAAATTTCAATAAAAGAAACAACGTTTCAGGTTATTCTGAATGTGACTTAGGGCACATCCCTGGGTTTTTCTGGTCTTTTAAAAGAACTGGATTACCACTAGATCTTCACTTCTACTCCAACTCAGGAGAGAAGTGCAGAGAACAAAGAGGGGCAGGGAATCATTACCTTCACATCCTCCTGCTCAGGCGATGATCTGCTGGACACAAAATTCTTAATCTCTGTAAGAGGAATAATTCTCATCAGGATCTGCTGATAGAAGTTTTTATTAAGATATAAAAAAAAGAACTGGATTACCACTAGATCTTCACTTCTACTCCAACTCAGGAGAGAAGTGCAGAGAACAAAGAGGGGCAGGGAATCATTACCTTCACATCCTCCTGCTCAGGCGATGATCTGCTGGACACAAAATTCTTAATCTCTGTAAGAGGAATAATTCTCATCAGGATCTGCTGATAGAAGTTTTTATTAAGATAAAAAAAAAAAAAAAAAGGAGGAAGAAGAGGAAAAAAAAACAAACAAACTAGATGACAAGTATAAATGAATTGCCAAGGAGCCGTCTGCGCGAAGCCAGGTTTTTGGATGAAGCTCCTTAAAAATCGACTCTTAGCAGAACAGAGTATCTCATAACCTGACTGCTCACGCTCCAGTATTATTTGTGTGGACCAAGATGTAAACAAGCCCAGGAGCTCTCACAGGAAATCCTGATAGGAGAAAAAAACGATTAACTAAATAAATGCCCTTGATTCAGAAGGCAGGCTCTGCAAAACAGCACATGACTTGTGCCTACCTGAAGAAATCCCACATGTCTATTTCCTCAAATACCACAAATTTCATATGCTTCAAAAAAGCATAATTCATTCTAGACGAGGTTCGGCCTTTCCTCGGGCATTGGTCAAAGGTGAGAATAACAGCGCAGCCCTTGGGCTCCAACCTCAGACAGTGGCAGGCTGAGCACTGACGGCCCCAGGTATGCCGGGTGCCCTCTTTCTGCATCAAGGCTTTCCTGGAAGCATCGCTGGTCAGGATGTTCTGGGATGAACAGGAAGGTTCACTTAAGGGGTATTTTTCTCTGTGCCTTGACTGATTGGTTCTCTTCCCAAACACTCATTTGCTGGTAAACAAGGGCCACTGTAGTTGAAATAACCACCAAAAGCAGGTTTGGATCCAGAGAAAATAAAAGTGTTGGACACTCCTAGCAAGAACAGACAGTGAAGAATATTTGCCTAAATCTGTATTAATATACAACATTGTGGGCCCCAAGGCCCTGCCCTGGACCCCTCCCCTTCACTGCCCCCATGGCCCTGCTTGATGCTAGTTCTGGCCAAACAACCTCTGGTTCTCCCGGCAGGTACATTAGCTATACATTCCCTACTCCACATTGCTACTCCTATTAATTTAAGTCACCAGAGACCTCAAACCTCCAAGTGGATTTATTTTCACTGCCTGGCAACAGTGTCAGGAGTTTTCATCCATGTTTCTGTTTAGAAATAGTATAAGGATTGGTTTACACCTTAAGGCAAGGATGGAGCAGAAAAGTCAACTTTCTCACTGGCATGTGTTTTTAAAAATCTATATAACTATAGTCTTGAATTTGCCTAATATCAAACAATAAGATATTTATACTCTACGGTAATATTGTTCTTGAATTCAAAGTGTGTATTTAGCTCTACAGTGAAAAATAAAAAGGTAACAGTCTCAATGTCAACCGACCTCAACAAGGAATAAGGACAAGGTGATAGCTAACATCCAGCCTGGGCAGCTTTTGTTCGCGGGTCCCCGCCTACCTTTAGATGTACACCCCACACACAACCTCCAGGTGGCAGCAGAGTAATGTCTGCAACATAGTTAGCAACATGAATATCCAAATGGGCCAACTTCGCCCTTCAAAAGCCTGCTGTTTAAGTGCCAAAGTCCAAAACGCTAAGTTAAGATAAAGCTTTTCACCCCACTTCACAGATGCTGAAAGTTTATGTGAAGTAACTATTATCTTGTTTACCATATTATAGGAACATAGTAGGGGGTTTGTTTTGAAACATGTATAACTCCAAACCCTAAACATTGGTAAGTGGGGAAGATATCGCCAAGGTATTAAAAAAGAAGGGATGGTAACCAGAACCAGTTTCAACAGACACATCTACAAAGGCATCAAGAGACACATACATTTTTATTCTGTCCATTAGAGGATATTCCCTTAAAGCCATTTCAGACCATATGCTCTTAAATTATGATGATTCTACCTTTCTAAAGAAGTCTGAACCTACAGTAGCGATTCAGAAGAATCGTACACATTTTACGCAATATTGCTAATAAGGAAGGCTATATCATCTGGTAATCCAGCTTGCAATAACAAAGAATGTGTTCACTCACCCTTGGCAGTATGGCTTCCTGTGCCTTTCAAAAATCTAGTCTTTTTTCTTTGCCAGCCTACATTTTTCCTTACAGTCTAATGTAATTTTGTTTTCAAACTGTATTAAAATAAACAAATCTTCATTAAATCTGTACTTCATCATTTAAAAGATAACTTTCAAATTTATCAAATCTTTATCTTAAAATCATTAAAGATATTTGTGGCAGTGTGTAAATTCAGGATAATAATATATCTTTAATTAATCTAGGTCTATACAGTAAACTTTTTAAAGAATTTGGTACTCATTCTACTGGTGTTTAATTAAATTGCTCCAGGAGAGTTTCTGCTAAATTACGGGGATCCTTTTACATTCACTCACTACGCCACCGACTGCACAGTGCAATCAAACCACTCATTGCTATAGAAACCTTCAGCAGATAATGATATCAGTAACTCCAAGCTATTCTGTTTTAAAGGCCTATTAATCTTGCCTTCGAGGCCCACCCAGAAGTAAGGATTACACCCTCTAAATCAGACTTACCAACTTCATAAACATATTTGTTACTGCCAAGCTATAATGGAACAAGCAATAATCTCTAATCTTCACGATCGCCAGTGACACTGTACCAGCAAACAAGGTTTCCAAAAAGGGTTAAGTAGCTGTAAGATTAATACCAGCGTCTCGTTAAGAAACAGATTAGCCTAACAGATCTCAACTCTGGGCACAAGCCTACCATCTCCTTTTGAAAAATGAGACCACAGAGGCTAGACTTAAGAAAACAAAAAGCTTATATCAAAAATATAAGATGCTCAGTATTTTCCTTTACATTTGCTGTGTAATCCGACTTCTCCCCTAGGAAGGAGGAAAAAAGAATCATGATGAGAGGCAGCCAGATGACTACTGCTGTTTCATCCCCACCCTCAGGTTCAACTATCCACAGTCACCGGGTTAGATCTGCAGGGCAGAGTCAAAAGCACAACTGGAAACAAGGGTCGTGCTCTCAATTTGCTCTACCTGCCCCACAAATGCCCAGAGAAATTCTTAGGATTGTTCACAGTCTTTGACTGAATCTTTCTCTCCCAAGCGACTGTGAGTTCTGGAAAGGCTGGGTCCAAACTGTTCTTGGCCTTGACACTTATATCCCCAGTGCCAAGCAGAGTGCCTAGTACATTACAGGTATTGAATAAATGCTTGTCTCTTCCACCTGGATCTGGTGGCCTAAACAGCTGATGAGATGTAGTGGATTATTAGGCAAGCTGGGGGGTTGGGCCAGGGAAGGAAAAATTGTTCACTTTTTTGAATTACTAATTCAAACATTTCCAACACTAGCACTATTTTATCACAACTTCTCAACTACCAGATTGCGGACAGATGAATGCTTTTCCCCTTGCTTCCTTTCAC
>NW_006436298.1:8895019-8920046 GCF_000325575.1 Pteropus alecto | reverse complement strand
CTCTGCAGTTACGCATTTGTGTTTCACTTAGAACAACTTTACTTGCAAATATCACTTTAATGTTTTAGCCTAGTGTGCATGTCCAATTCACAACTGCCAGAGAATTAAAATGATGAAGGAAACAAATTTGAAAAACTTCCATTATTCTTAATTCAGAGGCTACGATAACACTTTGACCTTCTGTTTCAGTATCCCAATTATATCCCAATTATATTTTTTTACCTACAAGTGGGAATACTAATAAGAACCATCATTTGGCCTTCCCAAGAGAAATATAGACTGCGAGAGACAAGGAGGCATCTACCTATAGAAATACCAACATAAGCCCCATTAACCCATAAGACCCAACATTCCACTCAATTCAACAAGCTCAGTCCAGTCCCTAATGAGTTGTAGCATCAACAGCCAGGGAGAGGATGCGAAGGTGAGAGAAGAGATTCCTGCCCTCCAGCAATATAATTTTGATATTATATTCTGATATTATGTATAATGCAGAATATTATACTTTAATTTTAAATTATATTCTATGATTTTTATGTATTATCTTTTACGATATAATTTTTATATTTGTATTCTGCATTCTTTCCAAAAGAATTTAAGACATCTTTTTTGAAATACATAGTTTTTAAATAATTTGTAACACTTCTTTTGAGCCAAAAAAGTAATTGATAACATTTGAAAAAGACTATTAAAAAAATCAATAAAATCCCTTTTAATGTTTTAGTATATACTCCTCTCTGTGCATATATTTTTGTAACAGCTTTATTGAGGTATAACTGAATATCATACTATTCACCCATTTAAAGTGTACAAGTCAATGATTTTTAATATATTCAGTCTTATGCAATCATTACCATAATCAATTTTAGAACATTTTCATCACCCCTATAAGAAACTCCACGTCCATTATCACTCACTATCCATCTCTCCCCATCCACCCCTATTCTTACTCCGCCCACGGCAACCACTAATCTATGTTCTGTCTTAAGGGATTCACCTATTCTGGGTATTTCATATAAACGAAATCACACAGTATGTGGTCCTTTGTAACCGGCCTCTTTCACTTAGCATAATGTTTTCAAGGTTCATCCATCTTGTAATATATCAGTATGTCATTCTTTTTTATTGCCAAATACTATTCCATTTCATGGATATACCATATTTTATATATCTATTCCTCAGCTGATGGGCATTTGGGTTGTTTCCACTTTTTGGCAGTTATGAATAATGCTTCTATGAACATTTATGTACAGATTTTTATGGAGATTTGTTTTCATTTCTCCTGAGTACCTATCTAAGAGTGTAATTACTGAGTCATATGGTAACTTTACCACATATGTTTTTTATATATTTTTTCACTCAATAATGTTTGTATAATATACATATTTTTTACATCTACAGTGTGCAATCCCCCTAACCTCCATAAAATCTCGAGCAGTAAAGAATTTATTCATAGGCAGAAAAAACGATAACCTCAGCCCAAAAATCTAGTTGCAACTATCAACCTAAGCAGAAGCTCTAAATCATTATATTTCAAATTGAGATCAGGGCATAATTTTTCTAATTTACTCAACTGCTTGAATCAAATGAGGAAAGTCATCTATCAAAGAAATGAAGATTCAATTTTGACTTAGGAATACCTTTATGTCCCTAAGACTTCACACTTAGATTCTATTTTAATGTAGGAAAGAAACTCCTTTGCTATGTTTCCTACTAGAGCTTATTTCGACCACATTAGACTCTTTAGTTGATATACTAAGTTAATGCTTTTCCTTCTCCCACAGCCTGCTAATCTGACGCAGCTGGAACAAAGCAACCATAGCAAATGGGAACAGAATTTGTTGTATCTAGGTGAGTTCTGAGGATTCTCAGATTCTTTCCAGCTCAAACTATGATTCTTTAATTCTGTGATAAACTGGAGGAGGCAAGGAAGAGAATTTTTCTTTTTGTGTGAGAAAATACTATTATAATAATATACATGATGAGCATCATATCGGCTTAATATTCTATTTTTGTCCTTGATGAAACTTTTTTCCTCTTGTAGGCAAGAGGAGAAAGCAGGTTGGCAAAGTCGGTCTCCAAAGAAAGTACAGGAAAGGCTGAGCCGCTATGCACAACACAAGAAACAATCACAAATCACTTCCTGGGGCTGGGAAGTACATTCTCTGAGCAGGCTTTATAATTGTCTTGAAAATTCCAAAATACCTGACTCAGATGAACAATGTTGATCAAATCCTTGGAGGGATAGTCTATACTCGGGTTCAGATAAGAGCTGCGTATCCAACTGAATAATCCCCACTGCAGAACAGCCTTCCTAATGCTGTCCTAAATCCCCAACATCTCAGGTCCCAGTCATCCTGGTGCAAAGGACCTACATCTTGATAAGACATTGGAACCATATTCAACAGTTCTAAAAAGACACTGAATTAGAGTATTTAAAATAAAAAATCTTGGAACGGAAATTCTGCATGGGTAAAAGCCCTCCTGTTTTCCCAATAATATCTCAGAGCAGATATTCAAATAATGAGACTCCATCACACAACTTCCTTTTCACATCTCACTCAGAGCACACAGAGAAGTGCTGCTCTCTCGCCTAAAGAATTTTCAAGCGAAAAATATGCTCACCTTATCACTGCAGCATGAAGAGCTATGTCCTCGTATCTCAACATACACATGATCACCAGTAAGTCCACTCTAGCCACGTATTACAACTTCACTCATAATGAGAATTGACCAGTTGTCAGATACCGGTCAAGGTGCTCTATCTATATTTTCTCATTTAAGCCTTACTATGCAATATTAAATAGCACTCCCACTCTGCCATTTTCCATAAAAGAAAACACAGCTGAGTAACTTGCAAAATGCTCAGAAGCCAGTTCACGGCAGAGCTGAGGTTTTTAGCAGAGTCTGCTTGTTGCTGGTGTGTGTCATCAGGACATGTCTGCGCATGTGGGTCACAAATCTCCCGTCACAAGGACTTTATGAGACAGGTCAGCCACGTGGAAGGGAGCTCACTTCAAGGCAATGATTCCAATTTTGCACTTTTCCATCAGACAAATGCTGGAGAGAACTTCAGAACAGCAGACCAAACACTATGTAGATAAATAGTCGGTTATGTAAGGGTTGTTGTTCTATAGTGCCGCAGGTAAAAGAACTCACCATCTGAGTTCAGACCGCCTGGACAAGCTGTATCACCTCAGGTAAGTTATGTGACCTATCTGTGCTGCCACGTCTTCATGTACAAAATGGGAGAAATTGACTCTTGACTCCCAGACATATTTCTCTCCGCGACCACTGGAATGTGGGCTCATGAGTGTACAAATTTTGCTCAGCTCGCAGCTGCAGCCCCAGCACATAGAGCAGTGCCTGGCACTCAACAAATGCTTGAGTGAAGTTAAATGACAGTCAATGCCTTAAGATCAGGGGTTTTTCCCTTTGCCATTTTGGTTACTGCTATATCACCAATGCTTAGAACAGTGCCTGATACAAAGTGGGCACACAGTAAATGTTTATTAAATGGATAAGTAAACAAGCCTACAGAATTCACATCAGTCTCCCTAGACTGCGTCTTGCCTTTGGATCCATGGCCTCCTCTGCCTTCTCCACAAGATCATGAGGAGGAAACTCTTCTGAGCCTACTTGGAGCTGCTGCCTCCACCTGAAGGAAATAGTTTTGCCCACTCTTCTTTAGGACTGGAACACGTGTTCCAATCCCAACTTCCTATTTCCTTGTTAATGAGAATATGGAAGATAATTAATAGGAAGAAGCCAACAAAGTAAGAGACCAGTGACACAAAAGTTATGACAGCAAATCAGACAAAGATTTTTAAAAACTGCAAAAGAATAAAAAAAGAAAATGGGTTCATTTAGTGGTCAATGGTTTTGCAGTGGTTCTGCTTGTTTTATGGCCCCATAGACTCTAGGCAGACAATAGCCTCCCAGGCAAAAAGTGAAGAGGGGTGTGTGGCCAGGCATGCGTGATCCGAATTTTCAAGGTGACCATGAGTAGTCCCTGCCCCATGTGAGCATCACTGTAGTTAAGGGTGGAGAGAATGCAGGTGACAGTGAAAAGGGAGAAAATAAGGTCTATGAAGGGCAGGATCAGTAAAGATCAGGACAAACAACATTTCCCAAATTCCTTCCACAGACCACTGCCATGAGATGCTGAGAACTGTGAAAAAGAGAGGTTCTTCCATGACCAATTTAGAGAACTGTTAGGTTAAACAAGGTTGCACAGGTTTTTTGACTGCAAGACTTTCTAGAACCTATAGAACATTCAATGTATTCTCAATCTCCAACAGGGGGCATTTCACATATAGCATTTTCTACTCATCTGGCCAAAGAATCCTTATTTTTCAGGGTAAAATTGGTGTTCTGTATTTTTCAGGGTAAGATTGGTGCTCTTCAGGAAATTCTAGAAAAGGATCGCGAAGCACAAAATAAGGACAAAGAAGGCAAGGGACAAAACAGTCAGTTAGTGGATTAATAAATTCTAATAACTAGTTTATTCGTCTCGGCCTATTAAAAACGAGATGACTTTCTGGCCATTTAATTCATTAGGAATAGCTTCCCATTATTCTGGAAGTACAATTACAATCATGAAATTATGGGAACATAATTGGTTCATAGACAATAATAAAACCATTTATCACACTAACAGAGACAGCACAGTAAATTTTCAGGCTAAAGTTATTATAGTCTTTTAATCAATGGCAACTACAGATATGAGCTTAGAGCTCCCCCCATGACCCACTGCTCTAGAAGGAAGAGAAAACATAATCTGTTAAGAACTTTCTAGTAGATCTCAAATGGAAAGTTTGCTTTGGGGGTTTAAAGGAAGGGGGGGAAAAAGCAAGCTCTTATGCTCAAAATGTTTCATTTTCCTAACTGTGTTGCCTCCAGGCTTATGAACAAATAAAAACTAATTGAATATTTTCACTTTAGTTGAATACTGCCTTCTGCTAAAACACGCATATAGTTTCTAACATGTCCTCCAAACATATAGAAGTAAATACATTCTCTAGAAGGTCCATAAAATACACACACTAGTTATTTGGAGCTAGGGAACTTGAGTCTCTGTCCAAATTCTTTTGCTTATTGATTGAGTGACTTCAGTCCAACTGGCAGCCAGCTATACTAACCTGGCTGTCCCCAAGTCCCATCAGATTCAACCTGTCTAAAACCGAGTACATTTTTGTCATTATTCTGTTTCCATAAGGCCTAGACTACCCAGGGACACACCAGGAATGGAGGAATCACCCTTTTCCCTCACCACTGACACCAGCCTGACATCCTGCACCTTCAAATGGGGACCAATCTGTCCCTACCTCTCCAATCTCATTGCACTGCGATGGGGAACACTCACTTCTGCATGACTTCCAGCAGCCTCTGGCTTCTCCAGTCCATCTCCACACTCTCGAAGAGTAAACTTTCTAAAATAATAATTTAACCTGATTTGTTTCAAGCAGCTCCCTAGAGCTGTCAGTGTGGAGTTCCAGTTCCTCACTTTGTGTACAAGCCCTGCCAATTTGCCTCCCTCTCAAGCCTATGTTCCTGTCATCTTACACACACACGCACACACGCACATCCCTATACGTCATGCATTTCCCCCAAAGTATCATCTAGATCAGAACTCTGTATTGCAAATATTTCCACTGTCTAAATTCCCTTCCCCCTATTAGAGCACAGCTCCAGGGTCACCTCCTCCAGGAAGCTTTCCCTGACTACTCCACCATCACACTCCACAGAGTTCTTGTAGTGCTTTAGACATATTACTCCTGTAGCATTTATCATAATGTGCTAAAACAGCTTGTTCTTCTACCCCAATCTCAAATTGTCAGACCCTTAAATGCAAGAACTTAGAATTTAAGTACATATTTAGATCTTACTTTGTTCTAAATTAGTTTGAAAGTAGATTACAAGGGAAGAAAAATATACAAGACGTTAAGTAAAAAACAGAAGTTGATGTTTAAAAAAACGAAAAAGCAAAGGTGAAGCTTAAGAAATGAAGGTAATTCAAAAATGCATTCAGCAGTACCCTACACATCTGCAAATAGCTTGCTAGAAATTTAGCTCCAACTTTTTATCAGCCAACTAGAAGCAAGAAACCTAATCAGTTACAGTTAGAGCAGTAAAGCAAGCCAACGGTTAAGAAGCCAGCATTCCTGACATAAGACCAGAAAGAGGTTTCCCCTACAGGTCTTCAGAAGAAAGCGTGAAGTTCCCCACCACATCTTTGGGTGGGCAGGGCAGGCTGCAGCTCCCTTAATGCAGCCATTACATCACCCCCAGGAGAGAATTGTGAAGGGCTCAAGAGGGTGCAGCTTGGGTAGAAAGCTCAGCTGGTCAGCTTAAGCCAGGAATGTGTGCAATGTGGACGGGCCACACAGGCTTCCAACAACTCACCACAAATCTTCCTTCTCCAAGGCGACTTATTAACAAACACGAGGGAGAAGAGTTTAAGATTCTGCTACCTGACAAATACCTGGAATGCAACTACTCTATGTTGCTAATTACAAACAGAATCAAAGGTGCTGACCGGCTTTTAACACTGGAGGCTTAGGGACAAGGATCTCGTTCTATTTTTTCTCCCTAACCTTAGCATCTAACATGGAAGTTCTCAGCCCTATCAGACTGTTGTCTCTTTATACTAACAGATATTTAGTAATGTTCCCTCCACTATCCTGAAATTAAATAGATAACATATCCCTACCCCAAATATGTATAACCCTATCCTCACATACAATTTCAAAAAATAAAAACAATACTCTAAAATATAAAGCAAAAGGAAATTGATAATACGCATTTCAATATATAAAATCTCTGCCCTAACAACCCTAGAAGACATAATGATGTGGTCAGATTCTTGGAACTACTGTATTTTAGAAAATAAAACAAACAAAACAGAATCTATTCTGCACTGGAAATACAGGACTATTCAAGAACAGAGGTAAGAATGCTCCCTAGAGGCCAAACTTGTGTGTGTTACTAGGGCTCACTAACTGATCAGACTTCTTTATGTATGTAAAGAAGAAAGAGCCTGATCTGCAGTAGAGATTGCATGCCCAGATAAACTGCCAAGTTGGAGAAAATGAAAAAGCACTATGTCCCAGCAAATCGGATGGGTGTTACATGCAATTGTGGCATCAACATGATCCCATGTGTGACAACATGAAACAGAGTACTAACAATTTGTTATAAAAATTATACCTCTCATAAGGATTCTCGCCTTGAGTCAATTTTCTACCTTTAGTCTCTGAAGCTCCCTCAGGACTTCGAAACGCTATATAGGACAACCCTGGTTGAGTAGGATTGTATGTACCCTGACTAACAGCCTGCATCTGCATCCCTCACACCTACATGCGAGAGCTGCTCCCCAACCCACACTACCACAGAAACACCATCCTCTGTAAGATCCACTTGCCCAGCACAGAGCAGAGGTTCCACGAAGGTGGAACAAGCTAAAGAACAAGCGAGTGATGAAGAACTGAATGGAATGAACAAACTGAACTTGGGAAAGAGGGGAGTAATCTTTGTGTGTCAGGAGAACACCCTGAAGAACACGAATGTGGGAGGATCAGGGCCTGGCAAAAGGCTCTCGGTAAATGCTAACTGAATAAAAAGCGGAAAAACAGTACACTTTGGGTGATGCTGTCAGAGGACCCAGGGGCTCTGTTGTATTACAAAACCCTGATCTTGCTTCTGATCTCCTTGGTTCCTGCTCTGCTTCACCGTGCACTTGAACCCCCAGCGAGCTAGTTAGTCCTGCTAGTTAGTTCTGGGTTCCCCAAGTGGAAAAAGAAGGAGCATGCATACCTTCTTTGGCTTCTGCAGCGCTGGAGGGCATATCTGGTTTTTCCTCTGGCCTGGCTTCTTGCTCTTCAAGAGTCTAAGAAAGCAAGAAAAAAAAAAAATCACTGAATACCATTTGAGGCTTCAAATATGCAACAAAGAGATGAAAATCACATTCAAGAATCTCAGAGCTGGGACAGGCCAGAGTCATGACCTGGGAGGTAGACAAGATAGGCAGCCCCCAACAGTAACAGTAAGAGATGTGGGGAGCCTAGAGGCATGGGCCAAAACTGTCCCTGAAACTAAACCGCTTCCCCAGGTCACAACCACCAGAAGGTTCTCAGGAACACGATGCATGAATGAGCAAAAGAGTAGACAGAGAACGGACAGTCTTGGAACCAGAAAGCAGTGCCACTGTTTTACTCTGCCCACCTATACCAACCCCCATCCACATGCTAGGACACAGGGATCTTAGAGGCCCAGCGATGGGGTAGGACCACCATCACAGGGAAGACCCAGGATGAGTACAGGCCTTGGGCTGCAAGCTGGCACTGGCTGAGACTGATTTTGTGAGCCTTAGAAAGAAGCTGCCCTCCTCGAACCCTCTGTATTTTCTTTTCAGTGGGATTCCCCACCACCAGTGAAAACGTGAAGAAACATGGAATTGTGTGCTGATGTGTCAAATGGTAAGGCAGCCTAAGACAGCAACGGCTCATCTTCCAAATCAAACACATGAGCAAACTTGGGCAGCCAACCTTACAACTGACACAGACCCCTAAATATACCTGGGCATGTGATGAAAGCTCACTGTACCAAGAACTAAATTCTCAGCATTCTGATTAACAGAAAAAGTTCTCTAATGAGGAAAGAACTAAAACATGATTAAAAGGTATAGCTAAGATTTTTGCCTATTATTTAATTTCCTAATATCTATCTTCACAGCTCGGATATGTAGCATCAACCTGTCATTTTTTAACATTTAATGTTTATTATAAATTATCAATCTACCAGTGTCAGCTATAATAGAATGTGATAACATGAATCCTTTACAACTCTGAATAAGTATGGCTTCTGAATGGGATCACCTGAATGGCTCTTGGATACAGAAAGGCAAACTTTGCAGCAAGATTTTATTGTTGTTGTTCTAGAAGGCTGCAGATAACTGAGCAATGCCCAAACCCTGAAACCGAAGATGCCTCCTTGACAGGACTGAGGATACACTATGGTTCATTGAGAATAAATTAGTCCACGAGGTCAAAGTCATATGTAAAAACAGACTTTTAGACATCTAAGATTTAATAAAGATAAATACATTATTATTATACACAGTCTCACACGTGGTACTTGAAATTGCAAAGCTTTAGTGTGAACAACCCATATCACAATTATCATCTGCTTACATTTAAAATAACATCTAACCAAGTAAGAAATAGACCAAAAAAAAAATTTAATGACTTTGGTCATCCTAAGGAATCTCAGCCCTGTTCCCTTCCAGGTCTCCCCACTCACTACCCAGCCCCATGACTCGGAATAGGAATTAAAAAGAGGAATGCTATTGCATTGCAACAGATTCTTTTATCAATGTTATATCGTAAGTAAATTTTATCAGTGTTTTTCACAAAATGAAAATCTCTAAGTAACTGGAAAGATATTTCCATTTGGTCTTTTTTATTGTAAAGTCCACTACAATAAATACTTAGCAAAAGGAAATTGATAATATGTATTTAGATTTACTCATCTTAAATCTTCCCCAGGGTCATCAGTGTTACCTCAAATGTGTTATCAGAAATTATGAATCCAACCTAAGAAGCTGGAGAGTTTAATAATGAAAAGGAAGTTCAATGGTTCTTGTTATACACAGAGAATGCTCTTATCTTTTTAAGGAGTTCTGTCACCGGAGTTCTGTCACCAGGGGCCATGCTGTGGTCAGAGTGTCCTTTATAAGAACACACATGTCGCTGAGCTCTGCTCCAGTAGAGCTGCTGGGAACAAAGCTCATGCTGAACAATGCTGCTTCTCAAGGCCAAGCCTCTGCCTGCAGGAATATCTGCATCTAGGAGCCTGGGGGAGAAGCCACCGGTATTGCTGAAGGCTTAGTATCTTTAAACAATACTTAAGTATCCTTAAGCAAAATGAGGAAACACTGTATGCCAGAAAATTATACACTAAATTTCCTAAAACCTAACTAGGGAATTTAGTTTATATTCTGAAGAGCGTGTTTCATTTTAATTGTTGAAATAAAACCCTATGTGGAGTAAGCCAACAATAATCTTTATTTTACATGCAGTGTTTTTGGCAAAATCTTAAATTTTATGAAGCAAACATTTTATAAAAACTGCGATATATAATAATAATATCATTTTCCTGAAATATTTATTCTGTAAATTCTATACAGTCATGAAACCTGTGCCTTATTAATGGACGTGCTTGAGTCATGGGAGTTGCAGGATCTGGTGAGCAAAGCCATTATACTCCTGAGTACTGTCAACTAGACTAACTCAAGTTCTTTTACTCAAAATAACATTTTGCTTAATAATAATTAAAAGATATAATTACTTTTATATTCTTCCAGTTTCCACAAAAAAATAAATAAATAAAAATAATAAAGATGAAACATTTTAAACCTTGAGATGAGCATGCTATGATAGCACTCAATGCTGGGGTTTGGACCATGGCAGAAGTGGGGAAAACCTCTTTGAAAAAGAACTGGTTTCAAATGACCAGTCCCCATTCATGAAGAATCTGTACAGTGGGACAAATGCTTCACTACATCTAAGCCATAAGAAGCCTCACAAGTAGATACTATACATGTAAAAGAACCTTAAATGCAACTGCTTTAAATAAGAATTATAATACAATCAATAAATTCATAGAGAATATCCAATATTAGAATATTAAAACCCTACATTGGCAGGGCTGGCTCACGACAAGTAAAGGAAACATGAATACTATGTGAATTACTACCTTCTACTGCCAAAATATTACATAATAATCTTCATTCTACTGATGTAACACAATTTGCAATTCCATGGCCCGCAAGTTTCTGTTAGAAAAACACTGTTCCCAAAACAATGACTGTTGCCTGCACTCCCAAGGAGTGTGTTATTGCATACCAGAAAAACCGGGCACAAACCTTAGTGATAAAGGCTCTATCCCGAAGGTATTTCCTGAAGAGTTTAATATCTGCCTCCAACAAATGCTCGGCTGTGTGGTTAAGCGTCAAGGTCAGCATTTCTGACGAGTGAGTGTACTGCAGGATGGCATCTTCGCCGAGCTGCACACGGGAGAAGCCAGGGGAACGTCTGCCCTGGAAACTGAACCGTCACAAATCAAAACCCAGGTGCAGCTTCAGACACCAACCCCAAGATCCCAGTGACCCTCATATTACAAATCAGACTGGCAGAATGATCCTCAAAAGCCACTACTGACAATAAGTTCAAAAGATGATGTAAATAGAGCCTAATGAAGCCATCTTTCTTCTACTACCTAGAGAAGATGTCAATGGAAAAGTCATGCATGTATATTATATACTTTAAAGATTTATATAAATAGCGAAACAGTACTGACTTTTAAACATAGTACTTTACCCCAGTATTTCATTCTCCTTTCAATATGAAAAGATGCCTCTCTCTTTAATGGGGCCGCATGTAGCAGCAATTAGCTGGCAACCAGCAGTTTATTAGGTGGTTACAGTGGAAAACAGATATGATCTCCAGGGAACATGGTGAGGTTTGGATGTTACAAACAAGTAAGATATTCATAACACACTGGTCCACTGTTGTAAACCATTTTCTCATGCAAATTAGAATATGCATAAATTTGATCGTGTTGTATTCTTGAACACAATCATAAACAAAGGAAGTACATTCCCAAACTAAATTCTTGAATATCAGCTTATTTTCTGTTCTGTTTGGGCTAACAATTGCACATTTATTAGCTATATGTAGGCTTCATGACTCGTATCACAATATTCTGGGTGGCTTATAATAGCAACAGTAAAGGAGCCTCAGGAAAATGCGAATGGCTTCCAGATAACTGCCCAGCTCAGCATGTCATATTCCGACAGATTGCTCCCCGATTCCTCACATCACAGAACTAGCAGTCTGCCTATTTCTTCTTCCAGGACCTCACTTCGCTAGTGAACGTTTGCTTTACAAAAATATAGTGTACTTCCAATCAAATAAATGTCATCTCCATCCCACAGAATGACAAAAAGAGATCCGTGAAGAGTATTTGTACACTAAGATTTGGGGCATCTCCCCAAACTCTGCCAGGGACTCCAGAATCTTCCAGGAGACAATTTCCTATGCTAACGACAAGCCATTGAGTCAAACTAACTCTGAGCCTGAGCAATCAGATCATTGTTATTAATTTAGAAAATGGAAGCTCCATATTAGAATTTAGCTTACAGTCTACTTCCAATACCACCCATGAATGGATTTATTAAATGTGTAAACATTTAAAACACATAAAATCGTCTGGTCTTGGATCCAGTAGAAGGATACAAAGCTACCAAGGATGAAGAAGTCAGCCTCCAGGACCTCGATGCAACACTGAACTACCCACGATGACTAAGTCAAAGGAAGCAGTCCTGCCTTACCCTTTCTAGCCAAGAAAGTGGGGTCATATTAAAGTGAAGGAAAGGGGCCTGTTCATGGGCTCTTCCTTTGGTTGCTGGTCATTTGACCAAATGAGGGGAAAAAAAAAAAAACAGAAAGCTCTGACTTCTACTTCCAATGTCCACTTATACATCATATGTCCATAAATTAATTACATTGCATTCTATGAGCCAAACAAAAAAAAACAGTCCATTAATGCCATAATAATGCTGACAATATTTAATATTTATGTACTTTGTAATTTTCAATGTAATTTCCCACTTATCTATTTTTTTCCCTCATGTTAAGTGAAGAAAATCACTATATATGAGTCCTCCTTTCATTTAAAAATACTGACTCATCTGAACCATTCTAAGTAACAAACGACACATTCATTTTTCATTGCAAGTGTGAATATCATCATAAACAGAAAACTTTACAGTTGACAAATTATTTATTTTACATGATTTCACTAGATCCTGATAACCACCCAAATGGCTACATCGTGTCTTCGGGTTTATCTGTTATTCATTGATTCAACAACAATTTATATTCTTTCAATGAATGTTATGTGCCAAACACTGCAGTGAGTAAAACAAATAGTTTCAGCCCTCAAATGATTTAGGAGACATATATAAAACAGATGATCACTATATATGTAAAATTCTAAGTTATAATTAATATTGTGGATTATTAATTTTAATTACAATTATTGCTGTGAATTAATCATAATCATAAAAGACCATAACATAGAAGGCCTCTCTAAAGAAGTGACACTTAAGCTGAAGCCTGAAAGATAAGTAGGGGTTAGGCATTTGCTTTTTTTAATTATACGTCCCTATAGAGCCTTTTGAGACTTTTTCCCCAACTCCTTCTCCCTCATGAAGTCTGAATACCAAATATATCTGTTGATCTGTTTATGTCCTACACGTATATCTGTATTTTACACATAAGAATTAATGGTAAAATATAAACCAACATTAGCTTTTGGTTTCATTTTAATTTTTTCATAATGTCTGGCAGACTTTATAGAAACAGATTAAGAGAGAAACTATCAGGTAACCACTCACTTTGTGATGTCTTCAACTAGCTTGGAGTGTCCACTGTGCAAAGCTAAGTCTAATGGTGTGGCACCCTCTTCATTGGGTAAAGCCAAGGCCTGGACACCCCCAGGGAGGCACACGAGGAAATGGGAAAGCTTAGGCAAGCCCCATCTCACAGCCAGGTGTAGGAGAGACTCTCTGGGAAGAATAACTGAAAAGAAAGACAAACATATATCAGTCCCTCTGTTTACAAAATTTGTCTCATGCATTTTACCAGAGACCATGTATTTAGACATAATAAGAATGACGGAGCTGAAAGGAACCATCATAACTATCTAATTCAAGCACTTCATTTAATAGATGTGGAGAGGTCAGTGATTTGTCCAAAGTCAGGTAGCCAGTAGGTGCTGGAGTCAGGTCTGCTCACCCCTGGTACAATTATGGTACCCATTCGTTCACATTCACTCACTTGCAGTAAGGTAGGTCATCGGGAAGAACAAATGCTAGGAACAGAGCATCCTTGGGAAACAGACACTGTCAATTTCCAAGGTGTCCTTGGAGATGGTGCTACTCCAGCAGGACAGTCTCAGAGGCCAATGCTGTAAAGAAGCCTCATTTTCCACACTTAGTCCTCAGAGTTGCTCTCCCCTAATGAGAAACTGGGACAGAAATGGGCTTCACATGTCCAGAAAATGAGAGATCATGGTCCTTCTCAAACTTCATGGTGGTGCTTTCATCCATCTACTAGATCCCAGGAATTATGTCAGCATTGCCAAAGCCACCCCAGTGCTTTCCCTAAAAGTTCAGCCTTTTCCTTGTCACGCACCCCTTGACATGCAGTTTAAGTCCTAAAACCAATTTTTAACGATTATACCATGATCCCTACCCAATTCTAATCAAGCCCCCGTCCTCTGTATGAAAAGACCCTCATTATACCAAACTTAAATTCTGACTAAATTCTACTCTTGCCTCCCCATTTGAGACACTGCTAAGGATCTATGGAGGTGGAGTTCTCCCTTACCAAAGCAGGCAATAAACTCAGCTTTGTCACACCAGCAGGTGGTCGTGATGCTATTTGAGGAGCCAGCATCCAACAAAGCCCTGGTTTAAAACAACCAGGAAATATTCCACTGCTCATGGATGCAAAAGAAAACTGCTTACATTTTTAATTACTTTATACTACGATTTCTATATCTAGATCAATGAACAAAAGGCCTTATATTTTAAGTATGTACATGAGCTTTCCCAGTGAAATGACACTGACTTCACCATGCATTTGCTCCGTCATCTGTGTGACACAACACAGACTCCCCTTGCCCCGTAAGATGATATATGAAATGCCCAAACATCTAAAAACAGACAAGGCGGAGTACCCCCACCAGACATTTGTTTAATATACTTGATATCTTCAAAAAGAGCTATGTTGGCTATTATAGAACTTATCCTTAACTAGTTTATCCTTTAAGTTTTTGGTCTTTAAAATTGTTTTATTAGAAAGCAGGGTTTTATTCTTCACAGATTCATGTGTATATCATTTCAATTTATTTCCTTCTTAAATAATAATCAGGAAGAGAGTTGTTAGGATCAGGTAACAGAACAAACACAAGTGTGTACATTCCCCAACACACCTGTCAGCGTGCAACTGTAACCAGCCACACCAGGATGGAATTTCTAAGTCACAGGTCCCAATCTGAATCTGGTGAGAATCTGTCCCATGGTTATACAGGACACAATTTT
Source organism: Pteropus alecto (assembly GCF_000325575.1). Lineage (NCBI taxonomy): Eukaryota > Metazoa > Chordata > Mammalia > Chiroptera > Pteropodidae > Pteropus > Pteropus alecto. The sequence goes on along the minus strand of NW_006436298.1, from coordinate 8,904,877 downwards.
CTTCTAAGAAAAATATGACCAAAAAGAGCACCTGCACTTTTTGCATTCCCTTTTAGAATAATACCATTGATAAAGGTAAGTATGGTGTCAATCATTTAAACGGTACTCCCTACAAAGCATGTGGCAATCCCCTAAATACCCTCAAAACTGGGGTGAGGTTCACGGTATTCAGCCTGACCCACAGTGGGAATATGGGGAGAAGTAGTTTCCTCCACCGAGAGAGCTTTCCAGCCCGTTCTTCTAGCCCAGCTCCCTCTTCTCTTCTTTCTGGCTCCATCTCGTTCCATGGGAGAGAACAATAAACACATGGGACAGAATCCCACTCTCCCCCCCCCTTGCCTGCATCCCTCTCCCCTTCCAGAATTGACCCACTTCCTTGGGGAGATGGGGAGGCAGGGGAAAAGAGGTCTTCTAATGTTTGAAGAAAACAAATAAAAAGCTAACCAAAACGTTTTGAGAGCTTTCTCATTCGGTATAAAAGTTCAAGGCGCAGAATCAGGCAAACAGCTTGAAAGAGGAAACATCATGACATATATAAATTATTCTGTTTGTTATAGAGTTTCAGATTCTTAACAGCGGTCAGGAAAACAAGCTTTGGAAAGGTTATACAATTTGGCAGAGGTGGAGGTGTTTAATTAAAATGAAATCTTTTTTCCCCCCCAAATAAATAGGTTTCTTCCTGTTCAGTTGGTGCCAGATGTTATTTGAACCAATGTAACTACAACAGAATTACTAAGAATTGTTCTAATGGCAAACATTAAAAGGTATGACCTGTAACATCCTGGGAGCAGATCACCCAGACACAAAAAGGAACTGAGCAGGCTGTGCCATTCAATCAGCATTCTCTTCACAGTATAAAAAGAGGTTCATCTGCCACAGACGGGTAAGGAGACTCAAAGTCCATGCACCTCGCTTGCCACACCTCAGTGTCTCTGCCTAGAAAACGAGGCAGCTGCATCAAAGACCCAAGGTCCTAAAAGTGTTCATTCCTTACTCAGGATTTTTGGGGATCAAGGATAGATGAAATACAACACGTACCAAGACACCTTCCAGAGTATCTGAAACAAAAGTGTAGGGTTGGCCGGATGGTTTGGTTATTACCAAAGGAAAGTGATTTTATGAATTGCTCAGTCCAAATTTGGGATCATTATCATACCTATACGATGTCTGACTATGCCTTTCAATTAGCAATAAATTCGGGTTCGAAGACTGAAAAATAAGTTACCAAGCCCTCAGGAACTCGCATTTGCTATTAGGGAAAATGCAAATTAGAACAGCCACAGTGGTATCATCTAATAAATTTTAAGAAACTAATGTCTCGTGACTGAACAATTCCACTCCTACATTTAAAATCTAGTGAGGACTATGCTTTTTATGCACCAGAAAACACTCACAAAAATGCAAAATGGTCAAAAATAGAAGTTATCTTACTGTCTATCAACAAAAGAATAAATTGCAGTATAATCATATGCTAGTATTTTAACAGCAATAAAAATGAATTACAGGCTCACATAGAAGAAACTAAGAAATACAATGTTGAGGGATAAAAGTCACAAGAGAATGCACAGACTACATTTCAATTAATAAGAAGTTTTTAAAAAGTGAACAGTAAAACATATTATTTAGGGGTAGAGAGTAAACTATAAAGAAAAGCAAGGAAATGGTTACTACAGGAGTCAGCATAGCACCTCTGAGGGGAAAGAAGGGAATGTGACTGGGGAGGATGAGGGATGTTGGCACTTTTGGAGTTCAAAGGTATCTGTATGTCTCTTCCCCTCTACTTTTTCCCCACCCCCCAAACACACAGTTGTGCTCAAGGTCCTCTCCAGAATAATTAAAATCATTTCTGAAGTGAGATCCAAGCATTAATCCTTTCTGAAGATTCCCAAGTGATTCTTATGCAAAGTGAGGGTTGGGATCTCCTACCTTAAATAAAAAAGTGGTGTAACAAAATACATATCTATGCCTCCTTTTCATATTACTGTCTTCCCAACCGCCTCTTAAGATCTATGAGGTAAAAAGTTTCACCAATGAATAAGAGCAAAAATAAAATGTTTGTGATTCTTGCAAGTTATTTTTAATCCACATTATTTACTGCTAAGCCAGGATATATAACCTTAAACGTTGAGGAAAATATTAAAGCTAAAATGTAACAGAGACAATGATCTAGAAGCAAATGATATTTTTAAACACAAATTAATTCAGAAACAGGTATACTTTGTACAGTTTAATAATGTTTCATAACTCCTGAGTGGAGCCACTGAAATCTATTCAACACTGTAAGTTTATGAAGAGCAATTTTTTTTTAATTCACCTAAATCCGATTCATTAATATAAGTTCTACTCTGGTTTCAAAGCCACACATAGATATTTCATGGAGGTCTCAGTTTGTTTATTTAAGTCATTCAGTAGACAAACATTGAATGAAACCACTACTATATGTCAGGCCCTGTGGATAGAGAGATAGGTCCTGTCCTTGTCTTTGGGAATCATACAGCCAGCATACAGAATGAAATAAACATCTGGCCCATGAAATCACTCTGATGAACTACAGCTCTAGGCTTAGCCATAGAGTGTGAATAGAGATAAAGAAACCATCTGATGTACAAGAAAACAGCTCTTCAGGTATCATCGTGAAAATTTACAGATGTTTATTAAATGCCAAAAAATGACGAACAAAGAGAAAATGAAAAAAAAACCTGTTACTAAAAATACGTATGGAGAGTAGAAGAGAGACTCTGGCATAAGCATCACACACAATCTCTGACATTTTTTCAGGACTCTCAATGAAAATAGAAAGAGAGATCATGTCTTACAACATACTCTATTTAAATTGTCTAATGAGGGCTTTGGTGTGTATATAAACAAATCACACTTCCACACAGAATATCAAATGCTGATGAGTCCAAGATAGGAACTGCAAATATAAATACGCTCATAGGAAAGATATAGAAACAGAACATCCCATGAAGCACAACCCAACATGACAGGCATGGCTGGATCATAAAGCCAAAAAGTAGAAGTAAAACAAGCATAATGGCATATGTTATCTTTTCTGCATTGGACACATTTGAGACACTCAGATTACAGCCACTCCTGATTGAAATAATCTAGGAAAACACCAATCACACACGATTATTCCAGAAAATTTGCCTTGTAATGTACAATACTGGAATGCACTTTATGGATTTTGCTTCTCATACAGGTTGGTTATATTTTATTTTACCTCATGGAACTAGTACTAAACCAACTGAAACACTAAAAAGTCTTATCAGGACTTAAAGATGGCAATCTAATTGTTGGTCTTCATAATCTTGGAACTGAATTATACAACATAGGCATTGATACGAGATATGAAGGATCCGGACACAACACTATAGCACAGAGGGGGAAAGACTAAAGGGGCGAAATGTCTGGGTTTGAACACTTACAAAGATGTAGCTTTGGGAAGACCACTTAATTCTCAAGTTTTAAGTTGCTTGATCTATAAAAGGAAAATGCTATATGCCTAGCCCACTATCCAAGATTGTCAAGAAGTTGTAATAGAAATCGCATGTGGGACAGAGTTCTCAAGAACTAGGAAAGCCAGTACTGAGAGGACTTATCAGTCATACACATTTATCTGATCTTTTAATACAAAAATTAAATTGATATATGGTATATTTGAAAACAGTTTTCCTCTGGTTATAATTTAAAAGCATAATTTAAAGGAACTAGCTGTCTGCTTAGGAAGTACTATAATTATATCAGTGTAAGACTCCAGATGTGTCATTAAAACAAATGTGCTTCAGCCCATGCTTCAGGCAGCAGGAGGTCATTAGGTGCCATAAGCAGCAATTATGTCACACCCCCTTTCCAGCCTGCGCAGTATTTTTTTTTTTATTTGTTACTATTTCTTCAAGGCTATGATTCAATTCCATCATTCATTCATTCGATATTCGCTGATAGCCTACTATGTGCCAGACATTCTTCTCTCTCTTCCTACCATAAGCAACCCTCCCAATTGACCCACCAGGAGACAAATGAAAATACAATGCAGTCTAATTTTATCAACGACAAGCAGACAAAGTGTCGACTCATCATATCTTGGAAATGATCTTTCAAAGTCTGAATGGGGAGTCTGAATTCAAGCACAGCCAGGAAACTGGCCACTCATCTGCACCCAGGCAGGGCCCACTTACTGCCTTTGCACTGACAGCCAGCGCCCCAAGTCCAAAGGCTCAGACTGAGAAATATTAAACTCTGTGGATATAAGCTACAACTTTAGTGTGGGGGAATCTCATCTCCTCCATCAGTATCGGGGTATAGTCAGCAAGGAACATTCTGGTGAGAATAGAAGAGGAAGGTAAGTGGGATAAATCAAACAAGAAGTCAGAATATAAGGAGCTGCCCACCTGGGTGAGCGTGAGGAGGTTGGAAAAAGTTAATGAGAAATCTAGATGGGCAGCTATTATGCATTAATGAAAGCAAAGAAATAAACCACCACAGCCACCTTTATTTCATTCTTTCTGGGTGCCAACAACTATAAGAACTTTACATTTCTCATTTCCATCTAATACGTAGTAAGCAAATTACATGCATTATTTCGTTTACTTCTGACAGCCACTGGATGAGGTAGGGCCTTTAGGGGAAGAAACTGATGATATTTGACACAATTATGCGATTGTCCAAGCTCACTCAGTTAGTATATGGGGCATCAAGGATTTGAAGCCAGACTTTTCTATCTCCAAAACTAAGTGCTTAACTATTATGCCTCCCATTAGGCAAAGAAATAATTAGGTAAAATAAGACAAAATCAAGAAGAGAAGGGCAGAAAAGATAGAACTTCATAGATCAACAAATTGAGAGTAAGGAAAAGCAAGCAGAAGGGAACTAAGCAGCACCAATCCTAAGGGCCCAGGCTCACGTCCTGCTCTCCAGATGCCAGCCTGATATGTCACTGCACACACGTGCATACCCCATGACAAAACTGCAAAATAAAAGGTCTGCAGCTACAGATATGGGGAAGAGAAAGCAGGTATGTGGGAATCATACTAGGGTATGATTACAGAAGATTTTGAAGGGTTTCTACCTACATAGCTTTCTGCCCCCAACAAGGCCCATATTTGAAAGAGTCAAGACAAGGCCTTGTAAAGTTCACTTAGCCTAAGTACAGGGGAGCATTGTAACAGGACATATGATTGGTCATTTCCCTAAGAACATACCAACACTCTGGCTCACTGCCCAGGCCCTTCCCCTAGGCCTCTCCCAGGCCTCTTCTTCAGCCACCAGCCTTTTAACCTCCAAATTTTAAAACCAATGTTTTAATTATTTTTTAAATAAAGTAGCAAAAAGACAACTACCAGCATTCAAATCCTATTAAAGAAATCTAGGAAAACAGTAAAATTTTAGTATTTTTCCTCAAAATAAGTATTAAGAGAATACTTGGCTACTGTTATTTTCTAATTCCATTTTAGTCCCTTGTGTGCAGTCAAAAACCTCCACATGTATCCTGCAACGTTGGACAAGCTCCCAGAGAAGAGAATCCAGGGATGGGTTTTGACCAATCAGAGGTAAATTTTAAAAGCTTCCATGTTCCTGAATCCTTTGGGAAGCAGATTAGGGTAGAGTGCTTGAAAATAAAAGCTCGCATTCACATTTTTTTTTTCTTGAAAAAAATATGAAAGAGGGAGAAAGCAACCTGAATATAACCTTATGCTTTATTTCCCAAATGTGAGAGTACATATGTAATTCTCTATTCCCGTCTAAGGGTCATTGGTGCCAGACAAAAGTAGAGAGCTTATTTTTTAGGGAAGAGTTTAAGCTGCTTTGCTTCCTTAAAACATAGTACCTTAAACAGAGAATGTACTTAATAAGAGTTTACTGACTTAACTAAAAAATAAATCCAAATGATTTGATAGATAGGGGGGAAAATCTTTTCCATAGGATTTCAATTCTGTATTAAATTCTTTAGCGCCAGAGAACCCATTCTTTAGCTTTAAATATTAAAAGCCCAAAAAAAGTAGGGGGTGGATAGAAGACAGAGAAAGTATTTTTAAATTAAAGATTTCAAACTTCACAAATGATGCACATTCGTGTGCATGTGCATGGCCAAGTGCTGCAAAATAATTTTACCAATTTACCATTGGACCTATTTTAAAGAACATTCTCTCCACCACTAGCATTTAGCCAGTGGGTTACCTTAGCAACTGAAGGAAAATAATACCAGCTTTAAATGTCAGAAAAGAAAGTATGGAGATATTTGTCCCTTTAGGCACTATCAGAAGTGATAGAAAGCTAGAAAATAATACTGCGTGTACTCAACTGCTTGGAAAATGTCAACATTTCCAAGAAAAACCCCACAGTTAGTCAATATCTATTATTCATCAATTACAAAACTCCTCAGAAAATTTTTTTTAAACCCAGAAACTTGTACTTCGTAATAAATCTGTCCTTTTTGGGTTCTTTATCCAGTGGTATTTCAGCTGATGTTATTTCAAACTTGCTGTCCAGTACAAAGTTTTAGGGCAGAAAAACAAAGCTGACATTTCACATAGTCTGTGGGCCAACTCTTATAATTCAATGTGCCATCCCCTGGTTAATAAGACTTGGAATACAATGAAGTAGGGGCCAAGCAACAGAGCTGTGCTACTGAGCCTTGCTCTATTTTCTATTTCTACAGCTAGCAAATTGTATTCAAGCTCCATTGCAAGTGTTAAACAAATCTTGCTTCTTACTGGTACAGTCTCTTTCCTCTATTCAAAGAAAGATAAACAGATATTTTCCTCTGTCAAACATTGCTGGCCTGCACATTCCCTTCTCCTGCTGCCTAGAAAGAAGGTGATGACTTCAGGTACATGGCTTGAAACAAGATGCAGATGTCACAGAAAATTGGCAGTTCCCACCAAGTCTTTCATAATAAACTGTTAATTCTCACTTAATGGCTTTTCCTGCAGATAAGGAGCAATATTATGACTGCTCTTTAAACTCCTTAAGAGAACACTAAACAATCAAGACACATTTTTAACAGTTGCTAAATAACCCTTACTCTTACAGACTTTCTTCCAAAGTCTTTTTGGCCCTCTGCATTGCTTTCCTTTTTCCCTATTAGTTGTAAAGTGTAGAAAGACAAACATTCTCCTTCAAAGGGAATTAATTTATGAAAACTCTATTAATAAAGCAGACATCATTCTAACCACCCTTCTTAGTAACAACATCACATTACATAACCTATGCATTAAACTTGGGTCCATGACAAAAGTTCTACTTTTCCTTTAAATCGCTATTCTTTACTCCATGACTTGTTTTTGCACAGACGCTCTACTTGGACTTGTCCTTACAACATGGATTCTTCAACTAGTAAACCATTTCTCTAATTTCTAGATTCAAGTTTAAATCTGTGGTGGTTGCTATAACTCTACTGGTGTTATCTGCACAGTAAGGAGCATACTCTTAAAGTGATCTTTGGAATTAATAATTAAAATAATTCTCCAAGCCACTCTTAGCAGGTAATACCAATTCTGACAATTAATTCTCCTTGGGAACAGCTCTCCAACCAACCATACATCTATAGAAGAATGAAAAGTTGGCTCTCTAATTACATCAGCTCTGTTTAACTTTATGCCCAAGACAGCCCTGCAGAAGAGTTGCAAAAGCTCAATTGAGCTTACCCTAAAAACTGTTTCCATGCATAGAATCGATTATAAAGGCAGGAAGAAAATTTACCTCTTTAAACTTGAAAAAGCAATCTAACAAACTTTTGTTTTATTAAAGATTTTAATATTTTTTGCTCTGCAGATTCAGTTCAAGGTATTATCTTTCTTAAATGTTCTCACCACCAAAAGGAAATGGTAATTATGTGATAGGATAGAGATGTTAGCGGATGCCATAGTGATAATCACTCTGCAATATATAAATGTGTCAAATCAGTACACTGTATATCTTAAACTTACACAAGTTATATATGAATTATATCACAAAAGCTGGGAAAAAAAACAAGTTTTATTACGTTTTTATAATTGGTATAATGAGGAGTTCCATCTCTTCCACAACAAGGAACTTCTGTCTATAAGGAGACCCTTGAACATGTGAACTACCTTTACCCAGAGAATTGCAGAAAAGCCAAAATCAGTTTTTCAAAATAACAGTATTTACTTTAGCAAAAAAGTCTTAAATTTGCAAATTATTGCTATATATTGCTTTGTAAGTGTAAATATATATGAGAGTCTCTATATGTCCTTCTTTTAAGTGAGTGGACTTTTTTCCTTAAATCAGAAAACATAAATAGGACAAGCTCTACCTCTTCCATAGGTTGCGAGAGAAGCTACTATGTTCCCAGGGGCAATGCCATCAGTTCTCTGAGATGTCATTTGTAGTCCCTTTGGGTTCTTTACTCAAATGGCAGCCTCCCCCATGTTGATGGCAATCTTGGTGCTTTCCAGCCATGTCAAGTTTCTGGGAACATAGGTGAAGGAAAGTAATATGGCTGAGCAGGAAGGAAAAACTTTACTCAAACATTATCTGAGCACCGGCAGAATAAAACAATATTTTATCCCAGTTAACTTAATTATCAAAAGTATGTCAATCTCTAAGAAAATAATTTTGTCCAAAAACCAAACAAGCAAAAACCCCCAAACAAAAAAAAAATAAATTGTGAAATTTTATTGGATAATTATTATATAACTATTCAGTTTTACTGCAAATTTGGGGTCCTGAGACTCTGCAAAAGCTTTTATCGTGAAAGCTTTTTTCACAGAAAGAATGGGTTTAATTTTATGAAATAGGAATCCAATTTTATTCATGGCACAAAATTAAATAAAACCCAGGATATTTCCTTCCCTAGAACACATAATGAAGTTGCACTGTGAGTAATGATGGGTACGACGCAGGGCCAAAAAAAGGCTCTGCTTTTCTTTATGAAACACAACAGTCCGTTCAGGCTCTGGCCCTTCTCCAGGATCTCAGGCCTTCCTAGTAACTCTCAGTGAACGAAAAGAAAAAAAGCAAGGAATTTACCATAAAATGCAAGGAAATACAGTATTGCTTCAATCAGACTCCATGACAAAGTTATTACAGAAATCAATACTCATTCAGTAACATCTAATTATGCAGCACCCGCCAAAACATAAACAAACATAAAGAAGTTTTAATAAGTATGAATAGTGAAGCTTTAAATACTTTTTGAAAAAATATTAGGAGAAATAATTACTAGGGGAAAAAAAACTGTTTCCACTTACAATGCCACTCCCAATAACATATGATAAACTCCAGTGGGCCCCATGCCTCAGTTTACATCTTACTTTGTTACTGTAATTCATTTACATTAATGACAAGCAACACTAAGAAAATATGGACACTAGAAAAAGGTGCATTGAGCGTGTAAGAAATTCTGAACTGCTTGGAGTAAAACTCTACTAAAATGAAGGGGAGGGACCAAGATGGTGACATCGGAGTCTCCTGAACTTCCCTGCTTCTGTGAAATCACCAAATATACAGCTCTACATGGAATAATTCTCTGAGAGAAATCCAGAAACTAGCTGAACGGCTCCTACACATAGGATGACTAAGATACCTACATCAAAATGGGTAGGAAAGCCTGAGACACACTCTCATCATAAACCCCATTCCCAACACAGAGCCATACGATCAGGAGGGAACCCCCAACTCCCAGCTTCTCCCTAAGGAGCAAAGAGTTTGGATCACACATCTAGTACTGCAACTTTTAAGGCTCCCACCTTAAAAGTGAGCGATGGGCCCCCACAACACCTAGCTCTGAAAGTCAAAGGAGCTTCCATCCATGAGTCCCATAGGACTATAGAAAAAAAAGAAGTTCTTTATGATCACACAAACATGCACCATTGCTATCTCCCCAGGGCTCAG
>NW_006436298.1:8885625-8894968 GCF_000325575.1 Pteropus alecto | reverse complement strand
TTGGCTGCATAAAAGCTATTGCCCAGGGTCCAGCTTCTAAATAGCATGCATCTAGGGGCTGGCTGGACCCCACACGAGCTGGTGAGCATTTCCTCCCACCTTCTCACTCCAGCTCACTCCAACAATAAAGCCAAATCACTAGCATATCTGGAAGGAACTTGTTCTTGGATCACCAGGCTCTGATAGCCAATGGGGCTTGCATTCACAAGGACTGTGTTGGATAAAGAAGCAGCTAATGGGTGGGTACACACATGAGCACCCACTACAGCTATCTCGTTAGGGTTCAACACAGCAGGAACAAGCAAAAAGAAGAAAAAAAAATAGCCCATCTCCTAGTTTTTCCCTAGAAGGGGTTCGACTGCATACTTTCCCAGCTTCTGCCTTTTAATCAGCCCGAATCTAGGTGTTGAGTGATATCCACCCTTTCAGGACACTGATGGGTCTTGACATATCCTCAAGTACTAGGGGCCACTAAGAACAAAGGTGGCAACTTGGACAATCACAAAGGTTTGAAAGGCAACCAGAAGCTTGAGCTGGGCTAACTGAGAAGGTTCATTTCCTACACAAGATCAGTCTGTCAAGACTCAGAGAGGTGGCTATTTTATCTAATGCATAGTAACCAACAGAAAGTCAAGGAAAATGAAGAAACAAAAGAGAATACTTTCCAAACAAAAAGCTAAATCTCCAGAAACTGATCTTAGTGAAATGGAGATGAGTTGGAGTTCAAAATAATGGTCATAAAGATGATCACTGAGGTCAGGAGAGCAACACATAAATAAAGTGAGAATTTCAATTAAGAGACAGAAAATGTTAAAAAGTACCAAACAGAAATCATAGAGCTTAAGAATATAATAACTGCAATGAAAAACACAATGGAAGGATTCAATAACAGACTCAGTCAGTGGAAGAAAGGACCAGCGAACTTGAAGACAAGGCAGTAGAAATCATCCAATCAGAGGAGCAAAAAGGAAATAGGGTGCTAACCCTGTCCTTTAACACTAATGTTGCAGAGAAGTTCCGGTATAAGTCTAGGCTACAGGCAATGTTACCTCCAGTACTATAAACTGTTCTTACAGAAAGTCTTAAAAAGTTCCTAGAAATTTTCAAGGAATTGTTTACAATACCAGGATTTTATTCCTTTGTCTGTAGCTTCATTTGTCCAGACCAACTGCAAATCTGCGTATGTACATATAATACACTCTCTCTATATAAAAATCCATTCGCATACACACAAAAGTCACCTTACTGAGAATTAGTATATTCAGACATTGTTCTAGAAGCTTCGCCATATATTATCTAATTTAACCATCACTGGAAGCCAATGAAGTAGTTACTATGATGCTTCATTTTATAAATTATAACTTTGTGGCATCAAAACGAAAATAACTTGCCCAGGAGTTCTCATAGCCAGGAAGCAGAAGTTGGCTGCATGCTCTTCATTGCCCTTGATGACTCTATCTGTTTAGAAACAGAGCAGCAATCACCCCTTCTCATAGCAAGAAAACATGCAGCGAAGTGGAGCTGCAGCCTAAAGAGGCTGACTTGAGAGCCTGCCGCAAAGAGCAGTCCCTCCCTCCTGAGGCAAAGCAGCGTCAACTAGCCCAGAGATGAGTGGCTTGGATCCTCACGGGAACCAGCCACGTTGGACTGAGGCTTGGGTCAAAAGTAGGCAGGAAAACCCACCCAGGAAAACAGACAATTAATTGTAAGGCAGATTGTGAACTTGACATAGAGAGGAGACATGCAAATTTTCTGGTGAAGACCCACCTTCAAGTGAAGAATTTCCCAAGACAGTCCACCCAAGAGGCAACTCCAGATGGGTCAGAGCCAGCACGAGTTCCTCATCCAAGGCGGACAGCGCTTCCACTGTCAGGGCAAACGGAGTCAGCAGGGTCTGATGGCTACTGGCTGTGAGGCGATCGGCCTGGGTCACCAACAGACGGGCCAGCCTGCAGGCCATGTTGTCCACATATGTCACTGAGCCAGAGCCCATGGTCACCGGGGAGTAACCTTCCGAGCAGAGGCACACAGACACCGTCACAGTCTCCTGAAGTCCGTGGCCTGTATGATAAGACAGCGAACAGTTCACCCAGAGTCTACAGGAGATGCTCTCACAGTGTCCAAAACTCGAGTGGTCACCGGTCTCATTGTGCTGCCTAAACAGACCATATGATCCAGGAGGTCAAGGCAGAGAGGAAAGGCATCCAGTTTTTTTTTAAATGCTGCCAAACCTATGGGGCCAAATTAAAGCTGATTACATCTTTTTCCAGTGACTCCTGATTTTAAAACTAACCTTTTGAGCTCTGAGCACTTCAGCGTCTATTCTCCTAAGATTACCAGGTATGTTATTTGGCAAACCTTCACCTTTTACACCTACTCCAACCCCTGAATTCAAATTTGTCATTTCTTCCTGAATGTATTTCTACCTTTATGTATTTATTTAGGTAACAGTTTTATAAAGTGGCACGACAAAATTACAGAAGGTCGCCCTAATTCCATAGAACTCCTCTGAATATGATTTGGGGTGGGTGAAGACTACTCAACAAAAATATTTATATTGTTCAGTGCCTCCCACTCTGAGAATGGCTTCTCTATCTCATAGATGTTCTTAATATTTTTGTTGTGAGTGATCACCTAATCCTGATACTTTTCTCCCCTCCTTACACTCCTCTTCTTTCATTTGGCCAAGGTTGGTGAACTTTCACCCAGGCACATTTTCATGCTGCCCTTGGAGAATTTCCAGGAATTAGTGCCACCAAACCTCTGTGATTATGCTAACCATAACTGTACGGAAGAGGGGTTAACATTCAGCCACTACCGGCCCCCAAGCAAATGGCTAACGGGTACAAGTCATCTCTGCCTTATTCTCCGAAGCCTTTCCCCAAAGGCTATGGTGCCAGGGCTTCAAGGGACAAGAGTATCCCAGGTTTACTAAGCAAGAACTACTGCCATTTACATATTGCCTCTTTAAAAGTAGTCCAATGTGCAGACACAGAATGCAGCCCCAACCTCTACACTATGCAAATCCAATATATAATTACAGAAATCTGTTCTACATGGTTCTGAAAGGTCACCCTGATAAAGCTATAACCAGGGAAATTAAAGGCTCAGAAACAGAACTGTCACCTGCCTGTAAGGAATCTGTTAAAATGAAGGTAAGAACCTTCACTGCTAAGCAGGCCACAACATAATGAAAATGATTTTCTTTAACACATAGGGAGTGGGAAGGAGGTTCATCCCTACTTGCAAGTAAAAAGACAAAAGTTTTGATATTAGAAGTGGCACTTCAGTTATTTTTATTATTTCTCTATAAAAGTCTTCATAAAAGTGAAGACCAAGACAAGAGGGAGAGGCTAACAGCAGGGGACATGTAATGCCCACGCACAAAGGCAGAGGCCAGAGAGACCAGTAGCCAAAGTAACAAAGTGACTCTCCACCATTAATGAGGTTTGGCTTTCTCTTTTTTCTCCTAAGGATGGGAGTTACTGGGTCAGAGAAGTAGTTAAAATGGCCTAGTCTCAGAAACTAGACAACAGATTGACTCAATGACCAAGCCCAGGTAGGGCTGAAAGGTCTTTGCACATCTTCGCAGTTCTAACTATGCCTGTATTTGCATGTCACCTTCTTTGTGCAGATAACGAATATACTACAGAAGCACTCAACATTTTTCCTCTGAAAATGAGGTCAATATTACCTATAAGAAAAACTGATGGTTCTCTATATGATACAATTTATGAGTGTCAGAAAAAAACCCACAATTAAGGAAAACTGGCAAATCAACAAACAAGAACAACAAAAGCCTCCCTTCCTGCAGGTAATGACATCTTAATTACACCTTTAGGCTAGAGCTTGATGTCTCAATGCACAACCCACACCCCAGTGTAAACACAAAACAATTATATCTGAGGCTATTAGCTCATAATAACACATTAACATGATACATTAATTTGTCATTTGTCACCACAGTGATTAAAGAAGATATCTAGGAGAAATACTGGCTTTAGAATGTCAACATTTTGGTGATGGGAAGAGAAAGTTCTGGACTCTGAGGTCCAGCAAGGAAGTGTCTGAATGAACAGGGCACCAATGAAAGAACCCCAGCTATCAAAGGGAGCAAGCAGGGAGAAGTGACCCCTAGGGCTGCTGGACTGACCGCAGGGGAATGAGGAAGGGAGAACAAAGACAACTGTCAATGTCTCAGTTCTGCCTGAGCTATGCCTAGCAATGGATGGGTGGGGCTACTAGAGGTGATCCTGAGATACAGTGTCACCTCCATTGGACTGCATCTAAAGCACACCCAACCTGGAGAGTTGAGCCTAAGGCAAGGCTGCTCAGAGAGCTGCAGACAAGCTGGAAGAACCTTAGATGTGAGATAACCCAGTGTGAGTGCTCTTCCTAATATATACACAGGCGCACTCACTCTCACACACCCATCCCTCCTTGGAGCACCGTTTACTTTCTCCTCGTGGTCCTCCTCCTGGACTATATCCCTGGCAGGAAGATGCTTACAGACAGATTTCCCAACTACACAGTTAAAAGGACACCTCACCTGGAATGCTGGATTGGAGAATGTTATCCTCCATGCGTTCTGCCATCACAATGTGCCTCTGATGAGATCCGTTATAAATAAAATAAAACTCGGCATCTTTAGGAAGATATACATTTTTGCCAAACTTCGCATAGACTGTCATCTGCCCCTGAAAAATGAATAAATTGGAGCATCGTCACACTTCCTCATCTTGACTCTAGGAAACTGCAATAAATAGGACCCAGGTCTCAAACAGGTTGGTTTGTCATCTTCACTTCACGTGAGCGAGCTCAGATATTATGAATCCTTCTTTCCAACAACATCATTTTGGACAACAGGGGGATGCCTTCTGATATATCGAAGTATGCATGTCAGAGCTGGTTTGTTATTTTTAAAGCTGAAGAAATTAGGAGCATAGGGAAGAATTTTTTTAACTTAATAGATGTGAGAATGTGACACTTTGTCTTTCACTCTGTTGGAATTCCTATTTGATGAACCATTGCTTGTATTAATTTTTTCCTCTGAGATATCATCATGGCATACAGGTTCAGAGTAATTATCTTTTGAAGCTATGACTTTACCCTGTATTGGATCACAATCTGTTGGAAGAACCTTAAATATTCGCAAACATTGCCAAATAAATAGCACCACATGCTCCCATGCTTGCTGTGCCTTTTCCAATCACTGTTTGTCTTCTCTAAGGGATTTCCAAGTCCCCTCTCATCCGGCCTCAGACTTTCTCTTGAGAGCTTCTGCTTGGCACAAAGCCCTATGAAGTACGCTGGTCCCAAGGAGAACAGCTGCCCAGTTGGGTCACCGAAGGACACTCTGAGGAAGGAGGAAATGTCAAGGAAGCAAGCAGCAGGCTGGCACTCTCCAGCATATTACCTCCAGAGGCTATATAGAGGGGTTAAATCAGCAGTGCCACAGTCAAGGGAGTAGCAGTGATGGACAAGCTGCCAAATGGTCTTGGGACCTTGAAGGACTTGGGACACTCCCTCCTCTCAAATATAAAAAGGCAAACAAAGGGGGCCTCCAGGGAGAGGGTACATTCTACCCAGCCTATGGGAGTGGCAGGGAAATGGAAACCAGGAGGTAGAAGGGGTCGCCCACTTTGGAGGGCCTCCAGAGCTCGCTGGGCCCAGTGTAGAGAAGCATCTGGGCTTTTATGTGCCTGCCCAACAAAAATAAACCCACCCTCCAAGAATTCCTTCCCCTGTGACAGGGGAGAAAAGTGAACAGAGAAGTATACACAGTCTCCTTAACATCTTTGATGGACATTAGCATGATATTAGTAGGACATCAAGAGTTAGGCAAATTAGGATCAAAAACAAAATCAGTATGGAGTTCCTCTTTGCAGTAACTATAAGGTTATTTCTTCTAAAATTTAAAAATTGAAAAGGTGATGTTTTCCTAGTGGCTTGCAATTCATGACACACACGAAACATTATCTTAAATTTTGAATTGGTATAAATACAAATTGTGGAGTTCTGGAAAAAGACATCGGTTCCCAATTTTGATTGCCATCTCTTTGCATGTGAGCTCTCACACACACACACACACACACACACACACACACACACGCACACGCACATGCACAAGTATAATCAATAGAAAGTAACATGTCAAGGAAAATCTACCATATAATTGCTTCGAAAAAAGTTCAGGAAGAGGATCTGAAAAGCAAAAAAACAATAACAAATGTCTGACATGACTGAGAGAGGAAACTTAGATGAAATTCCATTTCCTAAAAAAGGAAGAACAGCTTGCTTTAGTCATGTTCCTGGTTGCTAAAGGGGCTGTTAATTATCCATGGACAGAATCTGACCTGACCTGTTGATTTTTTAAAAAATAAAAAATAAATTGTATAAACAGATTAAAGTTTTTCACAGATCACAAGGATATCTAGTCTGTATCTATTCAAAACAAGGATCATATTACTATTTTATCTGGTTGGGTGAACAAGGACTGCAACTTATGAAAGAGTTTAACAGAAACCCTTTTCAATGCAATACAACCCAAAATAGTGCTTTTATAATTCAGTTATGCCTCCCTCTCAAGACCACATCATGCTTTGGTAAAAAGAAGGTAAACAACAAGTCAGGTCAGAAATAATACATGTCCATTAAAGAGAGATGCCCAGAAGTCCTAGCAGTGAGAATAATATTCAGCAATTAAAGGAGTTTCTTATTTGCTAATCACAAAGAGATCAGAAAGACATGGTGTAATTACAAGAGAAGGAGGGAAGCGGGTGGTGATAAAGAAACCAACAGAGAGACCCAACATACAAAAATGGGGTAGGAGGGAGTTGGCAGGAGAGAAAGAGGAAGAGGGGGAAAGAAAACAAATGCAAAAGAACACTTTCATTCAGAAAAGTTAGAAAAAGCTACAAAGGAGATCAGCAGGAGGAACAGGCTTCTGAAAATGTGCTCAAGAAAAAGTACTGCATAAAAAATCAGCCACAGGTGATGATTTTTAGCTAAGACTGGGGTCTTTATAATCATAGCAGCCACTGAAAACTGCTACTCTTCTTAAAAGGCCACTAATTTTATTAATGGCAAAAATAAATTCAAATGTACAGAATTCCAATGTGCCTCCATCATTTCTCCATCTGGATTCGATTGCATACTTTGTTTTAAGCAATTGAAAACTATAAACTTGTCCCTGTCCATGAGTCTCTGTTTGGACAACAGACTAGTGGTTATCAGAGGCGGGGGGCAGGCGGGAGGAGAGAGATAGATGGGGTAAAAAGGGTTAATTATGAAGTGACAGAAAGAAACTACAGGAGGAAAACACACAATGCAATATATATATATGTGTATATATATATATACACACATACATATGTATATATATATATACATGTATATATAAATATATGCCTTATTATTAAATTGCACACCTAAAACTTACTGGATTTTGTTAACCAATGTCACCAAAAAAAAATTTAGTTTAATTAAAAAAAAAAAACTATAAACTTATATAAGTGAATTTGTTGACAACAATATCAGAATCACTACACTTCCACATAGAAATAACAGATGTGTTATCACCTCTCTGTCAATTAGCTATATCCCAAATAAAAGAACACTCAGTATTTCACTTCTGGAAACTTCTGGAAACAATAAGAGGCATGATAGGCAAAATTATCTCCCCAAATTAATCTGTAAATTTAATGTATTCTAATCAAAACCCAAACTGAAATTTTCAAATGAAACTCAACAAGCTTACTCTAAGTTCATCTAGAAGAATAAATACATAAGACTAGAAACAAGATTTTTGAGAAAGAATGATGCTTGAGCTGTGGGGTTAGGGATCAGAACTTATCCATCACAAAGCAAAACATACAATAAAACCATGGTAATTTAAACAGTGCGGTAGTGGCACAGAGGTAAACCACAAAGTACAGAGTCCAGAAACAGACGCATGGAAATTATGTAATAAAGGTGGCATTTCCAATCATTGGGGAAAGAAGAGACTACTCAATAAATCATTTTGGAACAATAGTTATCCATTGGGGCAAAAATAATTTTCATACCAAATACTTAAATTCTCGGTTCCTGCAATGTAAAACATAATTCATAAGTTCATAAAATTAGAAGGCTGCCTAAATTTTTAATTATTGAACAAAATAATAGCAAGTAAAGATATCTAGATTTCATCTATAATGACACCGCTCTAACGTATCAGCTTTTTTTTTCTTATTTCCTTCCCGTCTTTGTTCAATGCACAGCTAATTATTACATAGTTGTACTTGTGGCACAAATACACATATGGTTGTACTTTTCTATCAAAAGTATTTTTCCATGTTGTTACAATCTTCGGCACCATTTTTAATTGCATTCCATTAAGTGTTTGATGTTCCATGATTTAATCATTCCTCTATTATTTTACATTAAGTTTTCTAGCTTATTAACATTATAAAAAATACTATAGCAAACATTTTCAAGTGCATTGTTTTTATGCTTTAAATTACTTTTTTAGAATAAAATTCTAGAAATGGGTCTAACAATGTGAATGATTGTTACAAATTGTGAAACTGATTTCCAAAGATGTTTTATCAACTTTCATCACCACCTGTGCTGGTCAAGAGTATCATTTTCATCTCAGCTTTGTCAAAGCTGTTTTTTGTTTTTTTTTTTAGTATTTCCTAAGTTAATAGATAATAAGCAGTTCCTCACTGAGTTAAATTCGTATTTTTTTCCATTGCCACTGAAATAAATTGTGACTTTTATGAAAGTCTATTACTAAACGGTGCCATCATTGTTAGTGGCCTGATTAAATTTGTAAAGAATTATAATCGTCCCTCTTCTATTCAACTTTGCCTTAGGCAGGTCAAAATTTTCACTTCCTCAAGTGAACCAATTGAGATCAACATCAGAATCACTCCCTTTCCCCTCTGAGAAGTGAAATTGTACCACCTGAAATCTATAGTGGAATGGAGAGAGGAGGTTGGGAAAATGTTCCTTAATTCCCCTGAAGATATATGCAGTTTTAAACATTCATCTGGGCAGTGTGTCTGTCTTTTAATCAGAGATTCTTAGGAGGGTACAAGGAGAATATGATTCAAAAAGGGTAAGAACCACTGTTTTAAAGCATGTTCAAAGCATCTTTTGTACAGTGTAAAATATAAAGATCATTCAGTTTTATTTTCCCAAACCAAAACTAAGACAATGAAATATAGGTGAATACAAATTAGTTCGTCCAGGAGGAAATATCAGAATGTCATTTTTTTTTTTTTTTAAGGAAGGTAAACTAAAATGACCTAAAAGACTTAAGACATTTCTTCAGAAATAGACTTTGGGATAGGAATGG
>NW_006436298.1:8871276-8885574 GCF_000325575.1 Pteropus alecto | reverse complement strand
CTAGAAAATAAAGACAGAAAAATTAAAAAGTCATATCCTTAAAAAGAATTACAGAAATGAGGCTAAAATATAATAAAACTCCAGAAAGGGGAGAACCACTCAGAAAAGTTATAGAAGCCAGAAGACAATGGAATGATATCTTTAAAGTAATAAAAGAATATAACTGATGACCTAAAATTCCATACCTAATAAAAATATTCTTAATAATAAAGTTGGAATTTAAATGTTTAAGAAAAATACTGAGAGAATTCATGGCCAGCAAGCCGGCACTAAAATACTAAATGGATTTATTGAAGCACAAGTAAAATGATCTCAAACAGAAACATGGAAATTCAAGAGGCAATGAGGAACAGTAAAATGGGTAAATATGTGAGTAAATGTAATTAATATCTAATGTACAAAATTATAACTATAATGTCATAGATTTTAAAATATTTGTAGAACTACAATGTCTGGCAACAATAATCTAAAAGGGAGATGGAATTAAAGTATACAACAGTTTGGGGAAAGTATTAAAATAACTTATTTACAATATATCAAATATACATGTTTAAGTTGAGGGTAACCACTAATAGAATAGTAAAAAGAATGTATAACTAACAAGTTATAGAGGAAAAAATTGAATAGAAAATAATAAAAAACACAAGACAAGAGAAATAAAAAAACATAAAACGTGTATCCAAACAAAGAGTTGTATGATATAAATCCAACTATATCAGCAATTATATTATATGCAAATGAATTAAATGATCCAAATACAACACCAGGACTATAAATTTTTTAAATTCAAAAACTGTAACAATATTTATATGCTGCTTACAAGAGAAACGCTTAAAAAATAACACAGAAAGTTTAAGAGAAAAATATACTATGCTACACTAACGAAAAGAAAGCTAGTATAGTCAAAATAATATTAGACAAAGTACTTTCTAAAGCAAGACATTACTAGAGAAAGGAATTTTTCTTTATAAAAAGTGTCAGTTGAACAAAATATAATATTACATCTGTATGTACCTAATAACATAGCTTCAAAAGATACAAAGGAGTATTAACAATTCCAAAGGGAGAAATAGAGAAATCCATAATCACAATGGGAAACTTCAGCATGTCTCTCTCAATAGGTGACAGAACAGACAAAAACTGACAAGGATATAAAAGATCCAAATCACACAATTAACAAGATTACTAATAAAAAATGATTACTATAAATAAAATGTATATAGTAATATATATTAAAAACATACCCATTATTCAAAACTCTGCATTAAACTCAGTTAAACAAACACAAAAATTCTCGATGACTTTCACCCGTGGTGGGATGATTCACCACTATAGAATTGAAATAGGCTTTGTTTCTGTAACACAGCTGAATTAAGTAAAAAACAATTCATGACAGAGGTCAGTAAATGACCCCAGATTCCTCACAAGACCAGAAGCAGACTCTAAAAAGCTCCTTATCTTGCTTCCTTTTAAAATCACTAACTAACTCAAAGAGTCTGAAAACATAGAACTCTTAGAAATTAAAAACAAATATCTGACATTTTAAGTATATCATAGTAGGAAATACACTGGGTTGAGAATAAGAATACTTAAATTATAATCTCTACTCTTGCATTGTCCCACTATTTCTTGAGGAATAAAGGTCCTGCACTTTGTTCCAAAATAAGCTAATGCAAAAATAAAGAATGAAGCAATATGCAGTCTAATAGCAGGACACCAGTTGAGATTTTAGTCAAAAATCAACTAAGCATGAGTCATCACTGAGACTAAAACGCTAACATGCCCAATGCTATGCTGATGAAAATCTAATAATTCCATTGAGTATGGTATAAAGAATGTAGTCAGCAGTAATGTAATGGTTACGTGTAGAGCCAGAGGGATGATAGAGTTATCGGGGGGATCATTTCATAAACTATAAATGTCTAACCAAAATACGGTATACATAAAACTAATAATAAAATAAAATAAAATGTTTTAAAAAATAAAAAGAATGAGTATGGGTAGTTCTTCTCTATATCTGTCAGACATACCTGGGCCATCGAATACTTTAATGTAAATGTAGACTAAACCGATGATACATTTAGAGGAAAATGACAAGGATGCTGTAGGGACTAAAAGACCATGTTGTCATATGAGGAACAATTGAAGGAACTGGGACTGTTTTGCCAAAGGAGAAAAAACTCATGAGTAAATGGTCACGACTGCAAATATCTGAGGGTCTGTCATGCAGACAAGGGATTAGACATGTTCTGCGGGCCCCCAGGGGAAAGCATAAAACAATGAGGGGAAGGACAGGACAGAGTTCGGTTCTACAGTGAGAGCCTTCTAAGGATCAGAGATGTCCAAAGAGGACAAGGATTACTTCAGCTTAGGAGGAATAAGCACTACCAGGAAATGGTGGTTTTGTTTTTTTTGTTTTGCTTTTTTGTTTGTTCTAAGAGAGAATGAGGCTAAATATCTAGTCTAGAATAGCTTCCATATTAAAAAAAAAAAATGGGTGGGTCTAGATAAGTGGAATTTTGTGGGGTTTTTTAAATTACTTTCTCATTATTCTTTTGCTTTGGTTTATTTCCTAGCTCCTTGAATTGATGCTTAGTTTATTTTAATTCTCTGCATTAGTAGTTTCAAACTGAGATCAGGGAAACCCTAGGTTCTAATAGAAAAATGTTGGGAGTTCAAACATTCCATTTAAATTTCATTTGAGGAAATATGTTTCCAATTATTTCTAAACCTAAAAATGCTGCATTCACTTAAATGTATTATTTACCAAATTTTAATACACTGGAGAAGACCTGAACTTCCAGGCTAAGTTATTGTCCTCATTGACTTAATAAATTAATTAATTAATGTAATAAATTTAAATGTGAATAATATATTTAAATAAAGTTTTAATCAAGCTTATACATAAAAGAGCTCCATAACACTGGAAAAAAAGATTTCTTCAAAAAAAAAAGTTTCAACACCATCTGCTTAAGATCTCTAAGGCCCTGTGACTCTAGGACACTCTCTGCTAGTCTGTATTGGAAGATAAAGTTCTATTAACTCATTCTATATTTCATATCTCAAATAAGTTTTACATTTGCAACACAGTAAAGACTACAATTCATCAATTTCAGATTCAGGTTGAACTCATGCAGATGGTGGTATATGGTTATTACTTAACACTTAAAGTCTACGAATTAATGTGAAACCAAGTATTGTCTGAAGACCAGTGTGGATCAGCTGACAGCATCGAACATGCCAAACCAAACCTATCAGAAAAACAAAGAACCCTAAGTCTCTGTGAATTGATCTCTTCTGAGTAAAGAACAGTGACACAACTATCTGTATTCTTATTTCAGGGTAAACCACATAGTTCCTGTATTCCATGGGACATCTCTCTTAGGAGAGTAAAAAGAAGGGAGTCTCTGGAGGAGGAGGAGGGGCTCACTGTATGTGTATGTGGGGGGTCAGAGGTTGCAGCTCTTCCAACTAGTAGCTTCCAGAAGTGGGAAGAGTATTCTCCTTTACCCCTTTCATCTGACCAGTATCTATGCCTGAACATCCCTTCTACCCTCTAACTCCAACACATACAGTCATACACACAGCAGGCCGTTCTTAAATAAGAGCACTGAAGATCCTGCCACGCAACGCTCCATGCAAAATAAAAGAATCCTCGCTGAGAGAGGCATAAATTCAGAAATTTATAAAATATAGAGCTGAAAGAAGGCTTAAAGCTCATCTGGATCAAAACCCTTACAAAATCCTCACCTTACAGAGCAGAAACTGAAGGTATCCTGTTTGGGTTCCATCACGCAGCAGACCCAGAGCCAGAACCCAGGTCTTCACCCTCCATCCTATACTCTTCCCACTGCTCAAGCTACTAGTCAAAAGAGCTGCCATCTCTGACCTCCCACTGAGATCCTATTCCTCCCCCATGGACTAGGAAGGACCTTTATGGAAACAAGTCAAATTCAGAAGTCAATCAGCTCTCCCCAAGTGCCCCAAAGCCCATCCCCACAACATCCATATCCCTCCATTCCTTGTCTCTTCTTTTCCTAGACCCCCATCACCTTCGTCAAACTACAGAGCACCTCAGGGCCTGTTGCTCTCCTCACTCTTTTCCTTCTGAAATCAGCAAAAGCAGGCAAAAGCCAGCTCAGTCACAGCATGGAAACCATGAAGCCATAGAAACAAGAGAAGAAGGGCCGTGAAGAAAGGGCATCCAGAAACAAAGGTCCACTCCAGCTCTGAAAGTGTATAGACAGAGAGGAAAGACGAAGATGCGAGGATGAGGGCTCACTGGGGAGGGGAAGGGAAAAGGCAGCAGCCGCGGGCTGAGGAGTGGCGACAATGGCAAGAGGAGAAAGGGCTAGAAAAAAGAAGCAACATGGAATTTAATTAAAATAGGAAAAGGGCAAGAAAGATGGAAAATAGATCAATGAAAATGAGTAGAAGAGAGAAATCCCCATCCTACCAGGATCTGCTTTCTGGAAACCTTTTTGTTAAAAAGAGGAAGGCGGGGCGGAAAAGAAGCTGAATTTTGATGCCGACAGAGAACATTTCAACTGATCAAAAGCAAGAACTAAGAGCAAAAGAAGCACTATGGAATGTGTCGTTTTGTGACACATCATAAAGTGGAGAGGGTGCTTCTTCGAACTACTCACACTCATCTAATCTCCACGCCCGCATTCTGGTAAGTCTGTTTTATCTATGTCATATACAGCAGTGTCGGGATGAGAGAGAGCACACTCAGAGACTCCTTTCTCATTCTCAGCCCCACTTCAGAGTCAGTTGTGAATGGCTTTAGAATGCAGTAGACCATTGTTCTGGCCCTGTCCTTTTTTTGTCCCTTACTTAGAACTCTCTCTGAATCTTCGGGTCAACTGTATGGGGCTCTCAGTGAAAAACAGGACTACATACAGAAGAGCCAAATATTGGCTTCACCAAAGGTGCCATTTAACCAAAAGTCAACTGGACTTCTCTCCTCGTCCTAATTCAGCACAAAGCCCAACCGTACAAGAACAACATTGGTAATAGAGAACTAATCCAAAAAACATGAACCAGCAGTTACTCTTGTGAAGAATGACACCTTCCATTTCCTCAGTGTGTCACTGCTCACGAGGTGCTTCTGCATACGCTATCCTATTTGCATCTCACAACCACAGATACACAGACAGGTGAGGAACTGGCCCATAACAACATTGGTAATAGAGAACTAATCCAAAAAACACGAACCAGCAGTTACTCTTGTGAAGAATAACACCTTCCATTTCCTCACTGTTCACAAGGTGCTTCTGCATAAGCTACCCTATTTGCATCTCACAACCACGGATACACAGACAGGTGAGGAACTGGCCCACTGTCCCCCAGGCGGCCAGAACCAGCGCCTAAGTCTCCTCATTAATTCAGCCACTCCAGATAGGTACTGGGTGTCTATTAGGTGCTACGGTTAAAATACCTGCCTTTACAAAACTATTCTATTGGGAAGATAGACAATAAACAAACTGTTAAGTGACTGTTCTGCAAGAAATTCATAAGAACTGATAAAAATAAGGTGGGGTAAGAAAAAGAGTGTTTTAGATAGAGTAGGAAAAATTCTCTAATGAGGTGACATTCTAACTGAGACCTGAATACAGTAAGGGAGTGAGCCACGTGGATATGAAAGAACATTTCAGGTTGAGGGACAAACAAATGCAAAGGCCCTTCCTCCCTTTTCTTACAGATACATGGACAGATGATCATAGATGGGTATATGGACTGTGACGGTGCTTCTATTCACGTCTCCACTGGAGTTCATCTGTCAGCAATTTACATCAAATGATCAAATAGCGGTTATAGTCAGATGGCTTTTCAATTTGAATGTGAAACAGCTTGAGCATCTTCTAACTCTCACCCAAACCTCTGTGGTATATAACCTTCTGTTTTTTCATAAGGCTAACTATAAACACTCAATGGACAAATACAATTTAACATCCTCTACAAACCTTGTTATGACAGGTACCTATTTATAGATACTTCGACATTATCGAAGCCCCCACCACATAAATGTCACTGAAGTAATCTCAGGAAACAAGAGTCTAGGCTTTGTTTTAACTCACACTGAACACAAAAGTTCTCATTTCTTAACATGAGAATTCAATGCGAAAACAATAGTATTTATCAATTTATTGAGTTTCCTTAGAAACCATAAAGATAAAAATTGGCCATCATAGGAAACCTTTATGTTTTAATTAATAGCACCGTGCATTTGAATGTATCTGGCACCATACTAAGAGAATTATCTCATTAAGTCCTTACAACTACCCTTTGAGGTAGAAGCCATCAACCTCATTTCACGAATGAAGAAACTGAGATTTTTGAGAAGGTACCCTGACCTCAGTAATCTGGAGTGTTGGGGGCAGAACCAGGAATCAAGCCACTCTGCTAGGTGGGCTCTGCTTCCCCCATAACTCCTGGCACCTCCTGCCACTATGTTCAATGCCACATCACCCAGGGGCAGGGCCTCCGCAGAAGACAGAAGCTGGCCCATTGTGTTGATGGACTATGACAGTCTCCCCACACCTAACTTAATAGGTCTTAAGAACTTACACATGAATATGCTTTGACTTAGGGGAAAAAAAGACCCGTGTTCAAGCAGTATGAATATCGTGACCACTTTGAAACTATTTTAGTCTCCCTTCTTCCTTCATCAACAAATATCTGATGTGTACCAGGCACATGTGGTAGGAAAATGACAAAACCAGCTCTTTACCTTCAGGGAGCTCACAGCCTGAAAGGGATAGAAAAGCTTAAGTGGAAGGAAGGTAAGGGTTGCATGTGAGGCCCGTAGAATTAAATTAGACCTGGGTTCCAAACCCAGCTGCCTCAGCCGAACTATTAAACGGGGATGAAAACAGGACTTACCTATCCTACGGGATTGTTGGGTGGACTAAATGAAATCAGACATATTGACACTTGCTCAGCACCTGACAATAAGTGCTTAATAATTTAATAAATACTAAATTAGCTAGCTGCCAATAGTACTAAAATCAACATCAGTATTATTAGTATTCATTGTTCACTGAAGAAACATTTATTAAATACCTATGTGCCGGGTACTTTCCTCCATTTTTCTTAAAACAGAGATTGGTAGTACAGCATCACTTCACTACCCTCATTTTACAGATGAAGATATTGTGCTCAGAAGGCTAAATTATTTGATGAAATTACACTGAACTCCCTCTCCACATACACACACCATTGGAGCCAGCAACAGGATTCAGAGAAATAAAAGTAGAAAGGTAAAGTAAGCACTATACATCCATTAAAAAGATACTACATTTTATCAGTAAAAATCCTCTCTACTTAGAAATAGTATTTCCCCTAAACTGCAGAAAAAGTAACTTAAAATAAAAAAAAAAAGAGATATTTTTATCCTGAAGATAGTTCACACTAACAGAGTTGGCAAATTAATACCAGTTCTCACGTTCTTCTAGACCTGGATGCTAACACAGTCTGTTTAGAAGATCAACAGAGCACTCATTTTTTCAGTATCTTAATTTTTTTTCTGGAATAGGTAGCAGTGTAAGCAGCAGGCCACGAGAGCACTGAGCAGTATTACGTGTGCTATGTGCTAAATCAACAACCTATCTGTACTTCTGCGTAACCTTTACGAGGACACACAATATTCATTCCTCTTTTATGCACAAATTCTAATAGTAATTTGCCTAGAAGCATGGTCTGCTCCTCTTCCAGAAGGCCCTGAAGTGAAACCTCCAGGATTTTACACTTTCTCATCATCAGTGAAGACTTTGCTTCTACCCCTTCTGCCCACTCCAACCTCTATAAGGCCATCTCTTCCAGGCAGGCCTCCATGATACCCCTCTGAACTCCACATGACCTTATCTCAACCTTTCTTATTGTATTTAGCTCTCCCTATCTTATATTCCTTCTTTTCCCTCTGCCCAGAATATGAGCCTCTAATTTTATTTATTTACTAATTTATTTTCTTTTCATCCTTATTTTTACCCTATCACATAATGAGGGCAGGTGAGCATGGTGGTGAAGTGCACGAGGACCTGGATCCCAATCTTGCCTCTGCCACTTCTTGCTATTTAGCTTTAAACAAGTGGTTTAATTTCTCTGTGCCTTCCTTTCCTCATTTGTAAAGAGGATTAACAATAGATACTCCTTTAGATTTCAGTGCCAGTCAAATGAGATAATGGATGTCTATACCTGGCATAAAGATAACAGTTCGATAACTGTTAGTAATCCTTATTTTTCATTTGTAAACTACCTCCATTTTTTTTTTCTTGAGTAAAGAGGGATGTTAATGAATTATTTCATCCCAAATGTCCCTCAAATATCTGGCAGATTCTAGGTCTCACAGGACCTCGACAGCATCTTTTGCATAAAAAGGACTCAAAAATTAAATTAAAAGGAAAGAACATTTTGTAAACCAAAAGAATTGCTTCCTACTGTTTGTGTGTTTCCAGTATGATCTTTCATATGCTACATTTTTCTTAATTCAAAATAAAATAGTTTCATATATTTATTCATCAAATATTTATCGAGCCCTTATTAGAGTACATTCTACAGTGTGTTCTGGGAAATGACAAACGCATCAGTGAAATGAGCGAATCCCTGCTCCCATGGTTTAGAGTCTTCTGTTAGGAAGACACAATAAACAAGAAAATATCAGATAATTATAAGTGCTATACAGAGAATTAAAAACAATAAAATGATGCCAAGTTCCCAGGGAGCTATTTTAGAGTGGGTGGTCAGGGTGACCTTTGAGAGTGTGGAGGCTAAGAAATGAATTACAAGGTTTGCAAGTTGTTTTTTTAAAAAAAAATAAGAGAAAAAAATGAGAATGGAGTGAATGCGAAGGAAACAGAAAAGGACAGATCAGTGAGGAATACAGCAAATCTGTTAGAAACAACCAAGGAGGGCTTTGTCCCCATGACCAAACGTGGGTATGAAATGAAGGGAGCTGCTCCAGTGCCTTAAACTAAGTGATAATGAGGGTAGGTAGGAAGATAACCTGGCTACTGTACTAGAGAACCCCTCAAAGCTGGTTGGTGTAACACAGTAAAAGCTCATTTCTTGCTCATAATGCCAATGCAGGTGTTGCTGCTTGGGTGACTCTCCTTCAAGTAGCCTTCCAGGGACCCAGGTTTCAGCAGACTTCTAGCTCTGCAACTTACAACACTTGGATCCCAATACCCTGCTCTTTTCCAGGCAAAAGGAGAAAAGAATATAAACAACCACAGCTGTCCAGGCCTGAGCATGACACCCATCTATCTCTTCTGCTCCTATTCCACTGGCAAGAACTCAACTACGAAGAGTAATGGGAATGTTTTCTAGCTGTACGCCCATCACAGGAAAGAAATGGTTTGATTATTGGCTCAATCTCTGCCACAGGCTCAGGCACAATGCGTGACTCCCAGAACATCTAAGAGCTAATGATGTCACTATATCTTAAGCTTAGCGTTATCAAAACTGAATAATTCTACACTTCAAAAAAACAAAACAACAAAAAAACACATGAGAAGAAAGCCAAGAGTTGGTATGTTGTGTTGGAAATGATGGCTATGCAATGCCATCACATTCACATGGCTATTTTCAAAAACATCGTCTGTGTATCTCTCTCCCCCTCTCCCTCCCTTTCCTTCACTCCAGACACACCCATTCCCCGCCACACACACACATACACACACACACACAACCATAACCACCACCACCACTACCCTCTCGACAATTTTACCCCATAGTACCAGAAGTTGTACTCCTGCAAGCGTCCCTCAAGTCAGGAAAGAGAAGAGCTGAGAGAGAACAGCTTCATCCATAAAGAATTGTTTACATAATAAAAGAAAACTGCATTATTTTAACTGTCATTCCTAAAGATAAAGGATATTTCTGACACTGTTGATTTAATTATGCCATTTATCCTGGGCCTCTTGCAATTACCCAAAAGTACAGTACAACTAATGGATACTAAAAGTTTCCACAGACACATGACTTTTATAATTTACTAGTCAGAGGCACAACATCGATTCTCAATCCATTAACTACCCTTTGCCCTTCAAAATCAACAATTCAAAGAGGAGTCTGCTGGTCACACGGTAACTACGAGTCTCCTCTCAAAGTAAATGACAAAATAGAAACCTGTCAGCTACTCTGTTGACTGTGCCACAGTGTCCCAACTATTTCCTTAAACCTGAGTGAGCACTTATTACACAAGACCCCTTTACTCTGAAAAATTTCTTTAGTAGCTAACCAAAAGCATGCCCTCAAGACTTAAAATGTTTTTAAAGACATCTGTCTAGCTGAAGAAATCCTTAAATTATAGTAAGCCCTGAAGTTATTTCATTCCTAACAGAATAGACACAGACTCATATTTGGTTTTTAACTGGTTATACCCCGCTTCCAAACTACACATCTTCAAAACCTTTTGACCACACAAGGAAAGCACATGTAACTCCCCCTGAGTCAGTGTAAACATGTTACTAATATTTACAGAAATTAAAGCATTCCCACAAACCCAATATGCTAAATTTTGAACATATGGAGCACATAATTGCTAAAAATGGATTATTCTTATCACAGAGATCATCAAGAGCTTTCTACATTTCTAGATAAAAAATTTGAGGTGTTTCGTTTTGTTTTCAAGCTTAAAGGCAGAGAAGGTGAAAAATTAAAGAACTTCAACTGATCATTACATTAAAAACAATTCAGCTCAATGATACACACTATCCCAAAGACATCCAAGATGTTGGTCTTCATCTGTTTGATTAAAGATGCAATGCAGAGTTAGTAAAAAGACCAAAAGATTCTAAACAGGTACTTAATTTTTAGGGTAACCTCAAGAATACATTTTCCTTTTTCAAATCTAAAGTTTTAAGCCACTAAAGACATCAATCTTCAAAGAAATTCCTCTTCACAGCAAATAGTTTTAACCTGCATCGATTGCAGATTGTATCCAGGGAACGTACTCTCTTTCAGCCTTGCTGGCTCATCTTGTTAACAGGGTGAGAGGCACTTTCATCCGAACCACTATTCTGCAAGAACATACAGTATGTCTGCCTGGACAGATTATTGTTTAAAAAATTCTGGATTTAAGGATAAAGTGGGTATATTTCTTTAAATTTTATTTTACAAACTTATAAACAGAATTATAAGCTACTTTTCATTGAATACCACTATATACCACTGTCAAGATATACATTTAATGCTCACAATAACACTGCGAGGAGAGTTTTATAATTCTAATTTATAAATTAAGAAAGTGAGACTTGGGATAAGGTAGAAGGTCATGACAGAGATTTGAATTCAGATCTATCTACTGCTTACTGCTATTTCAAGTTCAAAACAGTTATTAACGTGTAGATGGTTCATAGGAATTTACAGGCTCCAAAATGACAAGCCCCTAACCTGGGAAGTTCTACTCTCTGAAACTAAAAATGTAATCCACAGAATCTGGGTGAAACTAGCTACTTACTATAATTTGGACCCCATTCTTGAGAAAAGGAAAGTACTTGCCTCCATAATATCAAAAAGCAACAGTCTACCTAAAATGTAATCAGTGACTATATGAGAAATGTAACATAGTCTGACTGTGCACTGAAATAAAGGGTCACACGATAATGAATACGAATTAAAGGACGACGATCTAAATGACTTTTAGAAATGGAAAACCCGGAGAGTGAGAATTTTTCTACACTTATTCACAATGTTGTCCTAGAGACAAGAAGACCCAACCAACTAATCTGAATATTTCAGTCAGTTTGACAGTAGAGACGTAGCGTGGATACTGAGGCTCCCTAAAGCAGCATTTGCAACAGTTCTTTAGCCTAGGGGACATGTCCTGGTCATCTTCATTATTACAGCAACATATCTCACCATTTACCAATTTGTCAAGCCTATTTCTAACTACATTCAATATATTAACTCATTTAATCCCACAGCAATCCTTTGAGGTAGATGTTCTATTATAATCCCCATTTGACAAATGAGAAAACTGAGGAAGGGAGTGCTTAAATAATTTACCAGGGTCACACAACTAGTTAGGAGTCTTAGTCAGGCAGTCTCTTAACCTCTCATAGCCAAGTCCTTACAGAGATGCAGTTGGAGCACTGGTAATCCCTGCAAATACCTTGACGCCAAGACATGCCTCTAACTATACATGCATAACTATGGGTCAATCTTTCCAGGTCCCAGTGAGATTTCCAAGGCCCTTCATAATGTCCAGGCCTTTCTACCATTTCCTAATTTTCTGCTCAACTTTATTATCTGTTGCCTTGACTGCACTTTGAGCTGTAAAATTCACATTTTAATGCCCAGAACCATACTCTTTCTTTGTTTTCTGGGGCAAGTTCACAAATCTTTGGTCAATTATCCTGCATGAAAACTGCTCCTTTAGAACACAAAAAGTAGAAAGAGCGGCCACAGAAACACATGATTTGCAGAACATATTTAGCCCAGGTTCATTTGGCTGCTCATTCACTGACTGATCTCATCAGGATTCCCCCATGAGGACCTTCTCTTGGCCAGACATTTAGTACCACGTATCCAGTGTAGGATACATACTAGCATTCTGTGACTAAGAATATTCTTTAGCTTTCTGAACAAGAAGAAAAAATATTAACCTTTCAGCTTGTCTTAGCTCTATGTGATAAGTTTAAAGGGGGTTCTGTTGTATTATTTTCTGCATTGTTCTCTATATTTTTAATATTTTATAATTTAAAAACTTTGAAAGATCTGAGTAGTCACCACAAAGGAAAGTCACCAATTGTCGCCCAGGATCCAATCAGCCACTAGCCCAACCATTTCTTCACTACGCTGGGATAAAACAAAGAAATAATTGTTTTAAGAATGAGAAGCTTTTCCAAAAAGAAAAAGCAGGACTATTCCTGTTCTGCATGTTTACGAATGGTTTCAACAGGCATCCTTATCAAATTTACGAATGGCAGGGGCAAAATTGGGAAGGTCAGTTATTACAAATCAAGATCCAAAAAGAATAGGGCCAACACTAACAAGGTGACCTTCCTGACTATCAATGAGAGTATTGTACTTAAAGAAAACTCGGCAGCATGACAGAGGATGGAAAAGGACCTAATAAGTACCACCGATGTGGAAAGGATCTAGAGATTTCAAATGGCAATAATCTCAGGATGGTCAACGGTCTGATGCTGCTGTCCAAAACAAGCTAAGATCAACCTGAGACCGTAGGACAGTGTCCGTAACAAGGGAAGGAATCGTTCAACTGTCTTCTGTGCTGAGCAGAACCTGCCAGGGTTTTGTTTAACTAGAGGCATCATGTTTTCACTGGATGGTGAGGGCCACCAAGGTGATAACTGCTCTCAAACTTACATCATGTGAAGAAAGGCTGTTGAAATTAAGGGTTCACTCTGACAAAAAGAATACTTAATGGGAAGACATGAAAGCTATTCTCAAACTTTTGAAGGCTTATTTACAAGAAAGAGCAGAGTTGCTACACAATGTCTCAGGGGCAAAACTAAAGCCAATCGAGAGAATTACCAGAGGTAGATTTTAGAAAACAATTAAAAATTACTTGTAATAATTAAAACTGTCCAAATATGGACTCTCTTCCTTATTGGAGAAGAGGTTTCTCTCCACCAATATAAGTATTTAAGGAAAGTAGATGACCATCTGTTCCTGTTGTCAGAGGGAATACCTACACATAGGGATGAAAATGATTCAAACTCACACTGGACACATATGGCTTTTCCCCTTTGCTGATATTTAGAGAATCACAAAAGCACAAAATGAAAATGGTCACAAAAGATCATTTCACGCCCTCCCCCTAATTCTGAGTAGAGACACAGCCAAACTCCCCGCCCCCCCACACACAAAAAGATTACTGTAAAATGTTCTCTTTATATGTCTCTTAGAAGAAATTTCTCCATATTCTTAATATTCATAGTCCTGACTTTTCAGGAAGTTCTTCCTGATATTTAATCTAAATTTCTCCTGCTTCAGTTATACCAATTCACATGGAGATCAAAATGGGCTCTGAATGATCATGACAGGAAAACAAATGACATAAGAACACATAATCAATAAAAAAAATATATTTGCAAAGAAAAAATATTAAACAGTGAGTTATAAAATGTTTCCAGTCTCTAAATGCCATATGTCATTCAGAAAACTCTAAAAATCTAAAAATCTAAAATCATTACAAGACTAGTTTACATGCCTTCACTTCTGAGTGCAAACACTGAACTTCTCGTGTGAGAGCTCTGCTTCTCTTTTGAGACTCAGCTTTCTATCTCTATGCAGAAAGAACAAGATTGAAAGCTAATGTCTTTAGATTAA
>NW_006436298.1:8832655-8871197 GCF_000325575.1 Pteropus alecto | reverse complement strand
AGGAATACAGGAAAGCTTCAAAAGGCTATGGACAACATTAAGTACTTAAAAATGCCTAGTTTGCTTAAAAGGTACCAAAATACAAATTAAATAAAACATGTCGTTCTCTCATTTCCTTAAGAACTAGGTAAGCTGCCCGAATACAAAGCCGCCTTGAAACACTGTTTCACATAGTATTCTGGCTGGCCTTACTCCCAGCGACTTACACTGTGCTTAGTAAATTGATCACATACCATGTTGATACACTCTCGATCCAAACTAATTTGCTTACTCGTGAATCAATCAGGTTTAAAACTCCTTACTTCCCAATTAACTGGAAGGCATAGTCTTGATTCTTTTTAAATGTTTCCTTAACAAAAATGAAACCAAACTAAGCTCTACATCAACTCTTTTAAAAGAAATTATTTTTGGTTGCTGCTACAGCCAGGTTTTAGATATGTTTGCAAGCAAGACCACAAACTAGTATCTATGTATGTTAATTTTTGCTTACAGTTGGCCAGTCATACCTAGAAGACAAGGAATTCAGAACCCAGGAGCTCCAAAGAACTTTCTTTTCATTCTCAAGATTGAACCATGGGCTTCTCTGTTCTGGGCTGGAAGTGAGTTTTTCACTCTGTCAGCAGGTGCACTGGTATGCACACATACTTTCAGGTTTAAATTTTGAAAGATTTACTCTTTGCAACCACGCTCAGTCCAATAGGGGAAGTAGCTCATGTCGTCCAAGTCAGTCACCTTGATTACTAGTGGCATTTCAGTAATCGATTCTGAGGGGAATTTTATTTTTAATGCTTTCTTAATTAAATATGTCTTGAAGTTGAGACCTGGCAGAAGAAAAGGTTGATGCTTAGGTAAAGAAAGGGTTGCCAGATGTCCAAAAATAGAAGCCAAGTCTTTAAACGCTCCTCACGTTCTCTTTTTAAAAAATAAAATTTATTGGGGCAACATTGGCTAGTAAAATTATATGGATTTCAAGTGTACAATTCAATAATACATCATCTGTATATTGCATTGTGTGTTCACCACCCAAAGTTGAATTTCCTTTCATCACCATACATTTGACCCCCTTTCCCTTATCTAGCTTCCCCCTTCCCACTTTCTCTCTGGTAACCACTAAACTGTTGTCTGTGTCTATGAGTTTTTGTTTGTCATGTTCACTTGTTGCTTTCAGTTTTATATTCCACATATGAGTGAAATCATATGGTTCTCAACTTTTTCTGTCCAACTTGTTTCACTTAGCATGATTATCTCCTCAAGATCCATCTATTTTGTCGCAAATGGCAGGATTTCTCACACTCTTTTTCTATTCTTCATTACACAGCTAAATGTTAGTCTATTCTTAGGAAAATACACCTGACATGCCTGGGGCTTTGCAAGCCAGGCACATAAATGAATATACTTCTCCCCCTAAGAACATCCCTAGTTTTCCCAAATAACAACAAAAATAGCAAACTCACTATCTCAGTACAGAGACCTCCCTTGAGTTGGTAATGCAAGTAGCACATTAAAAAAAAAAAAGAAAAAAAGCTTGAGTTATTAGCTAGTTATTCAATATATAATAGTCTCTAATCTTAATTAGAAAAATAGTAAAAATTTCTTTTATGAAAGAGAGAACAGTAATATTCTCACAGTCACTATTTAAAGCTATTGAGTTTACACAAGGGAAAAAATAATGTGGAATACATTGAAATTCCATTCATATCTACAGCCTCAAACCTAACGGGCATATTCACACAGAAGCAACTGGCCATATCAGTTCTACCTGCTCCTAAATGAATTCACATGATATAGGGATGTGCAAATATGATTAGGCATGTGCAAACAGCTACAACTAAGGAATTCTGAGTTCTGTACCAAAAAATCTCCTATGTTAGTCTGGCATGATATATGATACTCCTGTCATCAAATTGACTTCCTGGGTATTATGAAGTCATTAAAAGTTATAATAAATAACATTTAATGATACAGAAAAATATTTGCGAAGAGAGAAATAGGTCACAAAACAACAGGTAAATATCAACCATTTTTGTTAAATATGCGCATACCCAGATGAAAATGAAAGATATATATTAAGGGTTTTTTTTTTTAACCTTCTTGGTACTTTTCTATATTTTTCAAGTTTTCCATAGTAAACATGTATCACTTTTACAATTAAAAATTTTTAAATAAACTTAATGATTATCCTTTGATAAACACAATTTTACCATATCATCCAGCAATACCATTCCTAGGTATTTATGTAGGTATCGCATGAACTTATATTCACACAAAACCTGTGTGCCAATGGTTATAGAAGCTCTATCCATAAGCACTGGAAATGGGAATCATCTCAAATATCCTCCAGTAGATGAACAGATGAACTATAGTACCTGTACACAGTGGAATACTACTCAGCAATACAAAGGAAAAACTATTAGACATTTAACAAATGGATGAATTTCAAATGCATTATACTGAATGGTAAAAACCAGACTCAAATAGCTACACGTGTATGATTTCACTTATACGATATTTTGAAAAAAGTGAAAAACTATAGAGAATAGAGCAGATCGGCAGTTGCTAAAGACTGGGAAGGCATTTGCTTCAAAAAGAGGCCACACGGGGCCACATCTGGGGGGCAGTGGAAATGTTCTGTATCTGGATTGTGTTGCTGGTTACAGGACTATATGCATTTGTCAAAACTCAGAACTGTACACTAAAGGGGATGAATTTTGCTACATGCACATTATACCTCAAAAAGCTTGCCTTAAAAAAAAAAAAAAGAAAACCTTTGGAACTGAAAATCTATTCGGGTCCAGATTGTATTATATTCTGTATAATTCTTTTTCCAAAATGTATCTGTTTCAAAAGCAGTGATTTTTTTTTTTTTTTTTTTTTAGGATTACATAATCATCACCTAGGAGGCACAAAGTTCTGAAGGAGTAGTACACAGAAATGAGAATTTTTTTATAGGGGTGAGTAGGTTAAATAAAGTTCAGACCTATCCTAATTTGATGGCACTCAGACCTGCCTGTGATGTCCTTGCAGATCCTGGCAGGGGCACCTCTACGGGCCAGTAGACAACAAGTAAGGGATTCCACACAGAGCTGGAGAAAAGGCACTCAAAAGGGAGTGAGGACAGAAGATTATGTTTTCCAGCCTAATATTTTCAGGAAGGCAGCCCAAATGCAAACTCTGGAATCCACTCCAGAGAGCCAGGGCTTTGGTTGTAGTT
This sequence comes from Pteropus alecto, assembly GCF_000325575.1. NCBI lineage: Eukaryota > Metazoa > Chordata > Mammalia > Chiroptera > Pteropodidae > Pteropus > Pteropus alecto. The sequence goes on along the minus strand of NW_006436298.1, from coordinate 8,867,986 downwards.
GAGCACTTCTAACTCCCCTCATGTATACACCAGAACCATTTCTAGACCGATTAATGCATGACTAAGCAGTCGCCAGGCCAGTTTAGGGCTTAAAATGTCCCTCCACACCTCTGTGCTATTAAGAAAGTCTGAGGGGTGTAGGAGGAGATTTAGAATGGCTTATCCTCCTAAACGGATTTGGGAACAAGGAACTTTCTCTTGAGCTTAATGAGGGAACTGGTTTTTTGTTTTGTTTTCATTTAGAGGAGCATACAAATAAGCTTTAAATGATCCTTGTCAGGCACTTAAAAGGGTATAATTAGACCATAGATGTAAAAACTGGTTTTTATAAAGTAGAAAATTGTTTTCCTAAGAAACATTCTTTTTCTCCAAATGGAAGCGAGTAACACCCATTTTTCTTGTCTATGGAGAAGAAAGGAAACTGGCCTTGACAGGCAAAGGAATAATTACTGGACAACAATTACATTGATCTCTTTCTTAGACATCTTAAAAATGTAAAACTTTCTTAAATTAAAATGTAGACTGAAATATGTTTTCATACTGTATAAGAAAGGTTGACTAGCACACTAATGTTCTTGAAAGAAAATGTTTTGGCTAATTAAGAGATTATTTTTAAGATCTTAAAAGGACTGTCTACATTTTAAAAGAGAGAGATTATCTGATCTGCTCATTAAACCAGATCACAAAGAACGACTACTTTAAAACTTGATTAGCCATGTTTACACACACACACACACACACACACACACTCATCTTCTTTGTCTTTATTGCCTCTGAAATTCTGAATTAATGAAGATTTATCATAAAATAGATAATCATCTGTCTGTTTTTCATCAGAGTTTTTCTAGATATTGAACTCACATCTCAAGTAACACTGTTAGGTTTAAATCAGTATGCAAATGCCCAACAACCAAAGAGAGCAAAAAAATTCACACCCATAATTTTCACATCCTGAAAGCTAAGTGGGTCTTCCTAAAAGATAAACAAAACATTATATACTTTGAAAAATATTTGGTGAGATGAGAGATGAAACAGTTATGTGGAAACCTGCTTGGGCCATTCTGCTCTATTCACCCACTCCACAAACATTTATGGAGAGTCCTGCCAGTCTGACGGTCCCATAGTACCCATTAAATAACTGTGCAACGTTGGACATATAATCTGTGACCTTAGAGTAGGGGAAACCATACTTAGCACACTGTGTAAGTCATGGGAATGAGAAAAAAGGTTTACCAAAAAAGCCAGCACGATCTCTGGTATGTAGTAGATGTTCAAGAATATTATGTCTCTCTCCCTTCCTTCTGAAAAGTTGTTACATATTCGCAATGAATCTTTTTGCTTAGTCTACTGAACAGTTGAGCATGGAAGCTGTTCCATCTCTAAATCCACATATGTCAGATATATTTGTGTGCTAATTATTTTTCAATTAGCAGTGAATAGCAGCAACAGATTATAATTGACAGGCTCCCAGCTATGATCATTAGGCACTATGTGCCTAGGTCTGCAGAGAATTTTCCAGGTTAGGGTGGGACCAGCACTGGGCTCATGACAGAACTGCTAAGCCCTTCACACCAAGGGCATCTCAGACAAAGGGAGTACAGTCAGATGAGAGCAAGAGTCGGCAGCTTCCAGGCAAAAGGCATAGGACTGACAACTATGAATGCAAGGTCACACAAAAAAAAAAGAAAAGAAAAAATACACACAAAAACATTGTCAACTTAAAAATAAATAAATAAAACCTTTAAATAGGGCAATTTTAAATCAAAAACAGCTAGCCTAATAAGCTGAATTCAGGTACATTTTAGGCAAAGGCCCCTATTGCACTCAAGCAGAGGCAGCTTCTGTAGCAAAATATACCTAGTCATCGACCAACAGACCAAACCACAGGTACTACAGACACGGGATATCTCCCTCTGTGCCCATTCACCAGGATCTATTGTTTTTACTTTACTTTTCATATTTTTTTAGTTTCCACAGGGTGAGTTAATATAAGCAGTGACTCAACAAGACAATAAAATGGGAGGGCTGAAGAAGGAAATTTTTGACCAATGAGTGTCCACAAAACCCTGAAGTAGAAATTCATACTATAGAGAGTCCCTCATGGACACAGAGGAAAAGGAATGTGCCTCACCTTCCTACTCCAAGGTCCCCATCTTCCTTCGGTCACCACGGAGAACAGCCTCTGTGGCTTCTCTTGCCATTCAGAGCCAAAGGGAAAAAGAAAAGAGAGAAAGGAAAGAATTCTAGATTCACGAATTTCTTGCTCTCCAGGTTCTCGAAACAAAGAATTTAAATAATGAAATGCTCTAATCTCTATTTTAAAACTAATGATTAAGGTTATGAGTGTGAACATCTTTTGTTATGAGGGAATTTGAAAATTAATACATTTTGTATAAAACTGCTGTTTTTAACAATCAAAGGCCTTAAGAATTCCCCCAAAGGCTCTTCAGATCTTAAGGTAGTGAGCAAAAATGCCCTGATTTCCCTTCTCTGGATTTTTGCCCCAGTTATGGGGCGCTCCAAGAGCAAGAAACATTTGATCTTCTGTAATTTGAGAAGGCTGCTCTTCCACCAGCCCAGGAGATAGTCAGAGCATAGTAAACACAGCCATGTGGAGTGGCCAGACAGACGGAAGGACAGCATCTAATTTAGCTTTTCCCAGCCCATTTGAGTTCTGGTATTGTGTGGATGGACCAGAAGTTTCTATGCAACCTTGAGGATGATGTAGATTAACCTGATTTGAAAGGCCACAAGGATGGCCTGGCTAGAAAAAAGATGTCCCCACAGCAGAGATTATAGGAGTGACATCCTAGGCCATGGGCTGGATGATGTGATAGAGACACGAAGGGGTCCAGAAGAGTGTCAGCAAGAGCTAAGAGGAGATGGAGTCAAGGTCAGCTAGAAGCACAATCGGGCCCTGACGTGGCTGAAAGAGACCAAGCCATGAACTACATAGCTGCTGACTCCATCTTCAGATCCCAGCCAGACGCCCAAGGATGGAAAAGTCAATCGAGGACTGGAATGAAGCCAGGAGACCCCTGATCTGCACTCCCCTCCCCATACATGCAGAAACCACCCTGGAAAGGAACAGAGGAGGAAGCCAAATATATGAGACACTGAGTATTTTATCTAAATAAGTAAGCATGCAAAATCTAAAGAAACTATTTATATCATTGTATCAGATTATATCTACTGGAGTGGACTCATTTTATCTCCTGCTGCCTAGTGGACAGGGTGTGAGGAGGACAAAACCTTCTTAAAAAGAAATGCAGAAAACTACATTTCTTCTGCATACCTGAATATAGCTTGAGGAGATCTAAACTCTTCCTAACTGGTGTATGAAAGAATTCCATTTTAATAAACACTATTTTCATTATAACAGCATCATTTTCATGACAAGAGCAAAAGAGTTCTTTGCTGCTTCACAGGCTTACACCCCACAATTATGGTTTATCTTTTTCTACCCCATCTCATGTCCAGAAAACTATAAGATGTGATACGTTACATGTAGTTGGCACTCAACTTTTTCTGACTAAATGAAAATATTAATGAATGAACATTCAGTAATAAAAAAAAAAACACGACCACTTTCTACATTATTTTTGGTGGTGTGGTTATATTGCATGCAACCCAAATTATTGTCATCATTCTAGTTTTCTCAAATATCATGTTGATATTCTATAAAGAGATTTCCTAGAAAGGACTAGGCAGCTACAGGAAAGAGAGCAGAGAGATTGACCACAATGTGAAGAGGACAAGATTAAAGATGAGAGAAATAAAGAAGTTTGGCAATCTAACTGACATGAGCTATTTAATAGGCAGATTTCCAGGAAAACCGTCATGTATTGACAAAGGAAGGAGATAAAATGCCTCAGGCTGGGGTCTATGATGAGGGCAAATCAAACATATCAAATAATTTGTCACATTAGTGTAGCAACGGGCCTGCATTTACAAAGTTGAGTATAACTACAAACTATAACCATGACAGTATAGAGTCCCGTTCTATTTATTAACATGAACTAACAGCATTAGCTTAGATGGATTTTCAGGATTTTTTTTTTTTACTTCATTCTGGATCCTTTGTCTCAATAAATGCTCTAGATTCACTGACTATCCAAATAAAGAATATACGTTATTCTAAGCATGCAAGCAGGTCACTGGTAACATCAGCAGTGTGCTTTTTTATAGGAGAAAATATTTGGAAATTTCAAGGACAGGAATCACAGAGCATCTTTCAGTAATGAGATTTACATCCTCGACATGAACTTTATAATGTTCACAAAGCCTTAGGATTCACAGACATTTTCCTAGTATTAGAAAATATTGTTAAATATTAATTAAATATTTTTAAGCCACATTCATTTCGCTGAAACAAACATTTTTCCCAAGGCATCAAATAGTCCTTCAAATTACCATCATAGAGTACCAATGTGAACACTCACTCCAAGTCTAAAGAAGGTAAGTAAGAACCTGTAGCACTCAGGGTTGGCCAGTTGTAAGAGAAGTGGTGTTTCCATAACAAAACAAACTGAAACAAACACAAGCCCATGCTCAGATTCACCACAGACAATGCTTCCTGGGGCCACAGAGCTGTCCAGCAAACATTGGGTAAACAGGACACCATTGCTGAGTAGTACGACTGGTTACACCAGCAATAAGCATTATCTTCCCCCAACTTCATTCAACCAAAAAAAACAAAAACAAAAACAAAAAACACAAGCAAAATCCAGGCCACAACAAGTTAGATAACATCTGTATCATCAATCCTACCACAAACTAACAACGTGAGTAAAAGACTACTGAATCTCAAAACAGGCCCTCAGCACTCAAAATATTGTACATTGATGTGGTCACCACACAGTTTTCATCTGATTCTCAAGACTTACCATCAAAAGAGAACACAATAATTCTCAGTTAATAGAATTGTGACTGTTTAGGTGATGGCATTAATTTAAGGAATGAAGGTGTCTGATGCATCACAACTTGTTGTTAAAAAAATAAATAAATAAATATTAGACTCCCCTTGATAGTTTTTAACTTCTTAAAGGCAAATGAATCAAATTCAGATCAGTCTTCATTCCAAAATAAGCCTATAGTTTAAATGAGAGATTATCCTTCTCCCTCTTTGAAATAAATTAGCTAATAAAAACATAACTGTGTTTGAACATCTACTGAGCTATAGTACTGATACCATACAAGCACGTGAAGAGGAAATTCTGATTTAGCCCATCATCACCAAGTTATAGGACAAGGTGTGACTTCTTTGCAATGCCAGCATATTTTTATGAAAGACATTCACAGAAATGACACCTAGATATTTCCATTTGAAAACTCAAGGCACCACTCCCAGAAGACGACTATTAGGGGGGCCCTTAATGGCTCCCTACACAATGCATAGCATATTGAGATAGTAATGCTCTGTCCTGAAGGTATGGAATTGGCTACCCAATGCATAATTATACTTTGGATGTGCTGTGACCTACAGATAAAATCCATTTTTATAGCAAGTAATAGCTTTAAAACATTAGAAATAAAAGGAACTTTAAGGTGGCATGGACATTTTGCCTTTCGGAGTTTTTGTTTTTTGTTTTAACAGCATCCAATCCTCTTCCTATTTTTAGGAAATCACCCATTTGTGAGTCTTGGTGGCAGGCGAGACCCTACCTCACAATACAGATATGGACATTTCCTCTGCTGGTCCTTGGCAGTCATATGACCTAGGCTCAGATCAACGTGTCCCTTTCCAGGCTCTGAATTTGGAGTAAGTGACACAAAGACTCAGAGTTAAGAGAGATTATTCACAGTAGCAGCAGGGATGACTGCAAAGAGAGTCAGCCACACCCATCCAGTAATGGCAGCAGCACCAAAGCCAGATGCCACTGGGGACGGCAAGACTTCAACCACGATTCCTGTCTCTTTTCTGAGCTTAGGTTTTCTGCCATCTTCCATTACTTTGTTTTTTGCCTAAATCATAGTACTGTAGCTTACAACTAAGAGCTCTGATTCACACAATGGGAGAAATGTTTTCACATGAGTAGTAAGATATGAATTAACCTCATGAATTAGCATTCCCTCTTGTCTAAGAAGTGATAATAGAGTTGTTGGTAAAGATAATATCAGAGATCTTACTTTATTTTTTTCTATCTAAGCTAAACATTTTGGGGCCTTGCTGAAGTTGTAGTTTCTTAATACTAACATGTTACAAAGATAAACATTGAGTTTGAATCTTTTACCACATGAAACTAATCCGTGACAACAGAAGTAGTGTTTACCTTTGGGGAGGGCAAGACCTGGGAGAGTGTGCTAGAAATGTTCTATATCTTGATCTGGGTGATGATGACCTGGGTACATATTTATAAAAACTTACCACATGTACTCTTAAAATTTCTGTATGATTGCATGTTAGTTTATCTAAATAAATAATACACACAGAGACATACAGTCCAGAAGTTGCATTGATATAAGATATCATCATATTGATGAGTAAGAAAATACAAAAAATTTCCTCAAAATGAAGTTCATTTGTACATACTATCTCTTTTGACCCTGGACTTCCCTGGGCATTCTAAAGAATTACCATCAGGCATATTTCAACGTTCAATGGTATTCTTTAGTACTTCCTGGAGACGGACACATCTAATTCTAGTTTCATTTCTCTTCACACTTTCAACCAAAATCTCAGCAGGATTCCAGCTGAGAAAGTTTAAGCCCTGCATTCGCCATCTCACAGTATCTGAACTCCCAAATCTAGAGATCTACTTCTTTCTTCTTTTAGTCCTGCCTTCATGCATTCTTTTCTTATCAAAGGACTCTGATCACTATCTGGTCCCAGAGATGACACCTAACTATCCACCAGGCACTAATACACATACTTTGCATGGTCAAGTACTATTACTGCCATCACTCTACATATGAGGAAACTGAGGCACATGGAGGTTAAATAACACATTTGAGGTTCAAGTGCTAACACGGGAGGACTAGATCGACTGGTATTGCCCAACTCATCCCTCTTACTTAGATCTAAAATCCAAGATATGCTCAGCCTCTTCCTTTCCTTCATTTTCCCTGGTGAGTAACTGATGATTTTTCTTTAAAGACAATGATTTGCCATTTCAAATTTTGCATACACATGGAAGGAAATGTCAACCCCAAAGCTGTATGTATTATTCTATATTCCTTCAAGATAAGAACCAAAATATTTAACTTGCTATAAAATTTTCTATGGCCATTCCTGAGTTACAAACATCCATCTTCCAAATATAACATATATTCAGATTGATCAAATCCTCCCCTCTCCTCCTTATGTTTCCCTTTTCCAAACTTCTGAGTGGTGGTGATGTTTACAAACATATTAAGATCATATCTCAAATAGCTCTACCAGAAATTTCTGTTTGTTCTGAATTGAAGTCAACATGTCTGGAAAGACACTAGTGGCCCAATTTCCTCTTCCTGTACCCTTAAACTTCCACTCACTCCACCTGAGTCAACTCTCACCCGTCCCAAGAGGCAAAAGTAAAGCTGCATTAGGCAGAAAACTACAGCATCTATGATTGGACACAGCCCTGGATCTTCAACTCAGCACCACGTCAAAGGGGAGTAAGGGAGGGAGGAAGGGAGGGAAGTAGAGAGAGAGTGAAAAGAGACAGAGACAGAGACATAGCGAGAGAGACAGAGAGAATGAGAATGAAAAGAAAGAAGACTTTTACAAAGCAATTATGAAGAAAGCAAGAAAGACCAAGAGGTCCTGGGAGAATGGCTGCATGCATTTGAGAATATACACTAAAACTGACCCCCTAACGTTTGCCAGTCTTGCCCCTGGGAAGTAAATCTTTCACACTGACTTAAAGTCTTTGAGAGGAAGTTAAGAATTTTTTTTATAATAACGACTGTCTCATCAAATACTTCATGTTCATAAAATTTTGATTTTCATATAGGAATTTCATTTCATTCTTTTAGGATTGTTGCATTTCCTCCACCAACAAGTAAAAGGGGAAGGAGATATAATTATATTTGGGAACCTATAATAAATAGTAAACAAAGAAACCCCACGCAACAAACACTCACTGTGTTTATATTTAAATAATTACATTCCATAGATCAATAAACAAAGAAATGATCTTCAATCTCAGAACAAAGTTTGTATTATCATACAACTTACTTATTTCCTTCCTTTTTTCCTCCAAAAGAGACTGAAGGAAGGGCAATTCATGAATTAGGTTAAGAGCCTGGAATGTAAGTAGTGGGACTATGCCTCTGTCCTGCTAGTTTAATGAGGACCTTCTATTGTTCTACATTTAACAGAAGCATGCTGCTAATTTCGAGGGAAAAGTTCACTGAACTTTGTGCCTGTTCTAAATGCTTCTTTCCTATTTCTCCCCACTGGTTGACATGCATGGAAAATCCTATGCACATTGGTCCCAGGCTTGCTGTAAATTTCAGACACTGCCCTTTGGAGAAGACTAGCACAGCTTCTGCTGCAACATACACACCTGCACTGGCCCTAGACCACATTGGAGGTACCAAACCACTTACGGAGAAGAAAGTGCATCTCGCCAAGAAGGAGAGAAAGGTGCATAGGCATCAAGAGATCTGCACTTTCACTTCAGTCAAAAAGGTGGACTACCTGTAGTATCATAGTATTATTTATCATTTTTCCTTCACACTTTATATAATTTCTAGTCTATGTGTGTGGGATCTAGTTCTTCAAATGAAAATGGAATTACACTATACTAACACCTGACAAAGACATTACAAGAAAAGAAAACTACAGACCAGTATTCCTCAAGAACATAGAAACAAAACTCAAAACATTAGCAAATTAAATCCAGCAATACATAAAACGGGTAATAACATCACAACTAAGTGGGTTACATACCACAAATGCAAGACTGGTTCAACATTCAAAAATCAGTGTAATTCACAGTATTAACAGACTAAAGAAGTAAAATCATATCATCTGAATATATGCAGAAAAAGTATTTTACAAAATTCAACATCCACTAATAAAAAACAGATTTAAAAAACTACTGATTCACGTGAAAACATAACCGAATCTCAAATGCATTTTGCTAGTTGTAAGAAGCTAGTACCAAAAAATATATAGTGTATGACTCTATTTATATGACATTCTGAAAAAGGCAAAACAGATTCGTGGTTGCCAAAAATAGGGTATGAGGAGAGCGTTTGACTAACAAAGGGGTAGCACAGGTAAATTTTTTTGTGGGGGGAGGGGTGGTGGAACTCTTCTGTATAGTTCTATGATGCTGGATACAAGACTCTGTATTTGCAAAAATCCACAGAACTGTACAACACAAGTAAATTTTATTACATGTAGATTTTTTAAGTCAGCCGCTATTATGATGGATGGAATAAAGACTATGGCAAAGAATCTAACTGTATTACAAATGTATAATATAAGCATCCTGAAGACGATTTGGAATAAAGGAGCTGATCTAAGTAACTTTATAAAACAATGTTTTCACTATAAGGCTAAAGACAAAAAAACTGTACACAAACAATGTACTCTTGTTGGTAAGTCTCTAGTCTTACAGGAGTACAGGCTAAAAATACTGTGAAACCACTTTACAAGTGTACAAAGTTTGAACAAATCAGTAAATACACGTAGCCTCAAGAGCCAAGTTTCTCACTGTCAAAAAAAAAGTTATAAGAAAAGAGTGAATATTAGAGTAAACTTTGTAGTACTGAATTGGAGTGAAATATCAGTATAAACTCATGTTTATTTTAATATATGCAGACAGATCGATACAGAAACATAGATATGTTTGTATACATGAGTTAGTGTACAAACTGACATTCCCAAATTCTGTCTACAGAGAAGGCCTAGAAGCAGTGACACTCCACTGGCAATGAGCAAACCTAGTGCCCAGATCTTGGTTTCTAAATGCTATTCATCAATAAAAAGGAACCAGGGCTCCTTGGAGAAATGGCTGAATCTAAGGCTGAGTCAAAAAATATATAAGATAAGCCTGGAGCAAGTAAGGAAGTCCTTAACAACAAAAGTAGATGAGAGGGTTTCAAAGAGACACAAGAGCCAATCTGAAAAAGCTTTGCAAAGTCCAAAGCTTGAATAACTTGAGCAATAAGTAAAACAATAGCATTGATTATAATCCAAAGAATAAAATAAATATCCATAAGTCCAAACTAATATGGACTACCTTACGGAAGAACTCCAATTAATAAATACAGAAGGAATGGGGGAAATAGAAAGTCAGCATTAGAACACTGCAGTTATAATGACTGCAGGGAGACCCACAAATGAATGCTAAAATTGGTGGACAAAATTTAAAAAAAGATTTTAAATAGCCTCAGGGCCAGCCTTATGGGTATGCAAGCTTTGCAGATGCACAGGGTCCCAGGCTCAGAAGGGCTCACACCTGTTTTCTGCTCTGCTACTACCATCTTGAAATTATTTTGAACATGAAGTCCCACATTTTCATTTTGTTCTGGGTTCCACAATCACCTCAAATTCTCTCTCATAAATTATTTATTAATTACAGTGATTTTAATATATGTCCATAGATTCTGAGTTTAATTCTTCTCCCCTTTGAGTGTGGGCTGATCTTAGCAACTCATTTCTAACAAAAAGAGTATTAAGCCAGAAAAAATAGTAACTTCACTGTAGAGAATCCTGGCAGACACCACCTTAACCAAGTAGTCGAAGTCAATATTACCTGTAATAAGATATACTGATACCATGTACCTCCTGATATCATACAATAAGATGGGCACATCAACTCTGTGGTATCCTTCTCAAAGATCTATAACCATAGTCTAATCATGAGAAACAAACCTAAACTGAGGGACATTCTACAAAAAACCTAACGACTATTCACAACTGTCAAGGGCATGAAAAACAGACAGACTGAAAAACTCGATAGATTACAGACTAAGAAGACATGAGGACCAAACATAATGGAATATCCTAGATGGGATTCTGAAACAAAAAAAAGACATTAGTGGGAAAACTGATGAAATCCAAGTCTGTAGTTTACTTAATACTATTGTACCAATTAATTTTTTAGTTTTGATAACTGTACTATGGTTATATAAGATGTTAACATTAGGAGAAGCTTGGTGAAGAGTATATAAGAACTCGATTCTTTTGTCTAAAAATATTTCAAAAATAAAAAGTTTTGAAGAATATAAAAATGGAAAAAATATTTTCTGGGGTTCTATTTGACCTGATCCATAAAGGCTATGATATGAAAACAGAATTTCCAAGTGGTAAAAGAACTAGCCCTTTGTGATATTTTTCTAATATTTTTTTAGGATGTTAGTTTCTAAGGGGAAGAAAATACCAATCTGTTCAGTATAGAGCAGAGTAAGAAGAGAAAAAGATTGGCTAGAATTCATACTTCAATGGTTATCGGTGATTAATATAATAAAAATGATTTTCATACAAAACTCAGCTTTTGTTAATGGTGTGAGAGGTTAAATAATAATATATAAACATAATTACTGCAGCATTATTCAGAATAGCCAAGATATGGAAACATCCTAAGTATTAGCTGAGTATATATATAAGAAAATGTGGTATATACATACAATGGAATGTTATTCAGCCATGAGAAAGAAGAAAGTCCTATCATTTGCAGAAACAAAGACAGACCTTGAAGGAATTATGCTAAGGGAAATAAGTCAGACAAATACTGTATGAACTCACTTATGTGTGGCATCTAAAAAAGCCAAACCCACAGAAACAGAGTACAATGATAGTTACCATGGGCTGTGGACTGGGACAAATGGAGAGATTTTGATCAAAGGGCACAAACTTTCAGTTATAAGATGAATAAGTCTGAGGAATCTAATGTACAGTATGATGATTATAGTTAACAATACTCTATTACATACAAAACTTGAGTAGATTGAATGTTCTCACCACAAGAAAGAAATGGTAATTGTATGAGATGAGGGAGGTGTTAGCTAACACTACAGTGGTAATCATTTTGCGATACACAAATGTATCGAATTAGCACACTGTATAATGTAAACCTACAGTGTTATATGTCAATTAAATAATTTATTGAGATTTTAAAATACATTTATATAACATATAGTACATGATAATACTTATTGAGAATTCAATTTATTGCAATTATATCGCAATAAAGCTGGAAAATAAATAGTAGAGGTCCATGATGCTCAGAAATAAATATTAGAACACTTGGACAGGTGAAAGAACAAACCAAACCAGTCCAAGAGCTGAGGGAAAGCACAGGACATAGAATCAGAGCACTACAGCTTGGTCACTCACTCCAAGACCTTGACAAGACCCATTTCCTGCTTGGAGATGAGTAAGCACTCTCTGCATTAAGTGGTTGGGCCAACCATTTGTAAGAACTTCAGAGCTAGTAGGATCTCAATACAAGTCTATAAAGAAAATGCTCATCATTTTGCTTATGATCATCCATGCTATTGTCATGGATGATCATAAGCAAAACATGAAGCAGTACTATTATTTAAAAAACAAAACAAAATATTTTAACCATCCCAGACAACGGAAGTTGCAGTGGAAACTCCCAGCTACTCACAACCCACCAGGTAAAATTTTCACTTGCAAGGGATAAGGATTGTCATTCCCACAAATGCAATAGGGTCTTCATAATTATTGAGTAAATTCAACTTTCCCAAAGTGCAAAAGGTAGATTTGATAGTCTCTCAATTTCTCTTGCAGTTCCATTATTTAAGGAATTTAATTTACTCCCTGCCAGTACAGAATTACTCATCAACTTCTATCTTCCAGGAACACACATATCTTTTTATACTAGAAAGTACAAAAATGCATGCCTTTAATAGATAGTTTGTTTTGTTTGTATTTTGTTTAACTAGAGGAGAATTAATAAATTTATTTGGTTAATGGAGAGTAACTCTTGGGAGATATAATAAAAAATTAACATAAGTTTTCAAAAACTATGAACTTTATGAAGAAAATGAATAGAAGTCTATGAACTTGTCTCCGCATACTGCTCAAAGATGGTTAAATTAAACTGAACATATGGCTTTATTGAAAAAAACACATGATAATAATTTATATCTATATGTCTGGGCTTTCCCCAATTTCTGCTCAGATTCAACAGTAAAAGATAATTTATAAGTCTATTCTTTGGAACCACCAAGCCAGGCCACTCTGTCAAACCCTTCTCCTTATCCCTGGACTGAGATGGGGATGTCATTTCCTGCACAGAGGCAGAACTAATACCACCCCCAAACACACAACTCTGGGCAGACTTAGTACAGTCACCCTCTAATTGCCAACTATTACTTTCTTACACACTTTACATACATACGCTATCACCATTACCTCGAAGATAAATCGCCCTTTAGACATCACTCCAATTTCTGAATTTGCCTCTCTGCTCTTATCATAGGCAAGTACAAGATGAGAACAGCCAAGAAAGGCCAGGACCGAGAGGGACACTAACTATAAGGTCCAACTCTAGCCATGTAGGGTAGGGCATGTGATGCTGTACCACTGGGGACAAGATGGGCAACCACACATTCCAGGGAGAGGACGTGGAGTCTATGGAGGTGTCAGACTTAGGTGGAACAGAAGGCAACAGGTTCCAGGTGACTAAATCAGAATCCTAATTCCAGCACTCCTAGCTCTGCACAGACCAAGCATTGCAGGGTCAGGGCTGCCCATCAAAAAAAAAAAAAAAAAAACACCCCTATTGACTTAGCGGCCCTTTGAGTTAAGAGTTAAAGTAACACATGACTCATACACATGCCCAGATAATCCTATTTGCTGATCTTAAAGCAGGAGCAGGAAGAGGGGGAAACAGAGAGGGACAAGATGGGAAGGGAACACCAATCGAGGAAGTTATTTGGGAAGTTGTTTGCCCCCTGGGTACCACCTTGACTTCCAGTAAATAACCATATCTTATCTTATCTGAGGCCTTTATCTAAATGTCTCCTCCTAGCGAAAGTAAGTCACACACTAGAATTTTCTTCTCCAGCCTTCTTAGTTAACCTAGAGCTTCCTTATAAGTCACGATTTATAAATATAAGACTAAACATCATATTCCTTTATGTAAGCATCATTCATTCATTCAGTGTTTACTGAGCACCTCCTGTGTGCCAGGTACAGTACCCAAGTCTGAGCAGTGAAAAGCAGAGGCACTGTCTCTGCCCTCACAGCTCACATTCCAGTGAAGAAAAACATGAAGAGTGACATATAAATTTTAATGATTTTTTTATAAAATGTTGTATGTTTCCCCACAGTACATTTAACTTTGACACAGAAATCAAAATCGTTGTCAATGTTGTTTTGTTGGTTGGTTTTTAATGGCCTTCCTTTGAATAGTATACCTTAGAGGCTAAGGAAAACAAGATTTCATCTGCTTCTACTCCAGGCTATTTCTGCCCCTCTGACCAAGGAGCCCTTCTAAAGAGAGTCCCTTGCTGCCTTAGCTCCACTCAGAGCTTTGATGGCTGCTGGACCTTCTGCCTAAGCATCCTGGGATTAACAGTTTTTTTCTACCTGAGTTAACCAACACAAAAAGCACCATCATGGGAACACCACCACACATCCAGCACTCCTGAAACCTGAGTCTAAGCAGGCTGTGAACAGGCAGTCACTGGTGTGCACTCCCATGCCTTTGTAATTGGTAATAAGCCACTTTATTCACTGCCAACATCATTCCTATCATCAGAGGTCAACATCTGAGATGACAACATGGTCTATAAAAATGTACTCTTCAAACATCTAGAATGGTCCAGGAAATCACAATCCCTGGAAACTCTGGCCAGAAACTGGATTTCCCTTGGCACACAACAAGCATTCTAAAACTAGGTCTCCTTTTGTGGAATTCCCTGCCTCCATTTCCTTTCCCTTCCCCCAAAATCAACACCAAGTCAAATGGACAACTCTCCTTTCAGAAGTGTTCACACTCGAGGTTTCAGAGAGAGGTTAAACTAGCAAGGACAGTGACCACTAAGTGGTTCTAATTTACAGAAAAATTGAGGAGGATGCTGATCGCAGTATTTATGACTATTAGTTCCATAAATAACCATTTCCTCAGTGCTTATTCTGTGCCTGATGCTGCTTGATCCTCACCTCGAATGTCACATAGTTAACCAGAAGCTAAAGGAGAGATATGAGGCAGGAAGTGTGAAGTTGGTCAACAGAGAAGGTGGGAGCACTGGTCCAGTAAAGAAGGCTGTTAATTGAGCTATAACACCTATAACAGAGCAGAGAGTGCTGTATCTTTAAAGTCTTTTAAAATAAACGTGACTTATTAAAAGTTGCTTGCCTTGGCTACTTCTGCCCCATGTGTCAATAAATAAAATATCCTCCACCTATGTTTTAAATGCTTTTAAATTCATAGAGTTAACGCTGCCTAAGAAAAGAGGTCACAAGCCACAAGTAGAAGTATCTAGAACTGACTTTAAAATAAAGAGAATATCTACTCTTTAAACTCACTCTGAATTCTGGCTTTCCAATTGGATTCATACAACTTTTTAGATAAATCTGTTACTATATGAACTCTCACTTTTCCTACTCAAACAGATTTTTTTATTATTTATTATTATTTATGCCTATAGCACCTGGTCTTCCTAGGTGGTCTCCCATCCAAGTAACTAACCAGGCCCGACCCTGCTTAGCTTCTGAGATCAGACATTGGGCTTGTTTAGGGTGGCATGGCCGTAGACCATGGACCATGGCTCCACTGGAGTGTGAACACAGAACCTTCTGTGTGTAAAGCAGATGTGCTAACCGCTACACTATGGAACCACATCCAACTCAAACAGATTTAGATGGAGTATTTTTTGGTATTTGAACTCATCATATAAATTCTTACTATCTCAACTCAGGATCTATATACATTCAGATAATGAGGAATGTCTATAATTCCAGAGTAATACATAAATAAACTTTAACCCCACCAATTTGAAAGGTTTGAAGAATCCTAGCAGTAAACCATACTACACAGATGACTACATAAACATTTCAAATATCTTATCAAAATTTCTACCAAACCACTTCACACCCATGAGGATGACTATTATCAAAACAAAAAATGAAAAATGTTGGAGGATGTGGAGAAATTGAAATCCTCATGCACTGCTAGTAGGGATGTAAAATGGTACAGCCGGTGTGGAAAACAGTTGAGCTATTCCCCAAAAGTTAACCATAGAACTATCAAATGATCCAGTAATTCCACTTCTAGATATATACCCAAATGAACTAAAAGCAGAGACTCATATACGTGTACACCAATGTTCATAGCAGAATTATTCACACTAGCAAAAGGTGGAAACCATCCAAATATCCATCAACAAATGAATGGATAAACAAAATGTAGTGTACATGTGCAATGGATTATTCAGCCTTAAAAAGAAATGAAATTCCGACACATGCTATAATATGAATGAACTGGAAAACATTATGCTAAATAAGCCAGACACAAAAGGACGAATGTTATGAATCCATTTATATTAGGTACCTAGAGGATTCAGATTCATGGAGACAAAGTAGAATGGGGGTTGCCAGGGACTAGGGTAGGAGAGAGTGGGGAGTTAGTGTTTAATGGGTACAGAGTTTCAGCTGGGAAAGCTCTAGAGATGGTAATGGTTGCACAATCTCAATGTACATAATGCCACCGAACTGCATACTTACAAATGGTTATAGTATTAAAATTTGTTATATATATTTTACAGAATAAATAAGAAAAAAATCTATACCAAAGACCATAACAAGATATCACTACACACCTACTAGAATTGCTAAAATTAAAAAAACAAAAAAAAAAAACAGTGACAATGCTAAATGCTGACAAGGATGCAAAGAAATTGGATTTCATACATTGATGGTATAAATGTAATATGGCACAGCCACTCTGGAAATTAGTTTGGTGGTTCCTTTAAAAACTAAATATGTACTGACCACAGAACCCAACAATCGCGTTTTCGGAGAGTAATCCCCTAAAAATTGAAAATTATGACCATACAAAAATCCATACACAATTGTTCACAGGAGATTTATTTATAATAGCCAACACCTGGAAGCAACCAAAATGTCCTACAATAGGTGAATGATTAAACTGTGCTACATCCATACCACAGACTACTACTCATCAACAAAAATGGGCAAGCTACTGCTATGTACAACTTGGATGGAACTTTAGGACATTAGGCTGATTAACAAAGCCAACCCCCAAAGATCACATGTTTTATGACTCCATTTACGTAACATTTTGGAAATGACAAAATTATAGTGATGGAGAAGAGATTAGCGATTGCCAGGGGTTACGTATAGGGGGAGGGCAGAGAGGGTCAAGTGTATGAATGTATGATAGTTTATCTATTCACTGGTGAAAGCCGAAGATATTTTCAATTTTCTTCCATGAAAAATGCTTCGAGAACTATTCTGTATACCCGTTCTTTAATCAAAGACTACAATTTAATGGCTAACTGTCGCTCTTAGTCATCTCAACTTTCACTTAAAGCACAATGGCAGCTACCCACAGAAATTCCACTGACAACTTGTCATATATCAACTTACGTCCACCACAACTTGGCTTATTTTCTTCCCTATTGTGCCTGGGGGAAGCTCACTATTGAATTCAGCCAGTGGTTTTGACACAATATCATCTATTTTCATACTTAATTCTCTACCATCAATGTATAAATACCTTTTAAAATTCAAGAACACACAAAGATGTATAGGGTGTACCCACTTCAAACTAATCTAGTATATAAAAGTGTGAATTCAACCATACAATTGAATGTGATTATCAAAAGTGTCTACCATTGGGTTTTATTAAAGAAAGAACTCTTCTTTATTTTATTTATATTTAATTTTTCCAAAAACCTTTTATTACTTAATGAAGAATACAGTAAAGACATAAAGAATCATAAAAGTTACAAATCGAAATAAAAGCAAATGCATTACTATGAAAGCTAATCTTAGACAAAAAAAAAAAGTCAACTCGTGTTTGTATCACTAATCCTTAGGATATTTTTATATTCTGATTCACACAGTGTTTTCAGTTTCTTATCAAAATATTTCTCCATTTATACAATATTTTATAAGTTTAAATGGCAAAATGTGTGATTTCTGTTTGACTTGCAAATATTCTTAAATCTAATTTTCAAGCAGCCAAGTCCACTTAAATGGATTAATGCTTTCATGATGCAACTTTATTAAATAATCTGCTGAAAATAAATACTTCAGTAATCATTTTAATTTTTTCTATAGATTTGTTACCTGTTCTCATGGGAGTACATGAAGCTGTTTCCTCTTTCAATAACTCAAGGCCATATTCTAAACAATAAACAATTATGTCAGATGCTTAAATGTAGTATTCAGTTCAAATTCTCTGCCATGCTCACCACTTTCCATATCCGAGATCGTCCACAGAGACCAGCTCCCACATGTGCCACTCCACAACCTGCTCATTTCAAATTCCAAATTGGCACAAAAGTCTTTGGGAATTTCACAGATAAATTTAGTCTTTAACACGGCCTATACCAGCAACTGTGTCTAAACTGCTTCCAGCTCTCTCTCTCTAGTGGAGCCCCTTCCCTTCCTGTTAGTGGCACTACAGCGCCCAAGGGAATTTTCAGGGTCTGGATAAAAGGAAGCTGAATTGGGAATATTTTTTATGTTTATGCAACTTGTCAGCTTTTTTAAATTTTGTAATTTCTCATTATACTCACTTTCGATCTAATTTATATTTACAGTTTTATATTCCTTTCCTGAGAGAATCTTCAAATTGCAAAAGTTTCAGGTCCCACAAAACCTGGATCTGTCCCTGCTTGTACACATCACTTAATAGATGGCACATAAAATTTTTCATGTGAATGAATGCATGCACAAATGCTCTCACGGCAAGTCACCTAACATCTCTAAAATCACTACCGCTACAAAGTAGTAATGTGTGATTCTACTGTAATAGCTAACATGGAAAAACATTTTGTAGGGCACTACAAGGTGCTCTAAACAAGTAAGCCGATAGTACCATGATTTTTGTCCCCCAAAGACATGGAACTTAACAACTATCGGGTATCTTCCCTTAGATAAGGCAAGCTTTTCATTCCCTACTATTTTATCAGAACTTCCTTATTGTTGAATTCTAATTCTTAGCTAGGAATTGTCTGCCCCACAAAAACTTTCTTAATTTTTTATTGCATAATTTTGATATATTCCATATAGTACCTTCAAAATTTACTTAAGATTTAAATTCTGGAACATGTTCCCCGCCAAACCTCCCAATTTCCTGACCATTATGATGATAGCTTCCTCTGCTTGACCTTCCCCTCTGACTCTGTGCACCCTTAGAATACAAAATACCAACATGACTGTCCTCATCCCCAAATAGGGATGGTCACATACCTGCCAGGAAAATGTATACAACAGTACGGAAATGAGCAAACAACAAAAGTAAAGTGTCCTCCAGGTTGAACCTCAAACACTGTTTATCGAATGGAACTAAATTAATTAGAACCATGCATTCATTCAAAAAGTATTTATTGAGCATGGCACTGAACTGGCATTGCAAAGTCAGTAGACAGAAAAAATTTTAAATCTCAGCTGTCCTGGTGTTCACAAGCTTAATAGAAGAGACATTAAACAAAACCCCCACAAAAATGTAAAGTGGAAGTATCTAGAGGACTTTGAGGGTGTGATATTTGAGCTGAAACCTCTATAGTAACTAAGAATTTAATTATACAAAAGAGAGGGGAGCAAGAGTGTGCCAGGTAGAGGGAATAGCACATACAAAAGTCTCACGGGAAGAAATATGACATTTATGAGGAACTGAGAGGAGGAGGATATGGCCAGAGCTTATGGTGCAAGAAGTTTGTACAATCTCACATATATGACCAAGCACCAGCTTTAATTATCCTCAACCATTTTGTCAATTGGGTTCTCCCTCACAATGACCAGACATTGTCTGGAATGCTCCTATAAAGGGTCAGAGAGCAAACTTGCCTCCCCATCAATGATTCTGCAGAAATTCAATCAGTCTACAGTGCATTGGACACTATACTGGGTATTATGATATGACAACGGGTAACACTGTGTCCATGGGACAGCTGTGGTGTAATCGAGAACACTCTGAAGTAAGAGTCAGAAGATCTGGGGTTCAAATCCACATTCTGTCATAATTCAGCTGGGTGGCCAGTTCTGTGCCAATCACAGATAAATGCTGATGAAGGAACACTGCTCTGCTTCTTTGAACCTCAGTGTTATTATCTGTAAATGAAGGATAATTCCTACCTCACAGGGTTTTTGTTAAAAATTAAATGAGAACTCACTAAAAAGTATACTGTACTATTCAGTGTTTGGCACATAACAGATTTCTAAGCTATTTCATTGGACCCAAGGGTCTACTTTGCTCCAAATGATTTATCCTACTAAAATGTGAATGCTAGTATTATTAAATGGCATTTTAATTTTTAAATTCTAATTCTTTTTTTTTAAAGCAGGAAGCTCTTACTCTCTTTGAATTAGCCTTGCCTTTCGAAAGCCCAGCCCTTCAGGCCACAGAGTATACCCAGGACACCATGGGATAGCAATACATTTTGGTTGTTGCTAAGTACCTAGGAGGTAGGAAGCAGCTTCCAAAATGGTAATCTAACCCATGAAGTGAAATCGAGGCCTTAGAAAATTGCCAAATGTACAGCTTCCCAGTATCATAACCTAGATGCAACACAGTATTGCATTCCTACCTTAGCAATATTCCTGGTTAGGGAACTAGAGCAGCTTGAGCAAAGTTCTGCAAATCAGAAAATGAAAAAACCCACCAAAATAGAAAGAGGGCTTGTCTGATTCGAACCAAGAGAGGACATGGCTACAAGGCAAGAAATGAATGTAGGAGGAGAATAAAGTATTCGTAAAGTCTGAGAAAATGGCAACTGTGAAGAGGCTAAAGGCAGCAATCCAAATGTAAAGCAATCCTGGCGAAGGAGAGAAAAGAGACGGCCATGACCATCTGCACATCTTGATGACTGATCAACAACAGAGAATAGAGGAACGGGAGCAATTACAAAAACTCATTTAAAGTTGGAATCCCTGGGAGAATGGTGATATGGTAAAGGAAATCAGGAAGTTGAAAAGAGGATTGCTTTAGAGAAGAACTTGAAAAAAGTTTTTCTTTTTTTTTTTTTTTTTTTTTTCATTATTTAATAGTTTGGATTTGAAGCCAAGGCTGGATAATTGAGTGGAAACAGCAAACAGGCCAGCTGGAAACAGAAGATGTAGCATGGGCAGAGGTCAGCGGGGGAGCCCACAAGGAGGAGCTGTGGTTGAAACAACAAGGAAAAAAGGAGAAAGGTGTGGGCCCTGGGGAACACCCACATAAGCAGAGGAGGAGAAAGCACAATAGACAAAGTTAGAACTCGAAAGAGAGCCAGCAGACTTGGAGGACACCAAGAGTACAATTTTTAAACTAAATCAGGTCAGGTAACTTCTCTAC
Source organism: Pteropus alecto (assembly GCF_000325575.1). Classification (NCBI taxonomy): domain Eukaryota; kingdom Metazoa; phylum Chordata; class Mammalia; order Chiroptera; family Pteropodidae; genus Pteropus; species Pteropus alecto. The sequence goes on along the minus strand of NW_006436298.1, from coordinate 8,846,546 downwards.
CTAAACTTCTCACTGATTTCTCATTTCATTACCTTGGATGCCAAAGCTTTCTATGACCTAGCCTTGCCTACCTCTCTGACCTGTCTGCTCTCTCACAATGCACTGGCCGCATTGACCTTTTGCTGTCCTTCAAATATATGAAGTTTATTCCTATTTTAGGGCCTTTGTTTCTGATCTTTCTTCTAGCAGGCTCTATAGAGATCCTGGCTCCCACCTTATCAAACCCTTTTCTCCCACACCATTCTCTACTATATCACACTGTTGTATTGCCCTAACACACACCACTATCTGAAGTGCTTATGTTTTTATTTGTGTTCCTACTGGTCTACCTCTCTACTCTCAAGTGGGCTCTGGGAGAACAGGGTCCTAGGACCTTGTCTGTTTCCCTCTCTGCTATATCCTTAGTGCCTGGAATAGTACACTGCACTAAAGGATTTAAGAATAAAGACACCTTACATTAATCAAGAACAAAATTAAGGACCTTCATGACATCAGTTGTGATAAAAAAAATAAATAAATAAATAACAAGGCTAAAGTCAGACTGTAACAAATTATAGAGAGGAAGAAGAGACAGGAATTAGAAACAATTTATTCGAAACACACACACACAGTTATAAGAGTGAGTGGAAGGAATTTTTGATAATATATCACTATATATCACATCTTCTATAAGAGCTACCTTTCCAGAATGTGTAAATAAAACATTCCCACTGGATCACATCTTATTTCTTCTGAAGTTCTTCCAGAGAAAATCTGACCTATACCCGTTGTGCCTAAAATTCTCACTTAAGATGGCAATAAGTTTTAAAAAGTCAAACAGAAAAAAATATATCTGTTTTTTGGTGTATTTAAAAAAAAAAAAAAAGAAAAACAAGGCTGCATCTTACCCAAAACCATGGGGGCTGTCACAAAAATATGGGACAATCAGACTCTAAGAACACTTGGTATTTATTTACCCACAGCTTACAGCCACAAAGAAATTCCTTCAAAAATGGGTACTGGGCTAATTCTTCCTGCGGTTTCCTGTAGTTGTACATTTTACCTTCAGGTTCTTTGTTAGAAGTCTGTCATCTCAGTGGTGAGGGTAGAAGGGGACTCCATAAAGTACCATTGTGCTGACAGGAAAAGGTACTATTTCTTTAAGAATCGGGAAGGGATGAAGCTAATGGAGGATTTATATATACCTCTAAGTCAAAAGTTTTGCTAAAGTCTGAGAAGTGGTTTTTCCCCTCTGGTCTTGCCAGAACCATCAAGCAATCTGTAGAAGCAGCTAAGTAGGTCATGACTTCTCAGGAACTGAAATTTTGTGGCTGCTAGCCAGGCAAGGTGAAGTAGTTATTTTCTCTATGGCTAGAACATACTGCTTTGGAGTTTGTTTGCCCCCTCATCAGGAAACAGGAAAAAGGCAAAAAGAAGCAAAACCAGGCAGAGAAGGTAGGAGAAGGTATAGTTAATTTAGTAGAAAGCAAGAGCCACCAAGGAGAGCTGACTTCAACCAGCCCAGTTCAAACAACTATGGTGAAAACCACCCAACAGGTGGCAATTAGTTGAGAGGCACATGCTGCTGTATTTAAGTCAAGACACAAGTAAAATTAATATGATTTGCTTAAAACAAGTTTGCACAAAGTAAATGAGTGATCTATAAATTGATTTCAGGCAAAAGCCCCTCCTAATTCCATTCTCAAAACCAGAATTATCTTAACTGACATGTGTTTAAAAAAAAAACCTTCACCCACACCCTCTGACAACACCTGAGCTAATGAAATTTATATTAACTTGAGCTGGAGAGCTTGATGGGGCAAATGACCACCAAATTATTGGGCCCAGATTTTTGTGAGCAAATGAGCTTTAGAGGGTCAGGGCTTGCCTAGACTTACTTACAAGCAGCATCCTATAACAGGACAAAACAATATGGCACAAACGAGATACTTTAAGGCCCAAGATGATACCATTCTTCATGTTGTAAAGCTCAAGGGAGACTGCAGGGCAGGAAAGAACAAAATGGCACCCTTGAGTACCTGGCCAACAGGGAAATCAAGTTGTGACAGCACAATGGGGAGTCATTTTAATTAGCCAGTGAAGGTAGGGTAACTCCAGGCTTATTGTGAGATCTACTACTAACTTTCTGGGTCAAAAAAAAAAAAAGTATGGCTTCTAACAAAGCATTTAAAAATCCTGAGTATCAAACCAACTGCGTTAACTTGGTCAAATAAGTCCCTTAAGGTACCTCAATTTCCTCATCTGCAAAGCAAATGCAAAAGTCTTGGGGGTGTCCTCACATGCTAATATCCCAAGTTGATGGTCAAGAGAGGCCAATCACAGGCAGCCCATCAGGAGATGCAGAGCCACAGCAGAGAAGGGGCAGCATCTGGAGGACAGGATTTCCTGCAACAGGAACCAGAAGCCAGAGGGAATCCGCAGGAGTCAGGAAGGAGGTGTCTGCCAGGTGAGCAAAGAACAAAGCTACCAAGTCACTTACTGCCTCAATAGGAAGCTGCCTCCCTGGGCTAGGAAACAAGCCCTGGGACCTGTCCTCGGGTCCTCCCCACAGAAGGCTGGGATCAAGGGAAGTGTACTGGACCAAGGATTCAAGAAAACTACACCAAGACCCAGAAGTAGATAGGAGAGATTTAGCTCAGCTACTTAAAGTGCTAATCAGATCTCTAAACATCAGTTTGAATCTTCAATTAATATATATAATGAGCCCAGCAGCAAACAATATTCGTGGGACAAAACAGCAGGAGACTGTGACTCAGAATAAAAGAATAATATAAACATAAAATGCTAAGGGAATAGGAAAGCAGCTTAGATCCAGCTGGCAACAAGCTACTGAAGTAAAAACTTCATTGTCCAAACAGTTATACCGTTTGCTGCTTCCAGATAAAGAAATAACAATACTCTTCTTAGTTGCTATGATTAACATGCCTGAAGGTTGGAAGAGAGCAAGAGCCCACACGCAAAGGTTCACAGACACACTCTGCAGATGTTATAAAAATCTCCGTGGATTAAATGTTTATATTAACCAGAATTTGGGAAACAGCAGAAGTGAAGTACCATGGGGGAGGAGGGGAATTAAATCAAATAAAAGAATTTTTTTGGAGCTTCTATGAAGTTCCTAACAGAAAATTTAAGAAGTTACCTTTGCACAGTGAAAATGAGAACACGACCCCCAATTTCACAATTATCAGTTATTAAAGCTAAAAACTAGATATTAAATATTTCTGAAAGTTGCTAAAAGAAATGTGAACTATTACATCCACAGGGAAATGGCTTTGATCCACACCCATTCACTTAAAAAAAAAATGAATTTGAGTTATGCCTGATGACTTGGAGTTTCTACAAAGTATTGCTGAGTTAGGAAAAAATAGAAAAGTCTACATCATATGATCCAAATTTTTAAATTTGGATTTTATTAAAATTTGATTTTATTAAAGCTTACATCTGTATTTATGTATGTATATAGTAGTATGAGCACAGAAAAGTGTGGAAATACGTACACTAAATCAGTGGTTCTCAAACTTTAGCGTACTACATCAGAATTACCTGAAGGCTGTGTTAGAACAGATTGCTGGGCCCCACTCCCAGAAGGTTTGACTCAGAAGGTGTGGGGTAAGGTCTGAGAATTTCTATTTCCAACAAGTTCCCAGGGGATACGAATGCTACAGAGAACAAGTGCACTAAGTTTCAAAGAGAGTTACACTGGAGGACAGAAGGGAAGTATGAAATAGGGGAGAGGGTGTAGGATTAATGGGATCTCTCCAAGATAATAAAAACAACTTTTCCATGATTTCTTTCATGGAACAAACATTATGTGTGTACATGTGTGCACGACTACGCGCAATAACAAATTTCTGAAAGGAGCATCACCAAAATACTATGGAAAGTTCTTTCAAAGGTAGAATTTTAAGTAATGTTCACTTTCTTCTTGATAATTTTCCTTTTTTTATGATGAGCAAATGTGATTTAATGATTTAACATAAAGCTATTTTTATCAAGACAAAAGGGGGAAAAGCCTTTGGAACCAACAATTTCTCAAGAAGGAGCTCTTCTGTTTTACTCACAGAACTGAACTAATATTTTGGGAAAATAATTGCTAATTGAACTTCGTATAAAAATAAAAATGTAATTAATGTGAAAAAGGCAGTTCTTGGGTAACTAAATATAAGAAGTAACTAAATATAAGATTGTTTTATAACCTACCTTAATGAAAATTTAGAGAAAACTATTTTAAAAATAATCAAAAACCATTACCAGGAAAAACATACAATTTAGTTCGTGAATGCAAAATCTCTTCCTCTTTCAAAATCTAATCAAATATCCACTAAGCAAAAATCTCTCCTTTCAAGCTGTACTTGCATCATTTCCTATCTCTGTTATGTACAAACTAGGAAATAACAAAAAGAAATACAATAAGCAAAAAACTAAAGTAAAAAATTACTTTATGACTTTCAATATTGAACTTTCAAACTCCCAGTGGTACCAAAGTTCTAAGCTAGAAAATAACATCTTAGATAAGTTATACTAATTCTAATTTATACTTTTCCAGGCTTTTACTCTTCTCATTAGCTTCATTACTACAACTCTCCGCTAGCTTAGATTACCATTCAATCTAAAAATTAAGCCTAGACTTCAAACCAGACTTCATGCCTCTGCTATCTTTTCTACTGGGAACAAACAACCTAGTCTTCCAGAACTGTTTCTTTAGTGCCCTTTAAACACAGATGCAGGAGCTGCTCAGAGGCTGAAAACTGGATTTGCAATGCTCACATCGATATTATAAAACTCTTGGCTACCAGTCTTGCCAATCCCTGCTTCTTCTCTAATTTTATTATAGTGCAGTGTTTCTCTTTTCCTGCAATAGCAATTCAGTGGACCTCCATGGTTCATTTTAAAAATTAGAGTGAGTCTGTGGCTGAGTTCAGAAATATCCCTGTATCCTCAACACTAAGATATAATCTCCTTCCTGAAACAAGCAAACAGAAATATTTGCTCCCCCGCTCCACCCCCCAAAAAAAGGTTGAGGGGGGAAAAAAACACAAATGTTTGCTCAAAAAAGCCAAAAAATTCTACAGCACAACAGGCAGAATCAGAGACTGAAACAGATTCTCTGAAACAGATTCCTGAGAGATAGAGGAAAAAAATGTTTTAAGTTCTTGTTTGTGCTTACAATAAAATATAAAAGATTATCTCTAAAAAACTACATGGGCATAAGAACAGGACAAAATTTGAAAATTCTACATAGAAACTAAAAATAAAGTAATGGAATTTAAAACTACTGGCATGCAGAAAAGGAAAAAATTTTTTTCACACTACAGAAAACTTAAGTAGAAAATAAAGAAGACATGATTGCAGAATTTAGACCCCCATCCCCCCAAAAAAAGAAAGAAATAAACAGTCCATCCCTGGAATATCAGTTTTCCTAGAAGGGGGAAAATAGTGAAAGACATAAAAAAATAAAACTTTTAAAAGAAAGTTGAGGTTCTAGTCAAGATGTCAGAGTAGATAAACACTATGCTCACCTCCCAAGACCACATCAAAATGACAACTAAATTATAAAACAATCAACCTGGTAAATCATCTGAAGACTAGCTGAAGTCCTATCATATCCTATAAGGATATGAAGAAGCCATGATGAGACCGTAGAAAGGATGGGGACTCGGTATAGGCTGACCCCACACCCCACAACAATGTGTGGCAGTTGAGAATCAAGAGGAATGTATCAGCTGCCAAGGTCCAGCCCCACATTGGGCTTCCCAGCCTGAAGCACCAGTGCCAGGCAGAGGAGCCTCTACAACATAAGGCTGTGAAAATTAGCAAGGATTTCATCCATCAGGGTGAGACAAGAGGCTACTGGAAACTCAAGCATCCTCTTAAAGAGCCCAAATATAGGCTCTCTCACTCCCAGGCATCCACCTTCAGCTCCAGTGAAGAAACAACACCTCGTGGGGCACCAGAGACAGACAAAGGGAAATCGAGTTGTGTAGCTTCAGGACTAGGCCTGGAGGAACAGCCACCGTTGTCCCTGTGTTAAGTCCTCCTCCCACATGGCCAAATCTGAATTTGCATCATCCTGGTAGAACATTACTCACGCTATCCTGATGACTCCACCCAACCGGTGCACTTGCTGGAAACTCTTTCAGCATCAGGCAGTAAGACTTGGCCCAAGCTGCAGTCTTTCTTAAAAATTCTCAAAGGTCTGTAGACCGCAGGCAGAGGGCAGCCGGCTTCAGTGTGTCCTGTGCCTCTTGATGAGTGGCCCCTGGCCTGCTACTGGTAGCTTCACATCACAATACATCACCACCCAATTAGCTCCACAAATGACATGCTCAAAGGTTGGTCTCAGTAAGCAGCAGAGCCCTACTGGGGAGAATACCACTCCATGAAGTTAGCCCCACACAGCAGCTTGTCCACTATGGTCATGGCTAATCCTCACATCCAGTCAGTCTGAAGGTCAATGCCACCCACTGACATGCCAACAGCAATCAAGGCTCAACTACAACAGGAGGGCACACACAACTCAAACAAAACACTCCTGGAGCACCCAGCCCAAGTGATCAGGGAGGCTGTACCACTGGGCCCCACAGGACACCTACTACATAAGGCCACTCTGACAAGACCAGGAGACATAGCAGACCTACCTAAATACACAGAAACAAACACACGGAGTCAGCGAAAATGAAAAGATAGAGAAATATGTCACAAATGAAAGAAAAGGAGAAAACTCCAGAAAAAGAGCTAAATGAAATAGAGGCAAGCAACCTACCAGATACAGAGTTCAAAACACTAGTTATAAGGATGCTCAATGGACTTAGAGAAAGAACAAATGAACTCAATGAGAACTTATACACAGAAACAAACACACGGAGTCAGCGAAAATGAAAAGATAGAGAAATATGTCACAAATGAAAGAAAAGGAGAAAACTCCAGAAAAAGAGCTAAATGAAATAGAGGCAAGCAACCTACCAGATACAGAGTTCAAAACACTAGTTATAAGGATGCTCAATGAACTTAGAGAAAGAACAGATGAACTCAATGAGAACTTCAAAGAGATGGTAAGCATAAAAAAGGACATAGAAACCACAAAAAAAGAACCAGTCAGAAATTAATAATACAGTCACCGAAATGAAGAATACACTAGAAGAAAGAAACAGCAGATTAGATGAAGCAGAGGATCAAATCAGCAATTTGGAAGACAAGGTAGCAGAAAACACCCAATCATGATGAAAAGCATGGACCTACAACCAAGACTACTCTACCCAGCAAGGCTGTTATTTAAAAATAAAGGAGAAATAAACAGCTTCCCAGACAAGAAAAACCTAAAAGAGTTCATCATCACCAAACCAGTATTATAAACATTAAAGGGACTTCTTTTAGAAGGGGGGACAAGAATATAAATGTGAATAATAAAATGGCAATAACTATTTACCTATCAATAATCATTTTAAATGTAAATGGATTAAATGGTGCTGTCAGAAGTCATAAGGTTAAAAAATGGATAAGAAAACAAGACCCATAGACATGCTGTCTACAAGAGACCCATTTCAGATCAAAAGACACATACAGACAAAAAATAAAGGGATAGAAAAAGACATTTCATGCAAATGGAAATTTTTAAAAAGCTGGGGTAGATTTTTTTCACAAAATAGACTTTAAAACAAAGGCTATAATAGAGACAAAGAAGGACATTTCATAATGATAAAGGGATCAATCGAACTAGAGGCTATAACCCTTGTAAACATTTATACACTCAACAGAGGAAACCCTAAATATAAAAAACGAATGTTGACAGACATAAAGGGAGAAATCGACAGTAATATGGTCATAGTAGGCAAATTTAATACCCCATTGACATCAGTATATCAATCTCCCAGACAGAAAATCAACAAGAAAATAATGGCCTTAAATGACACATTAGACTGAATGAATTTAATTGAAATTTTTAGGACATTTTACCCCAAAGCAGCAGAATTCTTCTCAAGTGCATATGGAACATTTTCCAGGATACACCACGTCAGGCCACAAAACAAGTCTCCATAAATTTAAGAAGACAGAAATCATATCAAGTGTCTTCTCCAACCACAATGGTATGAAACTAAAAATCAATTATAAGGAAAAAACTGAAAAACACAAATATATGGAAACTAAGTAATATGCTATTAAACAATGAATGGGTTAATAATGAAATCAAGGAAGAAATCGAAAGATACCCTGAGACAAATGAAAATGAAAACACAATGACCCCAAATATATGGGACACAACAAAAGCAGTCCTAAGAGGAAAATTCACAGCAATGCAGGCCTACCTCAAAAACAAGAAAAATCTCAAATAACCAATCTAACCTTACACCTAAAGGAACTAGAAAAAGAATAACAAACAAAGCCCAAAGTGAGTAGAAGAAAGGAAATAAAAAAGATCAGCATAAACAAACAATAGTTTAAAAAAAAAATCAATAAAACTAAGAAAATTGATAAACCTTTAACCAGACTCACGAAGAAAAAAAAAGAGAGGACCCAAATAAATAAAATCAGAAATGCAAGAAGAGATGTGACAACTGACTCCACAGAAATACAAAGGATTATAAGAAAATAGTACAGATGTGAACAAAATGGACAATCTAGAAGAAATGGATAAATTCCTAGACACATGTGCTCTTCTAAGACTAAATCAAGAAGAAACAAAATCTGGACAGATTACTACTAATGCAATCAAATCAGTAATCAAAAAACTCCCAACAAACCAAAGTCTTGGACCAGTGGCTTCACAAGGGAATTTTACTAAACATTCAAAGAATTAACACCTAGCCTCAAACTATTCGAAAAAATTCAAGCAGGAAGGCTCCCAAGCTCATTTTACAAGGCCAGCATTACCCTGATTCCAAAACCAAAGACATTACAAAAAAATAAAATTATAAGCCGATATCCTTGATGAACATACATGCAAAAATCCTCAACAGAGTATTTAGCAAACTGAATTCAGCAATATATTAAAAAGACCATAAAACCATGATCAAGTAGGATTTATTCCTAGGATGCAAAAGGGTGGTTCAATCTGCAAATCAATTAACACGATGTACCATATAAACAAAATGAAGGATAAAAATCACATGATGCAGAAAGAGCGTTAGACAAATTCCGGCATCCATTTATGATAAAAACTCTCAGTAACATGGGACTAGAGAAAACATACCTCAACATAATAAAGGCCATATATGGCAAATGCGCAGGTAACATCATATTCAACAGGGAAAAGCTAAAAGCATTTTCCTTAAGATCAGAAACAAGACAAAGGTGTATACTTTCACCACCTTTATTCACCATATTACAGAAAGTTCTAGCCATAGCAGATAAGAAAAAAAATTAAAAAAGGTATCCAAATTGGAAAAGAAGTAAAACTGTCATTATTTGCAGATGACATGATACTACAGAGAACCCTAAAGATTCCACCAAAAAAAAATATTAGAACTGATAAATGAATTCAGTAAAGTAGCAGGATACAAAATTAATCTTCAGAAATTGATCACATTTTTATATACCAATAACAAACCCTCAGAAAGAGAAATTAAGAAAACAATCCCATGTACGATTACATCCAAAAATAAATAAAATACCTAGGAGTAAATTTAACCAAGGAGGTAAAAGACCTGGATTTGGAAAATTATAAGTCATTAAAGAAAGAAATTGAAGACAATACAAATAAATGGAGGCATATACCATGCTCATGGATAGGAAGAATTAACATCATCAAAATGTCCATACTATCCAAAGCAATCTGTAGAGTCGATCCAATCCCTATGCAAATACCAATGGCATTTTTCACAGAACTAGAACAAATATTCCTAAAATTTATATGGAACCACAAAAAAAAACAAATAGCCACAGCAATCTAACATCAAACAGTGTTAGAGGTATCACACTACCTGATATCAAACTATACTACAAGGATTTAGTAATCAAAACAGCATAGTACTGGCATAAAAAAAGACACATAGATCAGTGGAACAGAATAGAGAGCCCAGAAATAAACCCATGCCTACATGGTCAATTAATCTATGATGAAGGAGGCAAGAATATACATTGTGGTAAAGACACTCTCCTCAATAAACGGTGTTGGGGAAACTGGATACATATGTGTAAAAAAAATGAAATTAGACCACTTTCTTACAAAATATACAAGACTTAAACTCTAAAAGGATCAAAGACTTAAATGTAAGACCTGAAACCATAAAATTCCTAGAAGAAAACAGGCAGTATATCTCCTCAGGCAAGGGAAACAAAAGAAAAAATAAACAATGGGATTACATCAAACTAAAAAGCTTTTGCACAGCAAAGGAAATCATCAACAAAACAAAAAGACAACCTACCAAATGAGAAAAGATATTTGCCAGCAATACATCTGCTAAGGGGTTAATATCCAAAATTTATAAAGAAATCATACAACTCAACTCCAAAAAAGCAAAGAATCCAATTTAAAAATGGGCAGTGGAACTGAATAAGCATTTCTCCAAAGAGGATATAGGCCCGATAGACATATGAAAAGATGCTTAACATCACTAATCATCAAAGAAATGCAAATTAAAACCACAATGAGATATCACCTCACACCTGTCAGAATGGCTATCACCAATAAATTAACAAACGAGTGTTGGTGAGGATGTGAAGAAAAGGGAATCCTCATGCACTGATGGTGAGCTGCAAATTGGTTAGCCACTATGGAAAACAGAATGGAAATTCCTCAAAAATTAAAAATAGAACTACTTTATGACCTAGCAATTCAAATCCTGGGTCTTTATCTGAAGAAATCCAAAACACTAATTTGAAAAGATGTATGCACCCTGTATGTTCACTGCAGCATTACTGACACTAGCCAAGATATGGAAGCAACCTAAATGTTCATCAACAGATGATTAAAGATGTAGTACATATATACAATGAAATACCACTTAGCCATTAAAAAGAATGAAATCTTATCATTTGTGACAACGTGAATGGACCTAGAGGGTATTATATTAAGTAAAATGAGTCAGAGAAAGACAAATAGCATATCATTTCACTTATTTGTGGAATCTAAAATAAAAATTTAAAAAAATGAAGAAACAAAACAGAAACAGAATCATAGATACGGAGAAAAAATTGATGAGTGCCAGATGGGAGAAGGGTTGGAGGACAGAATGAAAAAGGTAGAGATTAAGAAGTATAGATTGGCAGTTACAAAATAGCCATGAGGATGTAAAGTACAACATAGGGAATATAGTCAATAATAATGTAATAACTAAGTATGGTACCAGGTGAGTATGAGACTTATTGGGGGATCACTTCATAAGTTATATAAATGTCTAACCGCTATGCTGTACACCTGAAACTAATATTGAATGTCAAGTGTAGTTGAAAAAGAGAGGACAAATTTGTCTACAGAAATGCATGTAAATCCTTTAAAGCAGTGCCTCGCACATAATAGAGGAATAGCAAATGCTAATTATTGTAATGCAAAAAAAATTCAACTAGGTAAGTTTACCGAAGCTTTTACTCTCCCTCAACCAAAAACTCTCCCTACAGTGCTCCTCAACCTGAGATCTCCTTTTGGTAAAAATAGCCTTTCTCTTTATTAAATAGTCAGTCACTGGTCCCCCTATGTATCTCGATGAGGGGGCATATAAACCAACTCCAAGAGGAGACATTCTGCATTATTATCAAGCACTTATTAACCAGCTTAAAGAAATCGATAAATTAGTAACTGATTCATTTCACAATGTGTTCCTGGTAAACAAAGACTTCAAAGACCATGACTTACAACCAGGAGATTTGGTCCACTGCAAAAGACATCAGTTAAAGACTCTCCAATCTAGTTGGAAGGGACCTTATCAGGCATTACTTAACCAATCCATGTGCGGCTAAGCTTAAAGGTGTTAACTCAAAGATTCACATTTTTCACCAAAAAAAAAAGTGCCTAATCACAATGGACATCTGCCCATTGGACACTTGTCTCTACACACAGTGAACATCAAAGACTCCTCGAGGATGAGAAGCTGCCAGCATCACAGGTAGACAGCTATCCCAAGACATTGAGAAAACCTATATACCTACAAACTGATGTTGAACTTAAAAAACAATTTGATTGTCTTTACCTGCCTGCTAATAATATTAGTCATAATAATAGTAATACTTGGTTTGGGGGCTTTTCTCAGATCTTGTTCTTATGTAGCCCAACTATTAATAATTGCTTAAGGTGTATAAGATAACTTTTGTATTATCAATAATACTCTTTTTATGGTTCCTCTTTCGAAATTTAGAAGAAAAGTTATTACAGATGGAAGGAAAGGGATGTGTGTTTTTGAAATAAGTTGAAAGGAAGTAGTTTGTCCTGAATAAGTAAAAAGAGACAAACTAAGAAGGACACGAGAAGTTATAGAAGGTTAGTGGAAAAGGAATATTGAGAAAGCAATTTTATATATAAATGCTAGAACCCAGTTATGAGAACATGCTTACCCCCTAACCTAACAATGACTACTAACTATATTAATTGAGATGGAAACCGAAGTGGCTACAAAAATGGCCCTCTATAACAGCTGCTGAGGCTCAGAAAATTCACATATGACACTCTTACTGTTCTCCTGGCCTCTGAGAATTTTTAGAGGGCAACTGTAATTTACACCATTGTATTCTTACAGCCGTGGCCCCAATTAAACCTTAAAGTTACAGTTCTCAATTGCACAGCTAGCAGGAATCAGATTAATAACAAATGACACTTGGGTGCTTCCAATGGGAAATAGATTGGCCATATTAAAATAATTTAAAAAAAAAAAAAAAAAAACACCAGTAAGTGGGAACTCATGGTCAGATTGTGAAAAAAGGTGTGTGGTGTGCCCTCAAATTTTAAGTAAATGTTACACTAGATGCAAAATACATAAAGTGAGACATGGCAAAACTTGGGTCATGATAGCTTGCAGGTTAGAAATGATCCAGAGTGTTTTTTTCTTAATGAAGGCCCATAAGACCTGGCTGTCCCCCATTTACCTGCCTTTCCCTTTTGAGAAAAATTCAGCCTTGACTTCCATCCAAGGTTATGGTCTTGCCCCATTCCCACTGGTACAACTGTTCAGCAAAACAAACACTGACACTAAAGACTTCCTAGGAATGAGCCTACCTAGCACCGTTAAGACCACATGCATCCTTTGGATTGATTTATGACCAAAAGAGGAAACTGTGCATGAAAAAGGAGCCACATACTAAACCTGACAAGCTCAGGGGAGGCCTGCACAGTGGGCCTTACAAACTCAGATATCGAAAGTAACCACACAGGACGGACTGAACATAAAGATTCCTAACTAAAAGCGGGTCATGGCGGTAGTCACTTCCTAGGCCTGTAGCTTCTTTGACAAAGGTCAGTTTTTACCCTGAGTAAACCTGTCTGTTGTCTTTTCACATTTAAGATAACATACCTTTGAAATGTCAGAGTAATCTCCTTTTCCAGACCCCTCAGGGCACACCCAGAGCACAAGCCCACAGAACCCCTCATTGTTATCTTGTTCCTCCAATACCATCTCTATGTGCTGTAAATGTTATTTACTATCCTGTAGTCACCAATGTAAAAGAAGTTATGTGTCTCTCCACTTTACTTTTTATCCAATCCTAGAGATTTCCCGTCTTCGCTTTCTCCTGCCTCTTAATTTATCACTGATACATTTCATATAACCCTCCTTAAATCTCCTCTTTTGATACTAATATATAAAATAAGCTGCAAAACTGCCATTCTCCACAGCATTTTCTCAACCTGTTGAGATTTTGCTTCCTGTCAGCTTGGCTCAAATAAACTCTTATAAGATGAAAGAAAAGAAAGTAAGAAAGTAAGAAAAAAAGAGACAGAGACAGAGACAGAGAGAGACAGAGAGACAGA
>NW_006436298.1:8820322-8832063 GCF_000325575.1 Pteropus alecto | reverse complement strand
GAAAGAAAGAAAGAAAGAAAGAAAGAAAGAAAGAAAGAAAGAAAGAAAGAAAGAGAGAGAGAGAGAGAGAGGAAAGGAAAGGAAAGGGAAAGGGAAAAGGAAAAGAAAGTTGAAGGTTTTCTTTATTGATCCAAACATAATGTATGGGAAGGGAAAAAAAGACTTACATCCATAGATTTTTCTATAGGTATTAAGCATCTCTCTATCATCTTCAGGAAGTATTCTCCATAGTGACCCAAAAAGAGAGACAGAAAGACATTTTGACAGTAAGAATGCTATAAGAACTCAATCAAAACAAGTTATAGTTGAACAAAATATCACCTAGAGGACCCACCTGAAAGAGGTGTCGTTTTTTGAAGAGTAGGTAGAGGTTGGGAAATAATTTCTACCAATTTTTTTCCTTCATGCTCATTGCTCCATTTATGTGATCTAATTCTCCTTGAGATAAATCTTATAATTTATATTTTTTAAAATCTGTCTTAATGAGATTTTTCCAGTGCATTAGCATATAATTATGCTTAGTATTATTTTATAATTTTAAGATACTATCTCAAATATGCTATGGATTCTTCACAATTTCTAGTTTTGTTTGGGTTTTATCTTAATCATACACTTACCAGAGTTATCTTATTTTTCCAAAAGAACCAGTTACAACAACTAAATAGGATTGCTAGAAGTATTATCAAAATTAAGAGATTCAGTATATTATAATCAGTCAAATGAAAAAATATCATCTACATAAATGCCGAAAGAACCTTTGGTGAAATTCAACACAAATATAGATAAAACTCTGGAAGAAAAAATATCAAAATGTCAACAGTGCTTATCATGGATAACAGGGTTAAACATGGTTTTGATATTTTTTACTTTTTAAAAATAATATATAAAATATAATATGAATTTTAAAATATAAAGGTTTATAAACAAGATTGTAGTAAAACAGGAGAAATTAGAAGTGAATATTTATCAAACCTCTGAAAACAGGACAGAGAGGAGGTTTGCACCAAGATAAAGAAACAAGTTGTAGTACAGTTTCTGTGTCTGCTGTTCATCTATTACTTATTTGATGGAATTTGGTCGAAGACTTGTTTTCATTATAATACCACCCACTGACCTTACTGCATGAGGCCAAATGGTCAGATTGGCTTAGGTGAATCTGCAGTAATATTGGCATGATGTTAAGTAAAAAAAAGCAGGTTATGACCCATATATATAATTGAGTCGGTTATGTATATATGAAATATATATGATTAATATAAGATACCATCAATTATAATACACATTTTATATTCCACTAAAAGAAAAAAACTGCCAATTATGACATGTTAGAATTTTATTTTAAACTTATTAAAAGAGCTCTTCTAAATTTATTTCCACAGATTCATCATGTATCATGCTGCTGTTTTCACGTCTTTTTACATATACAGTAACTTCGTATTTTAATGCCAAATCATGAAAAAAGAATTTTGAAAGCAATTAATTCATGTCATGCCAGCAAGGTTCATAAGTAATCTAAACTGACAACAATATGAACCATTGCGATGAAGGTCACACATGCGTAGGTAATGACAGCTACATCATGACATCAGGATGCACAATGAATATAAGAGCATTTCAATTTCAGAGATGTTAAAATAAGAAAAAAAATTGTACCTTATAATCCATAAACTAGATTAATGTTTTAACATATTGTCTACATGGTATAAGATTGAGTGACTTATTTTCTTGACACTTCTGTATTTTTCATTTTATTCTAATTAGTACATATCATTTGATAATTAGAAAAAAATTTTTTTTTGTTTTGTTTGGTCTCTCTTCTCTCCCTTAAGCAATGTTAACTGACTCTTCCCTAGTCTCATCGTAATCTAGTAGGTCTAAGTTCAAAATGGCTACACTGGTATGTTGACCAACTACAAAGTTTTATGTCATGATTAGGTTTGTAGATTTGTTTGTTTGGTTTGAGGTAGAGGAGCAGGGTGAAATGAATAGAGTTAAGGAGGAGGAAGGTACGAAAAAAAAAAAAGTAAAACTTAGGAGTATTTTACAATTTAGCCTTGGACCAGTCTTTTTTTAATCTTTAATTATGGCTGGGTCAAGCCTAACTGTCTACAGACACATTTTATGACCTGTAAATCACAACGTAGAGTACTATAAACCCATTCAATAACCCGGGAATCAGTTTTACTACTTTGATATCCATTTATTTTATCATTTTGTCTTTCTCCAGAGAATACAATGGGATATGTGTAAGATGGGGGAGGAATGATGGGGGAGGGGCTACTTGGGTAGTGAAGTGTGGTAAGGAGAAGTAAATTAATATATTTTAATTGACTGAGAAGTCTGATTAAATTAGTTCCAAATATTTGATATTGTTCTAAGGATAAATCTGAATTGAGGTCATATACTTATTCTAGATCCAGTATTCTTACTCTATTCCATGAGTTGATGATTCATAGGCCACCTGAAACAGCAATTCTCCTATACACATCCATACCCACAATCCCACAATCCCCATCAACACAGATTGCAAGAAAAGAGATTTTTGTCTGAAATGAGGAATGAGGGAAGAGGAAGCCATCTGCCATTTTATACAAGAGAAGACAATCAGTTCACTTCCCTATTACACCAAGTATCTGTAATCAAGAACAGAATCCTCCCTCAAACCAGAAGGCACATCTGACTAGGAATCTCACTGGGCATCTCTGTCACCCAACCTCCTACTTATTCTATATATGTACCAGCACTTTTCCCTTTGAACATATATTCATGCTTTTAGCTGACATAATAATTATCACTGAACCTTCTCCCAATAAGACACACACAGAAAGCGTTCTTGGCTATTATCAGAATATTATCATAAAATATGTTCAAAAATGATCCATATGAATGAAATGAGTACTTCTGAGTCCAGAAATTATACAGTTAAAAACGTTACTCAGGGAAATAATTAAAACCAACACTTTGAAACCAGGAGCGAATCACTTTTAAAAGGCTGCAATGCAAATACTTACACTAGACAGTAACGCTGTGCATTGTTTTTCAAAAGCTTCAACTCAATCGTGAGCAAAGCCTTTCTCCCCACTTTCGTCACATGAGTTTTGTGTCTAAGAAAAGGCCACTTAGAACTAAAGCCCAACACTTAGGAACTTACATAAAGAGGTACTTCACTGCAGCTCAACTCCATGGCTTCTGCATCTGCAAATAATAAAGGAGAGCAGTTATTGTAGGAGATTCCATGTACCAATCAGCCAAGCTATGTCCTGTCTTCTGTTATCAACACTGTCGAGGAAGGAGTAACTCATTAGATAGGAGAATTACAGAGACCAAATTATAAAAGAATATAGAAATGTGATGCTACCTATATAAAATACTCTTCCCCCTTTCTTCTTTCATGTTAAATTCCACACATTAGGAAAAACTATCACCCCAGACATTATCCCACTGACTGCTTCCAGAATAGGAATTATATTCCAGAAAGCCAAGAAAAGTCAATATAAGCATGTTGAAAGTTTCACCTTAGTTAATAACATGGTTCATAGGCTTCTCTGAGGTCAGAATGTACTTTTGGCCGAATAAGGCAGGAGCCTATGGTGACAAGACAGTTCTATTGCCAATCTTAGAGAGCGCCAGAGATTTCAATCCAGGGGGATGCAGGCCGCTAACCAACCTCTTCACCAGTTGCATTCATCTGCCTCATCTCATCTCATCTGCTTCCTCTGCCTCTGCCTCTGTTCCCACCCCTTTAAAACCCACAGCCAGAAACCAGGTTCCAGCTTAGAAAAAAAGGAGCCAGCATCATTTAAGAGAGGTTCATTGAAGGGAGTCAAATAGGTACAAACTTCCAGTTGTTAAGACATGGGGATATAATGTACAGCGTGGTGACAACAGATAATACTGTATTGTATATTTAAAAGCTGCTAAAAGAGTAGATCTTAAAAGTTCTCATCAGAAGGAAAAGAAATTCTATCACTATGTACAGTGACAGATGTTAACTAGACTTATTCCTATATATTTTGCAATATATACAAATATCGGATCATTATATCGTATACCTAAAACTAATAAGATGCTATATGTCAATTATATCTCAATAAGAAAATGGGGGAGGGAGATCATTGAACACTACAGTGGACCAGGCATTATATAGAGATGACCAGGAAGTGGCCCAGCCCTCCAGGAGCTCATAGCTGAAGGAAAGAGATCGTAATATTAAGAGAAAGCACAGAGTGGGATGCAGAAGAATTCTGAATGGGACAGACAGTGAGACTCACCGCCACCCCCTCACCTTCACCTTCTCTCTCCCCCCTGCCCCACAGAGAACAGACGTGAGACAGGATTCTGTTCACCAGGCCAAGCCTGGCTCTGGTTCCTGGGCCACAGCCCAGCTACAGTACTTTGGGGATTTCTCTTAAGAAGACAGGCACATAGCAACTCAAACTACAACATTTATTACAATAACCTCTGAAGGAAATAGGTGGCCAGGAGGAAAATATAAAAAGTTCTATATTTATTTTTTATAATATCATTTAACTTAAGTTTTACTTAAATTTTATATACATGCTGGCACTGGACCTTCCTCAGACACAAGTTACATTCCATGAGTCATCCTGAGGGAAGACTGAGGGTCTCACAAGCCCAAGGGGTTGACCACGAAGCCCTTCCTTGGCCCTCATTTTCAACACACTGTACTCTGTGTGCTTCCACTTAAATGGGCTTATGGGTTATAATCATAGATTTTTAATTAAACTAACCTCGTAAATTGAATAAATGGCTTAAGGAGTCCAGGAAAGAAACTTCAAATTAAAGGTAACACTAATAATATGAATGTGATAAAACTGAGACTCCCATTTCTAATATGAACTGCTTTTCAGCCACCTATGAAATAAAAATAATAACTAATCCAAGAGCAATGAGAAGTAGATACCCCCCAAATTCAACATTATCAAGAAGGCATTTAAAATATAAATGTATATCTGTTAGCATATATCATGACCCCTTACCCTAAATGTATACTGTGCCTTAAGATATTAATAATTTTCACTTATGTTTATAGTCATGCCATATACAATTTCAATACTTTACATTTCATTAAACTTGATAAAATGAGATCAAAGTTTCTACTTGATAGCATAAGAAATGCATTATATAATAAATGCAATGATTTTTAAAAGACTGAAATAATATTAAGAAAATAGTAAAGCAACAAACTAAAATACATTCCTTTATGAACAAAACTGTGAAGACTATTGAAAATTTTAATAAGTATATTAAAACAAATTAAGCTGTGTGGGAGGCTTACCATCATATACTTATGTGAAAGTATAGATGTTTTCCACAACTTAGCTTGTGGTATTTGTTAGATTTTGTCTGATAATAAAATACATTTAAAAAACACACACACGCTTTTGATGAGAATGTGAAGATATATTCTCATCAAGAGAGTAAACCCTATCAGAATTTCTTACTCGAGTTGTAGAGAAAACAATTCAGGGAAAATTACATACTTGATAAAATAATTAAACTTCAAGCTGAAATATGTATTAAAAACTATGTTATCATTTGAATTTTTCCAAAAATTAATTCCTCTTTTATATTAAAGAGCAGTAAGTTCTGTCCTCACTTGCAGAGCTGCATGGCTAACCCATTCTGTACTCCCTTTTACATGAAGTTTAATAATAAAACAAGTTTGTACTTGCTAGACAAGTTACAGCTGCCTAAATTCTTCACATACTGTAGTTTTTCACTATATAAATGTCATGCTCTACACTTCATATTATTTCCTAATACTTGAGTTCTCCACCTGTAATTTCAAATTTGAGATTCAAGGGTTTTTTGTTTTTTCTTTTTCTTTAACCATACCGTATTTTTAAAAAATGTTTCATAGGATGATAAAAACCCAAACATTTCCAGTCTGGCTGGCAGATACTGGGAGATGATATGGGGTCTTGGTACATAGCCACAATTTTTAAGTTTGCTTCAAAAAAGGGGCGGGGGAGAAATCTTATAAAAAGAACATTAAGATACAAAGTTTTAGACATTATGAGGAATAAATATTCCAGTATCTTTGACTGCTAATTCCTCAAAAGACAAATAAACCATTTTCAACAGGTAAAGATTAAAAAGGAAAGAAAATGTAATATTCAACTTACACAGAAAAAATCAGTTCTTGACTTTATGAAATTCTGGGTTGTTTATGTTTGTGCGTCTAAATGAGATATTCTAAGATTGATCCCATTTAAAACCTAGGACTTTAATTTGGCTTTGAACACACTAATAATTGTTGGTCTGTATGTCTTTTACAAAACCTGTTAACAGGTAATGTTCAAAGAATATTTATCAATTCTATTAGTAACTACTTTTGGAAGGATAATATGGCAGGCACCACGCTTTGAAAATCAAATGTGATAGCAGGGATGTCCCCCTGTACAATTAAATTTGTCAGTAAAATCATGACCACCACCCCCCCACCGCCCCCAATTAATCTCACACACAATTCTAAGAATTAGCAGCATTGAAAACTAAATTCAAATTAGGTCACACAGAACAAGGCAGAGCTGGTATTGCAGCAACCTGCTCCGGAGCCTCCACTCCTAACCATCACGTGATGTTGCCTTTTAGCCAAGGTAATAAAACAAATTTCATAAATACATTTTCATAATTTAGTGTCCTTTTCAAAAACTAGAACCCCAGGCAAATCTTTTTCTTCCCGTGTTTTCTATGAAATCTTGGCCACTGTTTTAAGGAGCTTCACTTGGAATGGCTTTCCCGGATACTGACGCCCCTCAGATGAGAACACCAGTGTCGTCTCCACTTTACACATGAAAAAGAAAAGCTCAGCAAAGTTGTACCACTTGGCTGGGGTCGAGCAGCTACAAGTGGTGGCGCTGGCACGTGAACCCAGCCCCCTGACACCAGGGCCCATGTTCTCCTTAGCTTCAACACAAAGTCCTTTCGTAACATCAATATGGTCTGAAAGAAGGGGATGTGCCCGGCTGAAAGGAAACAAGCGCCTGACAGTACAGGCTTGGGAACAGGCTGCATTCAAACACCAGCTCTGCATGTTCTAACTGTGTGACTTTGGGCCTGTTATTTCACTTCCCTAGGCCAGTTTAGAACAGTACCTACCTCATAGGATTGTTATGAGGATTAAGAGGTTTGATAGAGTAAGAAAAAATCTTAGTGCCTATCGTAAGCACTCAATAAATGCTAGCTATAATTATTACATATTTATTATTATTGCACATTAAACATACGGAAAGGATTTTTTTAAGCATTTGAGTCTATTTTAAATGAAGTCACTCAGAGCCTCTAAATATTAGACTAATCAGAATGATTCAGTGGTAATTGGGGCGGGTGAGTTTGAAATGAAGCTACCCGGCTCAGCCTCACCCTAACGATCCAGAGGAATTTCTAGGCATCAGGAATTCTGAAGAGCAGTGGACCAGATAAATACACCACTGTAAAGCTCTACGGAATTTTATTTGACTTTATGGAGCTGAATATACCCCTTACAGTTTGAAAATTCAAAAGGCAAAGCGATTACTATTAGAGCAATTCTATTACAGCTGCAGTTCGAAACCTTCTGCACAGTTCCTTTTACAAACCTGAGAGTGTAGAATTATAACTGTATTTCACAACTGTTCCACTAACTGGAGAAGAAGTAAAGAACAGTTAAACAACTGGGAGGTAAGGCCAAGTCTAAGTAAAAGCCTCCAGTGCTAGCACAATGGAAATGGGTAAGAAAAGAGCATTTCAGAAGTAAACCTACTGTTGAATACACAATGTCTACAGACCTACTTCAGACTAGAGTTATCTACCTGAGTTATGCAGGTCTAAGCAGCATTATTTGGTGAATTCAGAGCGTGGGGAGATGTCTGAAGATTAGAAACAATAGTAACTATTCAACAGGATCTCATTAATTCAAACTAATGGGGATGGGGGGGAGGAAGAAGGGGAGCCGGTGGGTCTGAAATGATGCCGCCTAAATTAGAGAACGTTTATAAAGTACAAAAAGAAGTGTGAGCTAACTGCTAACGAAATGTTCCATGAAAGCTGTCACACCCACTTTTTACAAGATGTATGTGCACACATACAAAGTGATTAAGCCCTTAAGAAGCTTTTTATAAATCAATTGAACATACTCTTTATAATCTCATTTATGCTATTAATCCATTTAGTATCCTTCTAGTCAGTGCAAAGCTCAATCACTCAAATTGTGTGTGGGTAAGATTCAACCTATCAAGGCACTAATTTCCTCATTAGCAGTACATCTCTAAAGTCCTGTGTGTCATTGTCACTATGTGCACAGCACACCATGCAGCCTGTTATGTGAGGGATATTAAAATATACAAAACACTGTCCTTATCATTGATGAGTCAGGCTGGGATACATCTATATCCAGGAAAAACTAAAGGTTATAAGGAGTAATAATACCGTTAACCTGGCTGAATGTGATAGTGCAGGGCAAACATGAAGTGATAAATGAGTTATATAAAGGGAATTGGGAGCTACACATGAAGAGAAACACAGATGCATACTGCTTTCAGGAAACATCAAGGAATTCAATAGGTTGGAATAATAGGTTGGAGTAACAGGGTCGGAAGCCAGAAGCAGTAAAGGTCATTGGCCTCCTACTTTTATACATAATCCATCCCTAACATACACACATTAAATCTGTGACAAAAGTGAACACCACACTTACAGGGGCCCAGGGGCCTATGCCAGAGACCTAGCAATAACACTCCCAATTGTTGACCCTCGAACGACGTGGGAGTTAGGGCACTGACCCCTCGCACAGTTGAAAATCCATGTATAACTTTTGACTCTCCAAAAATGTAACTAAAAGCCTACTGTTAACCAGAAGCCTTACCAATAACAGTCAATTAACACACATTTTGTATTCTATACATATTATGTACCGTATTCTTACAATAAAGTAAGCTAAAGAAAATGTTAAGAAAACCATAAGAGAAAAATATATTTTCAGTTTTTATTGAAAAATCCACATATAAGTGGACACACAAGTTCAAACCTGTGTCGTTCAAGGGTCAACTGTACATATTATCTTTTAGTCAGAATTTTCAACAAAATATATTCCAGCTTTTCCTACAACGTGCTTTACTTTAAGCATTTCGTTTTGAGGGGAAACAAATCAAGTTCAATGATAGCCCAACTGATACTGACAATTCTCTGCCTGGGCACAGATAACGATCATATCAAATTTATCAGACCCCTGCTTCTTTACCAGCATCTCGTTTCTTACTTTCCACTCATTTTTATAAAGTAAAGAAACAGAGCAAGGAAAAAATAAGTCACACATAGACAAGAGAGTCATGCTGCTAAAATCGAACTGGCAGGTTGTGAAAACCCACAAGTTCATTCATCTGCTGATGCCTAAAAGTCTGAATTCAATATAAGAAAGGTTGTTTTTTTTCATGGTATAGTTGTTAAACTTACAAAATTTAAAATAGCAATCTGGCAACGTCTCCCAGAGTAGTCACAAAATGTATTGCTGAGAAAGGGGCATTTGAGTTAGCTTCTCGACAGAGAAAACCCTGGCTAAGAAGCTTGCTCTGATTTTGTGAGCTACAGGGTTTCCCAGTTTTTACTGTGTTAAGAGCAACTCTCCCTGGGGTTTTATATGGATTGCTGTAAATTAATGCAACAGTGATTGAGCCATGAGTTCATAACATATGGCCCATCAATAGATTTTATACAGTCCATGAACTTCATGAAATTAGATGCAAAGTTTTGTGTGCATGTGCATTTTTCTGACAAGAGTTTATAGCTTTCATCAGATTCTCAATGGACCATTGAACATGAAAAATGCCAAGAACTATCCTTTTTAATCATGCTAGACAACAAAATTTAAAAAATTGCTCTAGGAAAGTCCATGAGAGGAGGATGAAAAGACTTCCTAGACTGGGAGAAAATATCTAACAAATAACTAGTATCTGGACCATGTAAAGAACTCTCAAACAATCCAATTAGAAAATGGACAAAAGACATGAACAGACATTTCACTGAAGAGGATATACAGATGGCAAACAAGCACATAGGAAGATGTTCAACATCATTAGCCATTAGGGAAATGCAAATTAAAACCATTATGAGATATCAATACATATCATTCAAATGGATAAAACAAAAAGTAGTGGCATCGTCAAATGCTGGAGAGGATGTAGAGAAACTGAATCACTCATATGTTACTGGTGGGAATGCAAAATCATACAGCCACTCTGGAAAACAGTCTGGCAGTTTCTTAACTGAATATGCACTGCCACCAGTAATTTCACTCCTGGATATTTTCCCCCCAGAGAAAAAAACTTTGTGTTCACACAAAAACATCTACATGATTGTTCATAGCAGCCTTATTTGTAATAGGCAAAAATTAGAAATAGTTCAGATGTTCTTTAACAGGTAAATAGTTAAATGTTAGTGCATGCATACATACTTATACACATACGTACCACAGCAATGCATACTACCGAGCAATAGATAGGAGCAAACTATTGATACGTACGACATGAATCAATCATCAAAAAATTATGATGGGTGATAATAGCCAATCTCGAGTACGGGGTGGATCTCTGGTCAAGATAGTAGAGTAGTTAATCTTAGTTGATCCATAAAAATCAGAAGACTCCTCTAACCGGATAATCACAAACCCATTTTTTAATTAAAAAGAAGTTTAAGACTTTAAAAAAGAAAAAAAAAGCCAATCCTAGAAGGTCACAGGCTATACAATCCCATTTATATATTATTTTTGAAATGAAAAAACAATTGTAGAAATAGAGGACAGATTAGTATTGGGAGGAGTAGGGGGGATTATAAAAGGGCAACATGAGGGATCCTTGTGATTTTGGAACCGTTCAGTATCTCAGCTGTGGTGGTGGATACATGAACCTACACAGATGACAAAACGGCAAAGCAATTTAAAGTCACACATACTAATGAACATAAGTTAAACTGGGAAACCTGAATAAGATGAGTGCACTGTATCCCCTCCCCATTCCTCTCGCCCTTTCTCTCTCTCTCTCCACTTTCCAATGATATTGTCATTGCTTATAACATTTTTAGAATTTCTTTCCCAGCTTGTGACATGTTTTGATTATTTTTTATAGCAGCAAGGCTTTGTCCTATAGAAGTAAATTTAGATTTTTAAAATCTCAAGAAATTTAGAAACACCCTGGGGAAGAAATGTGAGTTTTTCCCATTCTAGGGAGAAAAGGTAGGAAATATCATTTATGGGTGAAAACAAAGTAACTGCTAAATCATGAAACTGGTTTTCTTTTGTCATGGGCTTAATTTCAGGTTTTGAAATTCAAAAGAAAAATCACATTTTTCTGGTTGAAAAACTCCTTCGAGATGCAATGTGAAGCCACTAAAAGGTTTGGAGTGAGGACGGAGATAAATTTAAAAGATTAAGGCAGGATCCCCAACCTTTTTGGCACCAGAAACCAGTGCTCCTATGAGAATCTAATGCCTGATGATCTGAGGTGGAGCTGAGGCAGTGATGCTGGCACTGGGGAGTGGCTGCAAATACAGGTGAAGCTTCTCTTGCTCTCCTTCTGCTCACCTCCTGCTGTGCAGCTCGGTGCCTAACAGGCTATGGACCAGATGGGGACCCCTGGATTAAGGGACAAATGGACAGGCCTTGGTGCTTAACTAAATATAGGAAACAAGGACTAGGAGGAATCTAGGGTGACTCTTTGGTTCCTAGTTTGGGAAACCAGGTAGAT
>NW_006436298.1:8810018-8820292 GCF_000325575.1 Pteropus alecto | reverse complement strand
AAACGGACTTGGAAAGAAAAAAGTGAGTATTAACCATAATGAGTTTGAGATGTGATGACAGGTGTCAAAGGCAGGTCAAAAGCACAGATCGGGAGCTCAAGAGAGAGGTCCAGGCTGAAGAGAAAGTTTTTGATGATATGGTAAAGTCATTGGGAGTAAATGAAATAATCAAGGAAGTAGATACACACAAATTCAAAAAGGCTTAGAAGAGAACTTGGAGAACTCCAAGCAAGAGAAAGGTGGAGAGAAAGAAGAGCTCGCAAAAGACAGTGAGAAAAAAATAGAGAAATAACAATCAGGGCTGACAGTGAGTACTGTTTATTGTACTAAATAATGTTCCAAGTGCATTTTAATTCATCTAATCCTCACAACCATATAGAGTACCTCCTGCTATAATCCACATTTTATAGATGGAAAAGATGAGGCACAGAGAAGTTGAGCACTTTGCCCAAGGAAGGTCACACAACGAATAAGTGGCTAAACAGGATTCAAACCCAGGCAGTCTGGTTCCAGATTCTGCACTCCTAACCACCCAAGTCTATTGCTATGTTAGAAATTTAGAAAAGTAATGTGACAAAATCCAAGAGAGATGAACAAGGCAGCAAATGCTGTGGATAAATGAAGGAAAGCAAGACAAAAATTCAGAAGGACGTGCTGGAGCCAGTATCTGAGCGGATGCTGGCCCCCTTGGTCACAGCCACTTTGGTGGAAGGACCAACCTGATGAGGGTGGGTAGAGCAGTAACCAAGAGATAAGAAAAAGATTGTGAGCTGTGTCATAGAAAAGAACAGAGTGAGAACTAGTGTTCAGATGGTCTGGTGAAAGCTAAGTCAAAAATTGTTTTGTTATTGTGAATGAAATCCAGCTATACTCCTGAGCTCTTGTGATCTGAACAAATGTGATCTACATATGCTAAGAATAACTACAAATTTCTAGCGTGTGCAAGCATACACGTGTGCACACACACACACATACACACATGGCAAAAGACTTGGGAGATTAAGCATCTGGGATTCAGGATTAAAACAAAAAGAATTTTCCTACAGGATAAATATTAAAATACTACAAAGACTTACCAAAAAAATCTTCAACAAATTAAGCATTTATTAAAAACATTGTCCTGAATATTAATAAGGGCATAGGGAAGTATAAAGCAATGCCCTCTAGAAGTTTACAGAGACACATCCAAACATATGAACAGTTCAGCAACAATTCAAGAGCTTAAATAATAGTTCAATAATAATACACAATGCTTAGAGCTTACATAGGACCACAGTGAAGTCAAGGAGAATCAGGGCCATGGTCTTTGGAAATTAGGAAGTTATTGGTTAGCACTTCAGTGCAGTAGAGAGTAAAAAAGGGGGCTTTTGTTTTATGTCTGTCATTTTTATGTTGGTAGAGACCTGTGCATGCTCACAAGGAGTGGGAAGGAATTGAGGTGTCAAATGCCGGGGAGAATAGATCCTGGCAGTTGGTGCTTAGCAGCCAGGGATGTTCAATGTGCTATATCAAAGACTGTCCCACGTGCTTCTTTGAAGTTGACAGATTTTAATTTTGCTTCTGATGGGTTAAGTGACTTTTACTCAAAGAGAAAAGGCTAGCTAGCCTTAAAAAGTCTCCTTCAGAAAGCGGATGCCGCATTCTAGAAAGTCATACCAATTAGCTACGTAATACTATCCTTGGTGTAATCCCCCAGGAAATT
Source organism: Pteropus alecto (assembly GCF_000325575.1). NCBI lineage: Eukaryota > Metazoa > Chordata > Mammalia > Chiroptera > Pteropodidae > Pteropus > Pteropus alecto. Next base: position 8,818,590 of record NW_006436298.1, on the reverse strand, counting down.
AGCATATAAAAATGTTATATTAAAATTCCAAAATGTTTTAGTTTAAGTTAGAATTTGATAACCCAACTCATATATCATAATATATATTAATATTCATTTTCAATAAAAATTAAAATAGAATACCAGTCTTTCTTCAACATTTCAAAAATATTGTAGGAAATATTTTAATATCTAAATTTTCAGATTCCATTACAGTGAATGGTTTTATTTTATGGCGTTTAAGTTCCTTGTTGATAGTCCTCACCAAGAGAAACCAAAGAATAAGGCTCTGTCTTCCTAGGCAATCTGAACTTGGACAAGTGGGTGACTCTTAAGATTGGATGGGCTCCAAAAAATGCAATGCCTGTTGTGAGGCAGGTAGGACTTGGGCCTTTTCCATCTTTGCAGTATTTACTCAAGTCCTCAGGAAAACTAAACGTCCCCTTCAGATCATGTTTTCTATGGCTCTCCTGTAGCAGTATGTTTCCTAAAGCAACACTGAGCTCAATATTTTGAAAAATGCACTATTAACAAAGGAACTAGAAATTAAACGCTACACTTTGCATGACCTAAGGCCATAAATGCCAAATCGTCACAGATCTTCACATGCTGTGAACAGAACTACTCTCTACCTGTTCTGGAAAAGAAATGCAATCTGAAAAACTAACATTAAAAGCAACAGAATGTACAGGTATGTGCATGCCTGCTATGGTCTGAGTGTCTGTGGTTTGTGTCCCTACCCCTTCCAAAATTCATCTCTTGAAATCCTAACCCTCAAGGCCATGGCATTAGGAGGTAAGGCCTTTGAGAGGTGCTTAGGTCACGATGGTGGAGCCCTGATGAATGGGATTAGCATCCTTATAAGAAAAAAGACCCCATAGAGCTTCCTAGCCCCTTTCACCACGTGAGGATACAAGAAGCAGCCTGCTACCTCAAAGAAAGCCCTCACCCAATCATGCTGGCACCCTGATCTTAGACTTTCAGACTCCAGACTATGAAAAGTAAATTTCTGTTGTTTATAAGCCATCCAGTTTGTGATATTTTGTTATAGCAGCCCAAACGGACTAAGACAATGCAGAATATATGGTCAGTGCTTAATTGGTACTTCTCATCACATTAGGACTTCTCAACAGGACTAACTTTAGTTCATCTCAACCTCACTCCCAACATACACGCATACATGCACACACAAATGCATAACAAACTTTTACCTCATCTCCTACTTCTTCACAATCCTACTCTCTACTAGGTGAGAGTAAACTAATTGAGCGATATAGTCCAGGTTATTGTGATAATGGGTAGTGATGAGTATAAAGTCTCAATTTTCCCTATCAACAGTTTGTATTTTGATTCAAAACACTAATTGATGAGAACACAGAAAGAAAACTAGGCACACAGTTTGCAGCAGCAAGTCTTTCAGTCAAATTACAGAAAATATGCAATTCCGGGTATGCATGCACAAGTGCGTGTGTGAGCGCGCGCGCGCGTGTGTGTGTGTGTGTGTGTGCTGGCACACATACACACCTGTATACATCACGAACCTATCTAGGTGTGTGACCTACAAATTCGGTTTATGTTTATGGGGAAAATCTCATTTCAGAGTTCACAGAGCATTTAGTAAAACCCCAATACTTCACAAAAAAAACCCATGTGGAATATGCCTAGTAAACACAAATATAATGAGTAATTTATTGATTGATAGTCAATAACACCAATTCCAGACATCCATTGTCCACTTCTGTCATGATCTCGCTGTGTCATGCTGTACTTCAAAGATCATGCTGTACTTTGCCAATTCAGTGTCACTTTTCTAACTACATTAAATTTTTTTAAAAACCACAGTGGTTCTTCGTTTATCTCCATCCTTAAGATGCTACCTCACTCTGAACAGAAGATACCATTCCCTATCTTGAAATCAACACCTTTCATCAACTGGTCATAGATTAGGCCTTTGGAATTCTTTCTCTCTGGCTCTACATCTATTCCCTCATCCATTTTTCCTTCTGTGATCTGGGTCCCATTTGTTCCCAATAGATGAGGGACTCTGAGCCCACAGTAGTCCCTTCTTCAACTGCTGTGTTCGAATCCTCCCTTTTCTGTTCAACCACTCCTTTCTGCCCTGTGCTCAGGTCTAGAAATTCTAAGGTGAATAAGTCAAGGTCCTTGCGCTTGGGGATTCCTGGTCTATTGAAGGAAGCATACAATTAAACAGCCAATGCCATGGGACAAACTTCAGAGAGAAGCCCTAATGCTAGCAGAGAACATAAGAAAGGCACTAATCTTGCTGGGAATAGCACAGTAAACTTGTAAGATGAGTTGACAAGAACTAGTTAATTTAAAATATTTTAAATGGACTTCCTTTCTGTCTATCTGATGGATTAAGAAATTTCATTAACTAGATTTTTAAGAATTATTTTAAACATATATTTAAACTCTCCTCAGAAAATAATGGAGCTTTCCAAAAGCTATAACATTAAGATTCATCAAAAGATATAGTGATAACCTACTGAGAATCTTTGCTCTGAAGAGTTTTACTGATCTCAGCCCAGAAAATTGGGTTTGATGGCCATTGAGGGTAAGAGACAAAGTCATGGATCCATGCATGGTAGAGAATTAGAATGGAAACTCCTGCATAAGGCAGTACCCCAAAGGGCTACATCTTTAGTCAAATAATAGAAAAATATGACCATTAGAAAAGGATAAAACAAGAAACTTTTTCTGTCTCAGCCTAAGCCTTTCGTAAAGGAGAAAAAAAAAATGTCCCCTGGAAATGTTCAACTGAAAAATTAACGTACAAAATATTCCCAGGCTGGTAATGATGCACTTGGGGTTAACTCAAATTACAAGACTCCCACGGTTGAAGTCTCATTGGTCATAGGCTTACAAGTCAAAATTATAAAACACCTATCCGTCACGAGAAAGACAGTACAAACAGCAAAATTAGACCCTCAGAAATTCAAATAATAGACTAACTGAATATTCTATAAGTATGTTTAAGTAAAGATGTTAAAAATAACTGAAAACATAAGAAACAATCGGGATGCTCTTACAAGACCAATGAGCCAAAAAGAACCTCTGAAAATAAAAGGTATAGTGCTTGAAATTTCATTGAACAGGTTTAATGGCAAAGAAAGAAAAGTGAAGCAATAATCGGTGAACTGAAATGCAGATCTTAAGAAAATATCCAGAAAAGAGCAGAGCTAGAGAAGGTAAAAAACATGAAATACATTAATAAACATGAAATATAGAATGAAAACGCCCAACACTTCTTATAGGAGTACCAGACTGAGATAAGAAATAAGAGGCAACATTTGAAGAGATAATTTTGGAGAATTCCCATGAATTGTTAAAATTCTCAGATTCTGAAACGTATTGAAAGCCAACAAGTTACACAGTGAAAGTACAGAACAGATAACACAAAAAGATCTTAAGAAGGTACTCTGCAGAAGCATGTTTATTGTGTGATTTCACTTTAATAATGAAGAGAATAGTATATATCTTGTACGACCACAGAAATAAGTATAAAAAAATATGTAAACTGTTCATATCAGTTCCCTTCCAATACAGAATTGCAGAGAGCGATGGAAATGTCTTCAACTTTTTAAAAAGATCCCTCTTTATTATGTGACCTGTGATTACCAAATATCTTATTTGTAAATTTTAAAATATTTCTTATTTAGAAAACATTTTGATTTACATTTCTAAATTTAATTATATTTAATAATTTAGATGTATATTTAAATTTACATTTACTAATTTGTTTTACATTTTAAAGTTTTTACATTTTCATCTTCTGATTTTTTTAAAAAATAAATTCAACCACAAAAGGAAAATAACACACTTTGGCACTGTCCTTTTAAAGCTGCACACTCCAAGGCCCCAGTATTCTGATCTGTAAAAACAGGATATACACTTTGCAGAGGTGTGAGGAAGACCAAATCACCTATTATACAAATCATAATAGTCTCCCAGTGTTGGTACTATTAATTCCTTTTTTTTAGGCAAAATCTGCCTCTCCCTAATTTTCACCTGTGAGTCTTAAAATGTCCTCCGAAACTAGTTGTTCCTCACAACAGCTGAAGAGTACTTACCTCATCGACACTTCTCCATCTCCTTGTGTCTTCTCCCTCTAGGAGTGTTCCTTCAATTATTTCCCTCATATCATTGTTTCAAGAACCTCAATATATCAAGCCCACACTGGCCCACCTGTATTAATGTCACCAATTTTGTTAAAGGTACAAAATTGTTAATAGCCACTCAGACTTATAATCCTAGACTGTTTCTGATTTCTCTTCCTCCCTCACTGCCCACATTCATTAACTCATAGACACAGACAATAGTATGGTGGTTACCAGAGGGAAAGGGGGAGAGGGGAGGAAGAGAGTAAAGGGTGATAGAAGGAGACTTGACTTTGGCTGGTGAACACACAATGCAATATACAGATGATGCATTATAGAACTGTATACCTGAAACCTATCTAATCTTATTAACCAATATCACCCCAATAAATTTAATAAAATTTTTAAAAAAGAAAAGATGACTCATGTATCGATCCTGACCTTTAGAAAATGAAACAAAGGCGGAAAGAGTTGTAGAGGTAAGCAGCGGGGTCCAATTTTAAATATGGTAGTCAGCGAAGACTTCGTTGTGCCACTTGAGGGAAGACAAGAGATACAGGAGAGAGCCAGGCTGGTGTCTAGACTGAGAGTCTCAGGCAGAAGAGGCAGAGAGTGGGAAGTCCTGAAGCAAAATGAGAATGTGCCCAGTGTGGGTGCGATCAAAGAACAGAAAGAAGGCAGAGTGAATGAAAAAGGAGAGGAATAAAAGATGAGGAGAAAAAAAAATGGAGGGCCTGGTCATATAAAGCCATCTAGGCCATCATGTGGACTCTGGTTTCTCTTCTGAGCCTGAAGAGGATCTGGAGCGATATAATCTTGAGGGTTCTGGAGTGATATAATATGACACATACACTCACAGGATCATTCCAACGACTATGCTGCAGGCCAAATGAGAGGGGCCAAGGGCAGAGCAGGGGGCTCGTTTGGAGCCCACGCAATAATCCAAGCAAGAGATGATGGTGGGCAAGAAGAGGGTGGTAGCAAGGGTGGCTGTGAGCAGTGAGGGACTGGATTCTGGACATATTCTGAAGATAGAGCCAATAGGATTTCCTGACAGATTGGAAGTGGGATGTGAGAGAAAGAGCTGTCATGTAGGCACTGAAATACAAAAGTCTGTGGTTTATTCTGCCCACCAATTCCTTTTACTGATTTACTCTTATCAAAGCACTAATGAGAATATGAAAGAGGTTAAAAGGAGGAAGAGTAGATATGGTTTCCTGCCCCTGAGAATGTGGAAATGTAAGAAAACAGAAGACTTTTCTGACACCTATGGCACAAGCCTAAGCCAAAACAACAGATGCCATCTTACTCTAACACTTGCAAAGTTATCCACGAAGAAATGAAATAGGTACCTCCACGGAGTGCTTTTAGATGCAAGAACATGGCACCATGTTGACTGTCTGGGTTCCAGCTACAGTCAAATGCACAGTGACGACACAAGAAAATAAAACCACATCAACCATTTTGTCCTAAAACTGCCCCCAAACTCTTCTCTCTTACAGTTCCATCCTTCAGGTAGAATTTGGTCCACAGGGTTATTTTCCTTGGACATCGTGATGTCCAAAGGAGAATGAGTTAGAGTTTTCGGATGCTCAAGGAAGAGGTCTGGACTAAGAACTGGCAGCCTGAGTTACCCCTAGCTCGCTTCCACAGGCCCCGCCCTGCCTTTGCCTCATGATTCGGTTTCTCAGTGTGTAAATACTGCAGCAGGGAAAAAATATTTTCCACCGCCTACACACAGGGCTTTTGTGAGGATTAATGAATTAATGTGCATGAAACACTATGAGCCACTCAAATAAAGGGACAATGAAACTCTATTTGTAAGTTTTTGAGGTCCAGACAGAGCAATCTTAACTCTTTTCTTATAAATTCCACTGAAAATAAGACTGATATCAGAAGTTATCCTGTATGGGCCTGAAGAGACAAAAAGAGATAATACGTGAAACCTGTTTATGAAGTACAATTCCAACATAAGGATTTCTAGAAATGACCTCTCAAGATAAAAAGGCAATATTGAATGGGTTAAAAAAAATCATTAAAAACCAATAAAAAACTAACTCTAGTCAAGCTCCACTTGGAGATTATATGTATTGACCTGTGAACCATAATGAGGCCAAATTCTAGTTGTTGCTAGAAGCATGACAAGACCCCAGGAGAAAATATGGACTTTTGTCTAAGAGCCATAGAATCAGCACCTACCCATGAAGAGAGCTTTGTCGAAGGCATTGTCCTTTATTTTCTAAAAGCTGTCCCACTCCACTCAAATGGGCACAATTAACATAGAAGTGAATAGGCTACTGTATAGATTCTGTTCATAATCCAAATAGTGGTTTTCCCTGCCCACTGTGATTTTACATCGGTATTCAAACGACTTCACTTCGTCTCATTCCTGGCTCGGGATGTGTCAAAGACCAGATGAACACACAATCTGGAGGTGAAATCTTTCCCCGACAAAGCAAGGATGTGCTCGGATTACTGTGAACATCAGGTTTCCGCACACCTCAACTCTTCATTTCAGAAAAAGAAAGCAAGTGGTGGCTAGAAAAGTATCTGACACACAAAGGGTGGAAACCAGCTACAAGCTAAAAATGACTCCACAATTATCTTGAATCTGGACCAAAGATTTTGATGAGTTCATCTCGACAGTGTTTCCCAAGTAGCCCCGAGTAGGCCAGCAGAATAATCACCCAGCTGTGGACACCTGAGGCAAGGAAAGTCTGACTCGCCCAAGGTCAGTAAGTTCTAATCCCTGAGCTACTAATGACTCATGGTAAATTCCAACTTTCAGCTCTGTTTACTACACACTGACACTAATTTCCCAACTGGTCTCCTTACTTTCAACCCCAGCTCTCTCCTTTCACGTAGCCCACGACCAAAAGATTCAACTTCTTAAAACACTGCTCTAGATGTCTAAACTGCTTCCCCCACTCGAAACCCCTCGTGGCTCCCACTGCCTAAAGAGGAAAGGCCACACCTCTGTACCTGCCATGCCAGGCTGCTGTGCGAGAGCCCCTCTCAGTGACCCAAACAACATTTCCCTTCTCCTCTAGAACTGACATGTGTGGGTTCTGGTTGTCTGGCATCCTTCCTTTTTTTCTTTTAACACCTGGATCTCCCGCTCTGGAAAACTACCTTCCTCCCTCCCACCCCCCCACCCCCGACTTTGTGTATGACTTTGATAGAAAGTCAGATCCTACTGTCCTTACAGAAGCCAATGAGAATTTATCTTCCCTCTCTCTGCTCCAGTCCAGCCAGGGTGGGTACGTGGCTAGGGTGTTTAAGCAAGCATCCACTCTTAAGCAGTTAATGACATGGGGGCGGTTAGGGTCATATTTAGACATCAAAGTCTGTTTCTGTTTTTGGCACCCAAGAACTAGGGCAGAAGTACTCCCCAGTTTATGTCATACGACCTCGCTTTACAAATGAACCATTCTACCCAGAGTGGCCTGTTCACTATCCCCCTACTCCCCGCCCCACACACTGCGTGTGCACTTCCACCCCGTGCCACCTTCCTGGAAGCACAGGGCAGGCACACCACACCCGGTCCAGGGCTGGGCATGCGGAGTCTTGAAGGTATGAATACAAGTTAACTAAAAGGAAGGAGATTCACATTCCAGCATTTGCACTGAGGACAGAGAACACCTCAAACTATGTAGGATTTGAAGTTCCTTCCATAGAGCCGTGTGCAAGATAACAAGGGAGACAGGGCTGAGACTAGAGACATGAGCAGCGTTCCACTCACTCGGCGCCTGATGATTTGAGTCTCCATCCTGAAGGTTAAGGGTGGCTTAGAAGAAGTACATGGATAAATCTCCAAAAGCCTGAAAGAAATCAAAGTTCTACATTTTTCCTAATTAGTTTTTTGACATTCCTAATATTTACTCTTACTATACACATTTATCTTCATAAAGTTCAATGTAATATTAAGCCAAGTCACCTGCTTCTGTTAAACTCATTCCAAAATAATTTTATTTTGTATATATAAGCACCTGAAAAATCAACCCCATCACATTCCTTAACAAAGCAGGAAACAGAAGTAGCTGCAACGTGTCCAAGTGTCAGGATACTGGACAGAACCAAGGCAGGCAGAGGCACGCACATCTGGGTCAGGACTCCCAATCTGCCTCCGGCTAGAGGTGTGATTTTGGGCCAGTTACTTAACCTCTTTGAATCTCAATTTCCTCATGTGTAAAATGTAGCTACAAGACTACATTTAGGGTGATAGAATCAAGTGTAAAGCATTTAGTACACATCGGCTACATGCTGACGCCATCCCTTTCTTTCCAAGAAATAGTTCCCCCAACAAAGGCCTAAGTGCTGGAAGACATGTCCCTTGTACCCTGACACGTCACGGACAGCCAGTGGGCCAGGAGCGAGGAGATTTGAGCTCCTACATTTGCTGTTTCCTGACTGTGACTGTGACTGACTGTGTGACTGTGACTGACAGAGTTCACTCATCCATGGGAGTTCTCTTT